>NC_141287.1:4331223-4721223 GCF_037954325.1 Fistularia commersonii | reverse complement strand
TCAAGGTAAAGTAGTTTAGGTGATACTTAGATTTTTATATGAATTACTATTTCTTGTATCTTCACTTGTGTTTGCATGTATTTTGCACATGTATTGTCATTTATTTATGTGTATAAAGTATTTGATTGTGTAAGTTGAAAATACTAAACTGAACTAAACTAAACTAAACTAAACTAAACTAAACTTCTTCTTCTTCTTCTTTCGGCTTTTCCCATTAGGGGTCGCCACAGCGAATCAACTTTCTCCATCTAACCCTATTCTCCGTAACCTCCTCTCTCACCCCAACTACCTTCATTTCCTCTCTCACCACGTCCATAAATCTTCTCTTTGGTCTTCCTGGAGACCTCTTGCCTGGCAGCTCCAATTCCAGCATCTGTCTACCAATATATTCTCTATCCCTCCTCTGTACATGACCGAACCATCTCAGTCTGGCCTCTCTGACCTTCTCTCCGAAACATCTAACATGTGCTGTTCCTCTGATAGACTCATTCCTGATCCGATCCATCCTGGTCACTCCCAAAGAGATCCTCAACATCTTCATCTCTGCAACCTCTAGCTCTGCCTCCTGTCTTTTCGTCATTGTAACAGTTTCTAGGCCATACAGCATCGCTGGTCTCACCACTGTCTTGTACACCTTTCCTTTTATTCTGGCTGAAAGTCTTCTATCACATAGTACCCCTGACACTTTTCTCCACCCATTCCAACCTGCTTGGGCTCTTCACCTCTTTTCCACACTCTCCGTTGCCCTGGACTGTTGACCCCAAGTACCTGAAATCCTCCAGCATCTTGATCTCCACTCCCTTTATCCTCACCGTTCCACCCGAGTTCCTCTCATTCACACACATATATTCTGTCTTGCTGCGACTAACTTTCATTCCTCTCCTTTCCAGAGCATACCTCCACCTCTCTAGATTTTCCTCTACCTGTTGTCTGGTCTCACTACAGATCACAATGTCATCCACAAACATCATGGTCCATGGGGATTCCTGTCTAACCTCATCTGTCAGCCTGTCCATCACCATTGCGAACAAGAGCTGATCCCAGAGCTGATCCCTGATGGAGTCCCACCTCCACCTTGAACTTCTCTGTTACCCCTACAGCACACCATACCAATGTCTCACAGCTAGCATACATGTCCTGCACCAGTCTAACATACTTCTCTGCCCCGCCAGACTTCCTCATACAATACCAGAGCTCCTCTCTTGGCACCCTGTCATATGCTTTTTCTAGGTCTACAAAAACACAATGCAGCTCCCTCTGGCCTTCTCTGTACTTTTCTATTAGCATTCTCAACGCAAATACTTCATCTGTAGTACTCTTCCTAGGCATGAAGCCACACTGCTGTTCACAAATGCTGACTTCTGCTCTCAGTCTAGTTTCCACTACTCTTTCCCATAACTTCATTGTATGGCTCATCAACTTTATCCCTCTATAGTTGCCGCAATTCTGCACATCCCCCTTATTCTAAAAAATAGGCACCATCACACTTTGTCTCCATTCTTCAGGCATCTTCTCACTCTCTAAGATCCTGTTGAATAATCTAGTCCGAAAATCTACTGCTGCCTCTCCTTGACACTTCCACACCTCCACAGGAATATCATCAGGACCAACTGCTTTTGCACTCTTCATCCTCTTCAATGCCTTCCTCACATCACTTTAACTAATTTGTGCTACTTTGTGGTCTACAATAGTCACCTCTCCTACCCTTGCCTCTCTTTCATTTTCCACATTCATCAGATCTTCAAAGTACTCTTTCCATCTTCCCATCACTCTTCTAGCATCTGTCAATACATTGCCCTCTCTATCCTTAATCACTCAGACCTTTTTTACTTCCTTTCCATCTTTATCTCTCTGTTTCGCCAACCTATATAGGTCATTCTCACCCTCCATACTATCCAACCGGGCATACAAATCATCGTGCGCCCTTTGTTTTGCCTTTGCTACCTCTATCTTTACCTTTCGCCGCATCTCCCTGAACTCATGTCTGTTCTCTTCAGTCCTCTCACTATCCCACTTCTTCTTTGCTAACTGCTTGCTCTGTATATACTCCTGCACTTCCTCATTCCACCACCAAGTCTCCTCACCTACTTTCCTTCCAGATGACACACCAAATACTCTTCTACCTGTCTCTCTGACAACACTAGCTGTTGTTGTCCAATCATCTGGAAGCTCACCCTGACCACCCAGACCCTTTCTCAACTCCTCCCTGAAAACCATGCAACACTCCTCCCTTTTCAGCTTCCACCACTTTGTCCTCTGCTCTGCCTTTGTCCTCTTCATCTTCCTACTCACCAGAGTCATCCTACAAACCAGCATCCTATGCTGTCTGGCTACAATCTCACCTACAACTACTTTGTTGTCACGGATCTCTTTCAGGTTACCTTGTCTATACAAGATGTAGTCTACCTGCGTGCTCCTACCATCGCTCTGATAAGTTACCCTATGTTCCTGTTTTTTCTGGAAAAAAGGTGTTCACTACAGCCATTTCCATCCTTTTTGCAAAGTCTACCACCATCTGTCCCTCTGCATTCCTATCCTGGATACCAAATCTGCCCATCACTTCTTCATCCTCTCTATTGCCTTCACCAACATGTCCATTGAAGTCTGCACCAATTACCACTCTCTCATTTCTGGGAAAATTCTGCATCACTTCATCTAACTCATTCCAGAACTTCTCCTTCTCAGATTCACATCAACATTGCGCATCACACCTTCAATTTCCAGTTTCAGACTCATAAGTCTATCTGACATTCTTTTCACTTCTAGGACGTTCCTAACAAACTCCTCCTTCAAGATAACTCCTACTCCATTTCTCTTCTTGTCAGTACCATAATAGTACAACTTAAAGCCTGCTCCTAAGCTTCAAGCCTTACTTCCTTTACACCTTGTCTCCTGGACACACAGTATATCCACCATCCTTCTCTGCATCATGTTGACCAACTCTCTACCTTTTCCTGTCATAGTCCCAATATTCAAAGTCCCTACTCTCAGTCCCAGGCTCTTTCCTTTCCTCCTCTCTGCTTCTGAACACGCACTCCTCTTCTTCTTGTTCTTGTTCTTTAACCCATGGTAGCCCAATTTCCATTAGTACGCTGTGAGTCATCAGTACCAATGGCGGTCGTTGTTAACCAGGTCCATGACCGATACGGTATGATATGGTTATGGTTGACTCGCATGTTTGGTTTTGGCAAAAGTTTTACGCCGGATGCCCTTCCTGACGCAACCCTCTGCATTTATCTGGGCTGGGGACCGGCACAGGGAGACACTGCTCCGTGCCCCCCCAAGGCAGGCTTGGAGAGACATGGGCCAGTTCCTCCCTTAGGCTGCATTTAAACCAAACTAAACTAAACTAAACTAAACTAAACTAAACTAAACTAAACTAAACTAAAAGATGCTAGTTTTGACTCTGCTTATAGAGCGGTGTTGGTATTTCCAATATTTTAAAAATCAAAATATCCTCATGTGAATATGTTTTTCTAAATTTGATGTGACCTCCAGCTGAAGTCTGGCATCACTAGCCAGACCTCAGTGTGTTATTAAAATCGGACTTCTGTTACACTTCAGATTCTCCGTGAACTCTCTCTGCGTATCTTCTTGTCACTGTCAAACTTTAACGCAAGGATAGGATCATAGCATCCCAGCTGTAAAGCTGCTATGAACTGAGAATAATGACGCAAAGGGTCTTTCATAGTTACTTATCAGAACATGGACGATTGATAGCATCCAACTTGAGCATGTGCATGGATAAATGGTTATGATGTGGTTATGCATCCATGCACTTGTGCATACTCATGGCCATTGGTTTGAGATATAAATCGCTAAGGGAGGTCATTCAGGTTGATGATATGTGCTGAAACTATGTGATGCATTTAATGTGTGTGTGTGTGTGTGTGTGTGTGTGTGTGTGTGTGTGTGTGTGTGTGTGTGTGTGTGTGTGTGTGTGTGTGTGTGATTGTACACGTTGTAGAGTGTCTAAATTTGAGAAACCCATTATGTCCTTTGTTCCCCTTGAATAGCAAGGGGACATACAGTACTTTATAGATACTATGCTTTCTGGAACTAATGAGTAGACAAGTGTCTTTGCTAATACATGAGTTTTTCTTTTTTTTTCCAAGAAATCTGATTATGTGAACCAGTCATGTGCGAGTCAAGTGTATGAAAGCAATTGCATCACAAGAAATGAAAACATAACAAGACAAAGCACTTTTCCTTTTTTTACTCCTCAGACTCGACAAAGAAATTGAAGGATGTGCTGGAGGAGTTCCATTGTGGAGGCGTCCTTTCAAAATACAATCCAGAGCAGGTATGTGTTCAATTTCTATAGCATTAACTATGTCCACCCACTTGCCATGTGAACATGTGTTTTTTTCTTGAGGTCAAAGCAATGTATTTTCTTATAAGACAATGGCAAGTATAACAACTCTCATTTATTGCTGCCGGCACTATGGTGAAATAACTGTTTCACCTGGTGTGTCTGATTTGCTCAGACATCTTCTCTGAAACTGGAATATTTTCCGCATTGTTATCACATTAGGAATGCTCTGAGTAACCTTTTATTTGTGTCTTACCTGAATTGTAGACATTTGTACGTTTATGTATACAAAGAGAGGTGCTGCTATGGAGGCTATACATATTTTATAGGTAGGTAGTGAACTGATTAACCACTTAACTGAGAGATGCACAAAAGGGCCAATGACCATCCACAGGAACAGGCAAAATTTATTGACATTAACTGACAAAAGGACCTTTATTTAGGTGTGTTGACATGGTGTGAGAGAAAGTGAACATTTCATCTGTGTTCGGGCAGGAAATGGAAATAGATCGACGAAATTATTTTAATAAGCTTTTCATTTGAGTGGCCAGTGAATGGGAGAGAAAGGAGACGTGATACTTGCCAAATTGGAAAATGTCTGCTCCAGCTCAACCTGGGGAAAAGGCTTTCAGACACCATATGAAAAGAAAAGTATGATGATGTGTGTGTGTGTGTGTGTGTGTGTGTGTTTGTTTGTCTTTGTGTGTGTGTGTTACAATCAATCCATGTGAAGTTGGATTCAATTCAATTCAATTCAGTTCAAGTGAATAACAATTTGATTGAAAGATTATGCAATCGTATAAACAAAATCTGACACATCAATTTTGATTTCTCAAACCAACAGGCAAAGCTTTGAGCAAGCCTCTTTATGTTGGGTTAGAATGCTCTCAGAATGGCAGCCACGACAAATCATCTCTGCGAATAGAACACAACAAAGACATAAAAATTTGTTCAACGAATCAGTGAATTTGGCATTTTTTTTCCACTATGCAATGATTTTGCAACTTCTGTCTTTTTAGTCTCTCTGTTTATTGGCTACATGCTGGTACAGAGGATTTTTGACTTGGTACAGATATATATTATAGAATCCAATATTACACTTTAAATATTAAAAAAATGCATCATTACATTTTTATAACGGATTTAAAATACCGGTAGTAAATCCATTGTATGTGAAGCTAAACAGCATGGGACTTCCATTGATACCCGACCCATCCATTTTGTGTGATTTTCTATTCTCTCTTGGCATGTTGTTACAGTAAGCTTTTATTGCAAAGCAGCCCTGTCATGCTAACGCCAGCCTGGACTGCGACTTGTGGTTTATCACAGTTGGACATGAATCATTGTTGCTGACCTGTAAAGCCTTGGATATGAATTAAAAGAACTCCAGGAAGACGAGCAAAGGCCATTTGCACTGAATTTAACAACAGAAACTCTTGCTCTGAATGGGATGAAAATAAGTTAAAATGGCATCATAGAGTATATCAAACTAAGTGAAAAATATCAATTAAAACGACTGAAAAAGAGCATGATTTGGCTCTTTCATCTGTTCCATGATATATTAAAAATTATTGGATCATAAATAATCTGCTAAAAAACTACACTCTTCTGTAAAATTCATTCATGTAAAAGCAATGCCACAAATAGTGCAAGTTTTATTCAGATGTATCTATTATAAGTTTACTTTACAGGTAATAAAACCTGGTAAGTTGACGCTATTTTACATGCCTACAACATGCAGACTTTCAGCACAGGTGTGATGAGGTCAGTTGTCCTTCAGTGTCAAGTATTTTGGCTCAGAGTTGCTTGACTATATCTTCTTTTCCAGGTTTAAGAACGGTCACTTAAAATTATCTGTATAAATAAATATCTTTTTGCAGGTATCCTGCCCTTGTCAAACTTTTAAAGCATTGAAGTCATTTAGTCATTAAGTCAAGTCCTTTATGGTTAAGTGGTAATATGGGAAAATATGTTAGTGAGCTGTACTTTGACTGTTATTGTTCATGGTGCAAAGCAAAGTGGTGTCTTTCTTCTCTTTATTTCCGTTATTAATTGCAGGTCACCTTTCAATAGGACAAGGGTTTATGTAACCAGAGGGAACAGCAGCAATGAAGTGTTGCATGAAGAATTACAGGCATCCCTGTTAAAACTAATATCAGGGGCTGTATATTTTCAGATCACAGTTGATATTAGATGGATTCTCATGTATATTTTCCTGCTGCGGTTTGAAATTCACTTCTTATTATTCTCGTTTCGGGCCAATCCGTTCATATGGAAGCATATCGGTATTATACCTTCATAGGTTGCCACAGTGCATCAACCTCTTCCATCTAACCTTATTCTCTATATCCTCTCCTCTCACACCAACTAACTAAATCTTCTCATTAGTCTTCTTCGAGATCCTCTGCCTGGCAGTTCCAACCCCAGCCTCCTTCTTCCAAAAAATTCACTATCCCTCTTCCGCACATCACCGAACAATCTCAGTCTTACTATCTGAAATTATCTAATATTTCCATTTCCTCCACCTGTACTGTCTTGTAGGAGTTTCATATAACACCACTGTGAAACCCCACTTCACTTGTGGATTGAAACATGCAGTGGAACCTTCGGGTCAACAGGGAAACTTGAATCTTTAAGAACTATCTTGAATCTTGAAAATGTTTTGTCCGATCCCAAATCATCAGGGGCAGTTGTCCTACTGACCACAAAAAAAATGCTGCTTTATTGGCATTTTTTTAAACTCACTTGGAAAGGCTATTTTTTAACCTATGAGCTGGCCAGGCCAGAGTGGTCTATAACAGAAGCAAAAATTAGCTTCATACTGCTGTTGTTGTAACTTTATGTCACATGTACGCACCCTCACCATCACATTGTACCCTTTCTTCATTTTCCTCCTTGTGTATCACCTCTGCTTGCTGCTTTACATGTGTGATGTCATGGCTACCAACTAATGACGGAATGACTCATCACAAATAGTTGGCTTGTTCCTACAGCCAGGTAATTATAATTTTGACAGAACAGTTGCCTCAATTTAATGTCAAAAGAAAGTCAGTCAATTCATTCTGGCAGTGCTCCTGAATTGAAACGGATTAAATGACCTGTGTCAAAGTGTCACTGTTGCCCTTGGAAGATATTTACAAACTGGCAGAGTAGAATGTGAGCCCGTTCATCACAAAATGAATCCCTTGGCAGAAAATGTCTGCTCCCTGGAGGGAGGAGAGCTTCCACAAATTTATCTTGATGTACTTCATCTCATGAAGACCTGTCAAACTATTAGCTCAGCTTTTATTTGCAATTGTGCATTGGGAGAGTGCGCATACGTGCAGAGTACATCAACTCCAATGTGTGTGTATTTCTTGGATGACGTGTGCATCAGCCTATTTGTCTAAGTCCAATACACTGCACGACACATGGCAAATTTAAGTATCAAGATCTGTTTGGCCAAATATGGACTAGAGAGTGGTATAAATATATCTGTCTGCTTCATGACCTCCAAGGGTCAACAATATCCACATGAACCTGGAGCTTTATCTTGGTGTATCTCAGTCATGGGTGTCAGATTAAAACAAGCCTAACCCCACCATATAGAAGTGGTTTTCCACACTAAGACTTAAAGTGCAAATGAGATTTACTTTGTCTTGTTTTGGTTCTGACTAAATGTTCTCCATGAGAAAGGATTCATTTGCTCATGTAGCCTTATTTAGTCCTCTCAGTTTGATAGCATTTACTTTGAGAATTTGGGTTGAAATTTGAACCATTAAAACATAATATGGCAAGGCTATTTGCTGTGACAGACCTCATTTAAATTTTGCGTGCATGTGCATGTATGCATAGGTGTCATGTGAGTCTCTTCCTTATGTAAAATTCTGTGAAAAAAAGCAACCTGCCACATACTTTAGACCCACGATTGGCAGAATGACTAATTACAGCAGTGTGAGAAAAAAAGCAACCTGCCACATACTTACGACCCATGATTGTCAGAATGACTAAATACAGCAGTGTCAAAATTTCTGCGACTTATGTGATTCAGCGGGTGTTTAAGATTGTTTTGGGAAGAAATTTGGGCATTCTAGCTAATTTTTGCTTGCTTTTGAAGCAATTCTTTCTTTCAAGAGTAGAAGTGTCAGGACATACATTTCTTTTATATCTCAGCTACCACACAATCACACTAAATTATGATTTCTATACCTCTTTCTTGCATTTATGTTAAGATAAATAGGTTTTTGCTCTGGATGTCTTTCCTTTCTGTCATTACGCTTTTGTTTTGCCAGAGATAATTGAGTTTTGACAATTTCAGAGGAATATTTCAGAGGATTTCATTTCAAACCCTGTAGCAAATGTTGTTGGACAAGTTAAAGGGAGATTCGCGGTTGACAGCTACCTTTTTGTTAAGCTCCCACCATATTCAGGAACCAGGTGTTTGATAGAGCTGCTGTTTGCAAAGCTTATGAACGGTTTTGTGTGGTGCATTAACTTTCCTCTTGTGAATCTGGGTAATCTGTCTGGTATTCCTGCCCCACCTCCACTAGACAGCAGAGGAGCCAATGCTAACTCTGTGCCCAAAAAGGGCTTGATAGTATCTGATGGCCAGTCACCATATCCTTTAACCCAAGACTGCTATTACCTGAGCAGGCAGATAACGCTCTTCTAACTGTTGGAGGATTCCTGAGAGGACTCATCCATCAGTACATTTGACAGCACCGCTGGCAGGTTACAGAACGTGTGTCTCCTGTGCTCTTGTATGAGTTTTATGTGGGAAGTCTTTGAAGTATGAACATCTCTGCTCAAAGCCTGAATTAGAAAACTGTCAGAAACTACTGTCTCTGTAAGTTGGCAACAGAGGCAAATTGGCAAAAACTAAACTAAATGAATAAATGCATAGATATAAAAGTGTTAGGTTAGAATAGTACAACAACCCAGATGCAATTTTGTCTTCATTGTAGTCAAATTGTGCCATGTCACCTGGACTGGGTTTCTTTCTTCTTCAACATATTTCAACTCTCAGCTGAGTGGTATCTTTAGTTCCAATAGACTGAGGAATTTGCGGTATATAATTGAGATAGAAGAAAGCCAGTTGTCATAATTTTTTTTAACTTTTGAAAACCAAAGTTCCATGAAACCTTTGTATCTTATCAAGCTGATAGGGCTGTTTTAAAATGCCTGTGCAGTGGTTTGTACCATATTTTTGTGTTCCAGACATGGACCCATGACCAAATCACATTCAGCTGCTTCGGAATTAGGAAATCCTACAATCCGGTCCTTGTTATATTTTCAGACCTGGTCGGAAGTCTGAAGCAATCTTAATTCCAATACTCATGTCACTGCCCTCAAGCCACAACTTAACCAAAACAAGTAGCCCTTTCTGTTCCCTGAAAACCCATTCCCTGCAGTCATGCTACATTGGTAAAGGTGCTTTACCAAAACCAAATCTGAAATCCTTTCCACTGATTGTATTGGGCATCTTATGTAGAAGCAGAAGGTGTAATGATCTTAATTTATTGATCCCTCATGGTAAAAATCCTTCTCAGCATTTAACCCATTATGAATGAACTATGAGGAGTTAACTGCTATCTATCAACGCAAGGACATTGTAGTATCATACATTGCAGGTATTTCTTAGAAACTCATAGTGGTTATTTTATCAGCGGGGTGCATGGTCTTGCTCAACTTCCAAGGACAATCGCCATACCTCCTGTGCCACACCGCCCCTGGGGAAGCCCTGCTAGGATTTATTATGAGCCTCTCTTATTTGGTGAAGATTTACTTATATTATAGGAATACTTAGACATTTACTTATATATTGGGAATTTTGAATTATTTGTGGAAAACAAAGTGATTATTAGGTTTTTGTTGGAGGATTAACTGTTAGTAGACTTAAATAACCTGACTTGACGGACTCAATATCTATCTTTTTAAAGCTAAGATAGGGTAAATGGCATCATATACTGCCTTATTAATTTATGGAATCACATTTGGTCATCCTTTCATGTCTTGTTCTCTCGTCACAGACAGAAACCATGTTTTCCATACTGGCATGAATTGACTTGAGGGTGTATTTTACTGTAATCATAAACTCGGTGTGACTTTAGTCTCATTTGGAAAACCATAACGGAAGAAATCCCTCACTCTCTGGCTTCTTTTCCAGACAAGGGAGATGCCCTTGTCATTATAAAACATACAGCTTTAAGGTGCACTGCTATTTTGGCCATATCCATTGTTAGCAGTCTTTGTAAATTATCAAGCCAACCTTTCCTGGTTGTTCTGTTAACTTTAACCAGTCAGTCTGTCATGTACCTGCATGAAGATTGGGAAAACCATGGGTCAGATTCTTTTTTACTGACTATAGTTTAATTGTTTGACCTAAACGATTACTCTTGTAATCTTCTAGTTACTCTTGTAGTTTTTTCTCTTGTATTAAAACCTAATCAACACTCCTACTTTAATTTCAATAAGTGAATGAGCTCAACACTGAGAAGCAGACATTGTTCACAGAAAGAACACCTTCATTGAGCGTGTTATGTTGGAGTCAACAGATATCCCCCTTCTGTTTTCCTTTTAACCTCTTCCTTCTCTTCTCCATTATCCCAAATGTAAAACAGCACCAAGATGTTCTCAACAAAGTAAGGCTCAGCCCAGTGATCTCTGCATGCTTTGCGTGTCTATGTGTGCATGTACATTCTCTCCAATAACACTAAAACCCTGCTTTGTCTCAGAGGTCAAAGGTCATGGAAGGTTGGTCTGGATGGGGGCGGGATGGGGCAGGAGGAAAATGAATGGCATTAACAATGTATATGTTTTGAGCATTGCAAGTTAAAAGGGTTGGTAACCATGTATTGTCTGCATTGCTTTCATTGAAGTATTTTTTTTGTTCAAATCTTATTTTTTTATTTATGTCAGGCCAGGAATCTTTAAGTTAATTTTCAGCGCAGCTCTAAGCACCTCCATTGCAGAGACATTTTCACTGCAGATCATTCAACTAGCCTCATGGTACCTTAACTGGCATTCAAACCTTTAACATAAGAAGCATAAAACATTACTTCTAATAAAAAGGAAAGGAATTGATAACAGAACTCAACTGCCATCCATAGAAATTGGAATCTTCTTCACGCATTCTTTTGAATGACTTTTTTTTGTTCTATCCTGCACAGCCCATTGACTATGAGGGCTTCCAGCTCTTCATGGCCACTTACCTGGAGAATGATATCCCAGAAGAGCTGTGCCAGCACCTGTTCACCTCCTTTAAGAGCAAGACTGGAGGCTGCTCGCCCGATCAGTCACGAACGGGAACCAGCTTACTAGGTAAACATGACATTCTAATGTCAGTGGTAAAATTAAAGTTAAATATGATTTCGCATTTTTATCTGTTAAGATATTGTAAAACAGTTTCTGTCAAATCCACTCTTCTAATCCAGTCTTTTTAATTTGCAACACCAATATATTTATCTATAGCCAGGACACCAGTGCCACCTGGCTAACTGCTAACCACTATCTCAAATGCCCCTAAGGTCCGTTGAATGACGGATAAAACTGAATTTCGTTCTGACGTGGAAGTATTCAGAACTGCAAGAAACAAGCACAAAAAGTGTATTTGTCGACTTTTTCATATTATACCAGGTTTGACTGAAAATGACATATACCGCATGTGGAACCAGCGACACTTTGTTGCGGGGTTGATAGCGCATTTAATAGACTTTTATTATTCAAACATTTTTGTCATATTTTGTCCCTGAGGGAGATAAAGAATCTCAACACTTTAACAGTGAAACCCCTGAGGGATCATGCAACTCTCCTGAGAGAGGAACAGACAGAGCCCCATAAACTCAGGTGAAGCGATAACACGCTACAAGGGAATTTGCCACTAAAGGGTCTGAGATGTCAGATTTGGCACATAAGTCTGATGAAGCCTCATATTAGACTCTGATACATTTTAAAATGAAATGAGGAACATGACCTTTTTAGAGATACGTAATGACTTTAGCTCTTAACAAAGACAAGTGCACCAAGAAAACCAATTTGATGTCCATGTGAGCTGTTCGATTTGTCATTTTGTCACTTGAAAGGTATATCTTAAGTTCAACAATGTACTCTGCAAAAACTGAGTATTTTTTCAGAGTACATCGTTTCTCCCCAAAACACATTTCCGGCATCTGTCTTCTGACATGTGAATGAGAGATCGATAATCATTGCATTACAGTGCCAGCCTTAGAAAGAAAATGTAACAGAGATGTGTCAGGGCACCACAATGAATTGAACAGAGAATAACAACATCACTGTTAAATGTCAGTCCTTGAACATCATTTTGTGGCATGTTAGCTATATCTGAGTCGTATAGCAATTATTACTACGATAACCTTTTCACCCTGATCATTCCTCTCAACTTTTACACTGTACATTCTTAGTATTTGCAAAGAATCAAATAACTAAATTGATCAAACATGTTAATTTCAAATACTTTAAATACTACAGTGGGTGCTTTTGTGGGTACATGTGTGTATGCGGTTGGGTGGGTTTCTGGAGGCCACCAGACTGTGTTGTATTGTATAATTGTGCAAGATAACTTTTTTGCAACATTAAGAATTTCATTTTAAAAAGTAACACATACATATAGAATACCTCATATTTATCTGTGCACATTAATAAATGTACACAGGTGGCTAGCCCTGCCATTTATGTGTTATGATATAACAGAGGTTACTGTTTGTCGTATAACTAGTGTTTTAACACGTCACTTCTTTTCACTCTTTTTCTTTATGTACTTTATGCACCTGATGTAAAATGAATGGAAAAAATCAAGATGTATTTATGAAGGAGATCAACCCATAAATTTGAAGTTGTAACACAGCTCACAGCCTCAGCTGATTCTATGAAAACATTAATATTTCACACGCTCTTTCTCACGCAATCTAATGAGGGTACAAAGATGGGATGAGATGAAAATGGTGGAAGTGGAATGTGCCCATATAAGACATGGTTGGGCTTTGTCACGAGGGGTCCCTCCGTCTACTCTGCCCAGCTGAGCGGCTTAGGAGGCAGATGGACGGTTGGGCTGTAAATCTATTTTGGTCAGCGAATATTTGTAAAAGGAAGTAGCAACAAGTGCTGTGAAGAAAAACTGTAAGTGAAGGCATCCCACTTTGGCCATCAAAATGCTTGGTCTGGGATGTTTTTGCTTTATCGAAGCAAAACTCTGATCTGCCCTAATCATCTTCAGATGAGGAGAGTATCCCAAGAAGAAATGACATATCACATATCATGATTAATTGAATAAGACATGAATAGAACTCCAAAATTTTTAAAGACAACATGTATTTTCTGAATTACATTTTGTATGATGGATGATGCTGTTTTCCTTTTAGATATAATATATTAAATCAGAGGTGGATATTGGCATGACAAAAATTAATCAAGTACAAGGACTATCCTTAAGTAAACGTAATGGGATTCATTTCTTCACTTCATAAACTTAAAATGTACAAGTCATGCGTGGATGATTGTGCTACATAGGACGATCACATGTTTCATTATTCATTGTCATCCCAATCTTATGGCCTCACAAAATAAACTCCAGCCCCCAAGTCCATGGCATTACCCGCCCCATCAGGATGTGACATTAGATTAGTAAACATCTCGGTGTGATCAGTAATAATATCTAAAAAAACAGTGATATTCCAAACACGACATTAAGTTCTGCAGAAAGATATTTAGACTGTTATCATCCAGTCTTAATCTTCCCTACCAGATACTTTTGCTATCGCAATTACTTCATCCAGTGTTGGAATCATTCGACCTTCAAAGTCCTGTTGAAGTTGTCTGTGTCGTGTGATATAAAGAGTATCTTTTATCTCAGCTGGTTAGTCTGACAAACTCAAAATTTCATCTAAAAATAACTATCTGACAAATCACATGAAGGCACATGAGGCCTATCAACAAAGTCACTGGGTGCTCTGGCGTTGGTGTGTTGTCCATTGATGGGGTGGAAACGCATAGAGGCTGTGCTGCCATCTGATGGCGGCTCCTGAGAACGCCCAGCATCATCTGGATTGAACTGGTTTCCGGCCCTGCTGAATGTCAAGTCATGACGGTTGTGCCATACCATGAACATTACTATGACCAAAGCTGTGCAATATTTTCAAGGATTTCAATTTCTGGTTATTACACATCAAAAACTGTGTTTTGAACGATTTATTTATTGATTTTCTCTCATTCTTGCTACGTTGTTACTGTCTTCTTTTTTCTCCCGCAAAATGTTGGCTGACTTAGAGGCCTGTTCCATTGACGCTGGTATCTCTATTCAGACCGAAGTGGCTTGTGCCCCCATTACAGGTACCCCGTTGGACGACTACTTGTTGGGACGTGAGCTGGCTATACCATCCCCCACCTTCCCATCCCTGCTTCCTGTTCTATTGTTCTGTTATTGAGTGTATTTGCGTACGGACGGATGGAGGACTTCATGGTGGTTTGCTTTGTCAAGTACTTCTGTACAGTTCTAACATGGTGCTGCTATTTCCCCTTCTTGTCTGCTTTGATGTTGTGAGCTTGACTGCTGTCCTGACACCTCTCCTGTTCTTCAGGTACCTCCCCCAATTGGTAAATGACGCTCTTCTGTCTCTGCCCCAAAAGGGATGAATGGAAAAAGCATTTTGTCAGCAATGGGTCGACACACACCAGAACAGTCCAGTGCAGCCGGCACTGGAGGCACAACCTCCCCTTGCTTGTCTCGCTCCTCGTCGCAGCGGTCAGGGGTGGTTGCCAACACGCCCATGGGGCCCCAGTGTTCACCCTGCACCCTGGTCAAGACTAGTGGCGGCAAAACCCTGACTCACAACACTTGTCCTACCTGGTCCCCTGTCTCGCCAAGGCTCTCACCAGGTTAGAGTTTATGTATTCCACTTAAAAAAAAGAAGCAGTATGACATTGTCAATTTTAAAATAAAGGAGCACTTAATCCCATGGTGATCCCAATTCAAAACAATATGACGTTTAAAAGACATGATTTTAAAAAGTCGAATATGCCTGTGTAAACAGACACCGGACATGCTGTTGGGCATTTGTGTTTTCTGTCAACAGAGAAGAGCCGCTCAGAGAAGCACTCATCTCTGCAACGAAGCCCCTCGCCGCAGAAAGCCCCCTCTCCGTCGTCCCCCCAGGTGGTGTTCCTCAAGGACATCGTTTGCTACCTATCCCTGCTGGAGAGAGGGATGCCAGAAGACAAGCTGGAGTGTGAGTGACACACATGGGGATGCAACAGGGAAGGGGTCTTCTGACTTCACATTGGGGGGTGGCGGAGGGGGTCGATAAGGTTAGTATGAGTCAGCTCAGGTCAACACAGGTCCTTAAATTGCTGATTACACCATCCACTTCATGAGGTCACTAACCTGCTTAAGTCTTCTTGTACGCAGTTGACTTCAGGACAGAATTAGTTCACACCTACAAGGCTAATCTCCTACAGCTGGTCCCGTGGCGGTGCACACCGCACTTCTCCAATGCCCCTCGGCCATCTGTGGAGTATAGGAATGTTACAGGTTGGGACAGGCTTGTTAGCTGCTGGTGTCTGAGTCACGATGGGCTCTCTGTTTTCTCATTCCCCTCTAGTCATGTTCAGACTGTATGACACAGACGGCAATGGTGTCCTGGACAGCTCGGTGAGTGTATTCCCTCCTACTCTGCTTAGCCTCTCCCGTGCCCTTTCCACACGACAGCTCCAAGGCTCCAAGAATAGTAACTTGCACCCTCTGAGGCAGTACTTGTGTTTACATGAGATCATTTGTGATGCTTCTGTTTAGTTTCACAATGTGCGAGGAATTGTTTACATACAGATGTTTTCACGCCCAGTCACAAGCTTGTGGGAGAAGTAATCTATCTGTGCATATTTTCGTAGGAGCTGGATCGCATCATAAATCAGATGGTGCACGTGGCTGAGTATCTGGAGTGGGACTCGACTGAATTACGGCCGGTATGGAAAAAAGGATTTTTCCTCAACTTCATAAGGCTCTCATAATCAGAGATACATTACATTACATTACAGTCATTTGGCAGACGCTTTTATCCAAAGTGACTTACAAGGAGTGCAGTTCCGTCACCGAAGATCTGAAGTACCAGTAGTCGAATGTCAGAAGTGACCACTCAACCACTTTTTTTGGGGGGGGGCTAAGTGCGATTAGTAGGGTAGTGCTTGGTGAAAAGGTATGTTTTCAACTCACAGCGAGAGATGGGCAGCGAACCCGCTGTTGTGACCTTTTTCGGGAGTTCGTTCCACCACTGAGGAGCCAAGACCGAGAAGAGCCGAGACCGGTTCGCTTGGCAGCCGGGCGCTCTGTGTGATGGGGTGGACAGTCGCCCAGAGGTGGCAGATCGGAGGGGATGGGTAGGGACATGTGGCTTGACCATATCCTGGAGATAAGACCGGGCTGTCCCATTCACTGCATGGTAGGCAAGCACCAGGGACTTGAACTTGATGTGGGCGGCTACCGGAAGACAGTGTAGAGACATAAGAGGAGAGGTTGTGTTGGAGAATTTGGGATGGCTGAACACCAGGTGGGCTGCCACTTTCTGAATAAGCTCCAGAGGAAAATGAATTTCCCGCAAGGGATCGATAAACACATTTGAAAAGCTTTAATTTTGTTTTTTTCACTATGAACTAATAATTATTAGTGCCTGATAGAACACTCATCAGCAGAAGTCCCAACATTTTTTTTTTGACTTACTGTTAGCTTTTAGTCAAAACAATCAGAGTTATTGCCAATAACTCCAATAGAATGGCTAAAGTTCAATTACATTTTTATGGAGAGAGACGGAGCCTCCCATCATATCTGTTGTTTAATAATTTTGTGTGAGCTCAAAACTGGAATAACCGTTTGTTAGAGAGATATGTTCCAGTGGGACATTTGTTTTGGTGAGCACGAGCTGCTGTGGTGGATCTGCTGCTGGCTGTCCAGTGACAGTTCAAAGTTGCTTTTTCTGTCTGTTGAGCATGTTGTTTAAAGGATTTTTTTTTCCAGATATTGAAAGAAATGATGGAGGAGATTGACTTCAACCGTGATGGAACAGTAACACTAGAGGAATGGATCAGAGGAGGCCTCACGACCATCCCCTTACTGGTTCTGCTGGGAATGGATACGGTGTGTGTGCGTGTGTGGGTCCAAAACTCTTTGCACTATCCATATGAGTTACACAGAGAAAGATCATGCATTCAGGTGACACATCCCATGTTTTATTCTTCAGGGAACATGCAGGAGAGGTGACTGCTGTGAAAATTTAATGCTATTGGTTATTGCCATACAAAGCTTTTAAACGTAAATGTGAAAAATATTCCTTTAGTCATGCCACGATGGTGAAACTTCAATCACACAGCAGAAAGTGAGTAATGCAGTAGAGGTAGTTAATGTATAAGTTGTAAGAAATAAAAATATGAGAAAAAAATATAAAAATATAGAATAAAGATAAAAATAGTGGTGGTACTGACTATGCTGCTTTGTAGACATAATACTTACTATGCAGTACTGTCCAGTAAAAGTACTGCACATACATACAAGGCCAATGGTGTTCGTTTACACATACACATACATACATACATACATATTTAAATATAGTTTACATAAGTGTCTTTCAGGTCTTCCTTTTTAAACACACAGTCTGTTAGTTGTGAATATCTGCTGTTGTTACTATAGTAGTTAAAATTTTGTTAATCTGTTTAACCTGTATTACATTATTGCAGTGGCGGGCCTTGCATTTTACACCTAGGCCTTCAGTGGTGCTCCAAATCAATCCACCCCCCCAATAATTAGTTTATGGCTATAAAAAAAACATGTTATTATGTAGAAATGCCATATATAGAGAGCTGCATCGCAGATAGATAACTCGTGTAGTCTTAAAATTCGCCCGCGGGAACGCATCACGTGACGACAAAGGGATGCCCAACTCTGTGCTCTTCCACTGACATCCCCCGCGCGTAATCGATCGCGCACCCAGCGGCTTTGTCCGGGACGCGGCCCGGCACCCCAAGTGCCCAAATTCCATGAGAGTAAAACAAGGAAAACAAGTCCTTATTAGGAAATAAACCCGACCGTTGAAGCAACGGTATAAAATGACCGCGCCTCCTCGGCTCGGGGTCAGAACCTCCTCACCTGGAACCTCCACATCCACTGGACGCGTCTCAGCGGGTGTGCAGAGAGGGTGACGATCTTCTCGGGGTGACATTCATTGTAGCCCGTGTTATCTCTGGCCCGGGATATCTCGTAAGTGTATTTCCTGATTGAATAAAACATTCTTGCTTGATCAGTTCCGAGCATTATGACGTTATAACAGCCGCGACACATAAAAAACACCAATAATAAACTTATTAACTTTCAGTATTATCAAGGGAAAAAGCAGCATTTTACTCACCAAAATTCTGATCATTTGTAGACACAATCCATCCTCCTTCCCGTCCTCAAATAGAGTTCTATTATTCTGTTGTCCAGATAATCCGTGCGCGTCGTCTCCAAGCACTACCAGTAATACAATTTGCAGTGTACCTCGGAGCCTGTGAGCCAGGGGTACCGGTCATAGTTCGTGGCTTGAAAACGTTGGACAAATCCTTTTCCTGGTTGTGACAGGTTCGCTAGCTTAGGAGTTACCCGACCTTTCTCTGCTTTTCTTCAAAACTCCATGTAGAAAACGGCTTTAACAATATGTTAACAACTAAACAACCAACTACTTTTTTCTCCTCCTGCAGCCATTGTGGGTTGACAAACACAACTATATTTCTGTTCGCAGCTCGCTAGTACGCTTCTCCTCGCTAATACACTTGTCCACTCTCGGACTATGCAATCAGAGGGCGTGAATAGCTGATGTTGCTGTAGCCTGCTAGAAGGCTCTGATTTCACCAACTCAAAAGTGATTGGTTAAATCAACAACGTCATGAACACTTATTATTTGCGTAAAGGGCTTGCAGAACTGATTGTGCGCGCCCACCCCCCCACCCCCGGGCAGATTCCTTTAACTTTGAACCTGCCTGGCAACAGATTATGGCTGATATGTTATTGGTTAATATGAAAATGTATGTCTGGAAGGGGCACAACCAGGTGAAAAGCTATGAAAGGAAGTGAACAGACCATCTGGAATTATTTGATATGTATTCATGGACAAAATATAATTAACATTTGTGATTCAGATATTTTTTTAGGCCAGCAGAGAAGGCCTTGCAGGCCCTGACAGCCCACCACTGCATTATTGGCCAGTTTGAAATGTCATGTAATAAATGCATTATGGTCAAAGTGCCTGGTGTCAAGATAGGCAAGAAATGTTTAAAAAGTAGTTTTAGTTTTAAATAACAAACCTTTAATTTCTCACCAACAATTTCATGTATCCAAAAAGTCATGTGATTGATACGGATTTCTTTTTCTCTTTTACATCTCCCAGAATGTGCAGGAAGATGGGCAGCACGTGTGGCGTCTCAAGCACTTCAACAAACCAGCCTACTGTAACTACTGCCACACCATGTTGTTGGGAGTACGCAAGCAAGGCCTCTGCTGTTCCTGTAAGTCCAGATGTCTGGCAGCGTTCATCGCCTTCACTATCTCTGGTGGCTCTCCACTCTTACTTGCTGCATGTTTCTATTCCTGGATGGAAATACAATTAAACAGCCTGTTGAAGAGGCGAGGTCCTCCCATGACTTAACAGTCATCAGCCAAAGATGTTAATGATAAAGTTCTTTGATACTGAAATCTTCCTTGTGGGAGATTTCGGTCATGAACACAAATAATGTCATATTTACTGTGTGAAAATTACGTGCAAATAATTTTCAATTATTATTATATGATTCATTTAAGATATGATATGCAGATCAGGTCAAATACATCCAAAGAAACCTTGTTCAAAAGTTTATGTTTTCATCATCTGCTTTTGCTTTACATTTGCTTTCAAGATGATGGTTCAATGTTATTTCCTCTTTTCACTGACAAGCAAGATATGAGTGGCATTTATGCATTAGCATTTTTGTAGCATGATGGTGTAACAGGCAGTGTCTCAATCTGAAGACCCTGAGTTTGACCTTCACATGGGGCAGATGTGTCTGGTTTTCATTTCTGTATTAGGTATTTTAGGTCCTTTCATGCCTGTTTTAGCTCTCTGCAGGTTTTCTGGTATCCTGCAGGGTCAAGGTTAATCAAACAAATATCCTGAGTCTGTGTGTGATGCACAGGTAGTACAGTTAATGAACCTTTCAATGATATATGTGGTTAAGTAAAGATCCATTATAAAAATTCCAATATTACAAATGTTGTTTTTCTACGGCCGAGGTAAAGACAATGGAGATGGATTTGTACACCAGTTGTGATTTTTATATAGCTTAATCTACATCAATAAGTAACTTCCTGCATATAACCAAAGGGAGGGCCCATGAAGTGAACTCAGTAGAAGGGGTAATATGGAATATGTCAGAGGATACCGAAAATATTTCTTTCTGTTGTTCTCAGTGTGCAAGTACACTGTACATGAACGCTGTGTGTCCAAAGACATCGCTGCCTGCATCAGCACCTATGCCAAGTCCCGACGGCACACCAACGTGAGTAAAACTCTGGTTCATATGTATTGCCAAACTGATAACGTGCAACGTCTCCCATCTGTACTTGGCTTTCTCTATCAAACAATCTGTGAGTAACTAAATTTGCTGTGTAACTGCAAAATAGAAAAGGTTTTTTTTTTGTGAGAGGTTTTAGTAAGAATCTACAAGTCGATTGAAAGCAGCTAAGAAATGGATATGTATTTTACAGTGGTTTGATTGTCTCCCATCTGCTGCAGGCTATGCAGCATGTATGGATTGAGGGCAACTCTCCTACCAAATGTGACCGTTGTCACAGGAGCATCAAGTGCTACCAGGGCCTGACCGGGCTTCACTGTGTTTGGTGCCAGATCACGGTGAGTCACAGCAAAAAGATTTCCCTACATAAAAAAACAAAAAAAAAAAAAAAGATTTGAAATCTTGTTTGGCCACAAACACCTTTCAAATTTATACAAATCTTAATTACAATAGTAATTATACATGGTTGTTAAGAGCTACCGCCTCTCATCAAGAAGGTTCCTAGTTTGATTTGATTCAGAGTTTGCATCCTTTGGGTTCTCCACTTTCCTCCTAAGTCCAAAAATGTGCAAAATAGATTCATCACAGACCCTTCATTGCCCTGCCGTCCATATGAGAGACTGAACAATTGCATGTCTGTATATGTGGCTCTGTGATTGTCTGATGATGCTCATGGGGAAACTCAGGCTGCTGGCTGTATTTAATAAATGAATTGCAACAGCCACAATGGCACCGCAGCGCAGCACGAAGGACCCTGGCTCAATTTCGATAGAGTACCTCTCTATGTGGAGTTTGTATGTTCTCCTCGTGTCTGTGTATGTTTCTTCCGCGTTCTCCAGTTTCCCGTCACAGTCCAAAAAGGTACATTGGAAAAATTGGGAAAAGTGTCCAATGTAATGGAATGATTGTATTGTGGTGTTTCGACAAGGAAACAATGGCGGAGATGTGGAGAAGTTTAATATTTTGATATAGAAACACAAACAACCAATAACAACCTTGAACATCCAGGACCACCCATATATACCCGCCTTGACCACGCCCCCAGCAGCTCCCGTGGGATGAGAGGCACCCCCTTTAGTGTCTGTCTTCCCCTTCCCCCCCATGAACACCCAAAAAGGACCCTGGAAAAACAACTAGTCCCTTGCAGGAGTCGTGGTCAGCCTGCCAAAACGACTGCGGCATCCTTCGGTCACGACGGCAGGAGGCACTGGGTACAGACTCTGTGGAGGTGCTGCTGAAGGCCTGGATGGAGAGTGACCATGGCGGGGAACCTGGAAAGGAGACACAACTCAACCTGCCGCCCTGTGTGCTGGCTTCAACCGATCCAGCATGACACGATCCCTATGCCTGCCCATGTCCAACACGAAACTCTTAGGGCTTGCCTTAAGTACCCTAAACGGCCCATTGTATGGGGGCTGCAGAGCGCTTAACATGCTTAACGAACACGAAACAAACTGAAATGAGCTCTGCGGGTCACAAAAGACTGCGGGAAACAGTGGTGGACGGGGCCCAGAAGATGCAAGACTCGGGGTGTGGCACGATCTGCGAATGGACTGGGAGGGAGAGCACACCTCTCTGGAAAAAAATTCACCTGGAACTCGTAGCGGCTGGGTTAGGGTTGAGGTCGTCCTTAGGGGCGGAATGCAGCTCCAGCATGACCCATGGCAAACGGTCTACCCAGTTGTCACCCAAGAGCATGGCCTGCAACACTGCCTTGAGGGACATTAGAAACCACTTGCACAAGCCATTAGCTGGAGGGTGGTACGCTGTCATATGGTGCACCATCATCCCCAAACACCCTGCCAGCGCTGACACAAACTGCGGACCCCTGTCTGAAGTAATGTCAAACGGAGTGCCGAAATGGGCGACCCAAGAAGACAGAAAAGCCTTTGGCAGTCATGGAGGACATGGAGGACCAACTCCGGCCAACTGGTGGTTCGATTGTCCATTGTGAGCAGGTGTGTAAAGCCCTGATAAAGTGGCCCACCAGGTTGACGTCAGCGAGGTCAAAACGCCGGGCCTGAATTGGAGATGGCTCAAGGGCTGCCCTCACGTGCCGCTGAACCTTGGCACACTGGCATGCCACAAAAGCAGCCGCCCACTCCTTGACATCTCTATGAATGCCAAGCCAGGCAAACTTGGCTCACAAAAGTTTCACTGACACCCAGTGTGAGAGCGAGTGGACTGTCAAAAATATGAAGCTGCAAAGCCATGAGAACCACTGGGTCGGGCTGGCCGGTAGAGATGTCACAGTGGTTAGTGCTTCTGACTTTCATCAGGAGGGTTCCTGGTTCTGACAGGGGGCCTTTCCTTGAGGAGATTTGATTCTCCCCAGTGTCTGCATGGGGTTTCCTCCCACAGTCCAAAACTATGCTGTGGGTCAATTGGGACCCTAAGTTACACAGATGTATGAATGGATGTTTTTGTGTGACCCAATGGCTACACAGATACGCTCCACCTTCAGTCTAAGGACTGAAGGATAAGCAGTATAGATAATGATTGAGTGAATATTAATAATAAACATTCCAGTCCAGTTGGTCATTGATGCTCCAAAATACATCCAATCAGAGGATGAAAATAGATTAGAATAATAAACATGGTGCAACTATCATGCAGCTTATTGTATGTTTTTTTTAACCATTTTTCAACCTTTTATATTGACATCAATCCAGAAAATATCGGCCTGCAAACATGTCTAGGATTCAAGGATTCCAAGATTCAATACTTTTATATTGTCTATGTAACACATATAATTAAACAAATCCTAAAAAACATAAAATATGATTATTGGGATTTTTTTGGATATGCAGTGGGTAATGTTTGGATGCTTTTTCCACATTTGTCGGTGGCTGTCAGTTGTCTTGTCTTCTGTCGACTTGCTGGTCGGTGCTTTGAAAGTCCACTAGATGTCACCAGTGTTTCAGCTCCGGCAGACCATGTCCTGTCCATTAGTATGACGCTAATGTCATGCACCAGTTCAAAGACATTAAATACACTTTCATGCCCATGCAGCCAGGAGTGTGTCTTCCACCCTCAGATGTCATGCTTCTATTTTTTTCATCCTCTGTAGCTCCATAATAAGTGTGCATCTAATATGAAGCCAGAGTGCGATGGGGGGGCCCTGAGGGACCACACTCTGCTGCCCTCCTACATCTGCCCCGCTGTCTTGGTGAGAGTGCTTTCCACTGCTCTTCGTTGTTTTTTTTTTAGAAAACCCACACATTTAATGAAAACTACATGGAGCTCCCCGAGACAAAGAATTATTTTTTATTTCTTTTGGTGAGCATTATATGATCACACAGAAAGTGAAACACTACATCTCTGCAGGAAAATGAGAGACTTAAAAGAGTATTATTAAGCCTTCTACAGGGTTAAACATGAGAGTAACAGTCCTTCAGTTTGACAGCCAAAGAGATCCCTCCATTAGAACCACCTTGACTGAATAATTTGAAATGGCATAACCGGCATATTCACTTTTAAAAAAATTGCTTTTTTCTGTTAATATGGACTCTGTATCTGGATCAAATCATTTGCTCCTTTAAAAAAAATTGCATGTATGACATATCTATGAGAGACTTGTGAAAGAACTACAACCCTCTTCATAAAATCCAGCTTCGGGTCTGCTTCAGCCTGATGTTATTGCCAGAAAAATCTGCTTTCACCATTTAGAGAGCTCAAAGACCTTGACAAGTAGCACACGTGGGTTGCCTTGCTCAGCCTGTTGCCATCACAACCTTGATGATGATATGACCTCTGTGCTGCATCTGTGAGGAAAACAGTTGAGATGAGAGGTCACGGATCGCTGCACTTATGTCAGCTGGAAGCTGTCTGGGGTCACAAAGTGGACTCTGACCCGCCTAAAAATCATGTTGTTATGATTAAAATCTAACTTGCCAAGTTGCCAATTTCTTGCATGAACAAGATAGTCTATTGCCAGCTCTAAGGAGTATTGGTATAACACTGGATAACTTAAAAAACAGTTTAACGCCTATTTGAAAATACAATACTGTCTTTGTGTGATTATTTTCTATTTATACTTACTTCTGTTGTTTGACGCCTCTGCTACGCACTTTTCTCTTGACACTCACTTATTTACTGCCCGTAAGTCTTCCCTTGCACAACAAATGACAGCCATCCATTGCACTACTTGTCCCTCTTGCCCCATTTGTATGCTGGAAAACAAGCACATTATCACCAGGTGTAAATGGGGTTCACGTCTGAATGGATGATATGCCGCCATTTGGCTTCTTCCCGCTGACAAGTCATATTGGACCGAAGTCTGCTAAACACCTGCAGAAATCTCACTCCCGGTGACGATTCTATTTTTAGGGATCATGATCTGAAGTCTTCATTTCCTTCACAAATGGCTCATAAATAAGCTGATGTATATGCATATCCTATGCACGGGGCACATCATCCGCATGCACCATATTTAAAAATTCATGCAGCTGTGAGATGTTAGACTTGACATCCTCCACCCCCCTTGCATCCTGTAGTGTACACAAATCAGATGAGAGTCCTGGCTTTAAATTATGTTCATACACGTCCATCAGATTTCCTCCTCTTACAGGAACGCCAGTCTGTGATCAAGCGTAGCGAGGGGGACTCACCACCCAGCACCAGCCCAGATGACATCAATCAAATCTTCAAATTCTCTCCCGGAGACAGCCAAGCCCTGCAGGTAACCTGACCTGGGATCTATGCCATTTACTCAATGGCTAGTCAAAAGGAAATATCTCTTGGCAGAATGCCTGAATCTGTTTTTCCCCTCCCTTCTCCAGATCAGCCCTTTACCAGGTATTCATCCTCTCCTGGTCCTGGTCAATCCAAAAAGTGGAGGGAGACAGGGGGAACGGTAAGTGTGGTGATTTCATGATCATGGGAGGGTAGAATGACACTAAATGCGGATTTTTCAAATCAGTTGCAGAAGTTACAAAGGGATCTGCTTGTCATTTCTCCATGTAGCAGATTCTGACTGACTACGATGCATGAGCAAAAAGGAAGTCATAACTGTTTTATTTTCAGTGCACACAGTAAAAGGACCGCTTTGTGATCTGCAATAATCAGTGCAATCCTTTCAGCAGAAATACTTTTAAGCACACAATCTATCTAGATTGGACATAATGGAAAGTCACTTATGGTTCCATTGGAGCGTTTCAGAACTTTTTGGTCACTCTGTGAAACACTCAGAAAAAAACATTGTTTTTCAAACGGGAGCACTGTTCCTTTTTTTAAATAGATATATAAAAAGTGTAAAAAGTGTCTTCATACCACCTGCTTATCACACAAGTCATTTTGTATGCCTAATTGATCATTGTAGAGTGGCATGGTCACACCATCATTTGGGGTGTGTATTGGGGTGTGTATTACATGCTCATAAGGTTTTAGAACCCCAGCTGTTTGTGGTGTGTTTTTATGTGCGTTCGTGTTTCTAGGATTGCTTATAACCTATACAGCAAACAGTATGTGCCAATGTCTGCGTCCGGAGGTCATAGAGGATTAAATGCCTGCAAACTAAAACACTATGCTCCTTTCTCTTTCAAACAAAAGCATTTGAATTTATTTACAATGCAAGTGGGATAAATTGACACTTGTTCCAGTGCACTCATGCAGAGATAAAAAATGCACAAACCTGGGTGAAATATCCACACCCAAATCACTATCTTTTTTTCTTCTGTCTTGTCTAAACAGGAACACATATAAAGCTTGAATTATAAACTTACCACTTCATACAAATGCTTCACTGAAAATCAGGTTGGGTTGTTAATTTAATGACAATCAAATGTTGATTAGTGTATTTTACCCAACTCCCTTATGTCTACAGGGACAAAATGTGATGCGCTTCATTGTAACACCATTTGTAACAACCTCAAACATATACTTGTGAATGAATATTGGAACAGAATCTCCAAAGCATTCTCAGCAACTTTACATTGTAATTACAGCAGTGTTAATGAGCCTTGCATTGGACAACTTTATACAAGTTTAACTGGTGAACTACTTGAACTAAGTTTTTATCTATCAGTGTTTGGCTGCGCAATCATTGCCTGAGTAAAAGGTGGAGAAAACCTGAAAAGTATGAGAGAATGACACCAAGTCTCACTTGATTTATCATTGCAGTAAGCATTGTTCTAGTTTAATGTCAATTTAGTTGAATGCCTTGACATTTTATAAATATTCATCTTGTTTAGTGTTGGATTATTACTAAAATGTGTTTATTTTATTTTTTCAACTTCAGGGCGTTAATTGTTTGACAAGTCACAAGCAATGTGATCTGCCCCCTCGCTCCTCTCTGGCTCTGCTGTTTCAGCCAAATTATGTCATCCCCAGCTGAAAAAAATATGTACAGGACCAGTCCAAAAGCCCAGATGCGTGAAAACTAGGTTAACAAAACAGTGACTGATATAACATTTGTTGTCAATTCCAACTAAGATTATGTATAGATCTCTCACAACATTAATTATTTGCAGCATTATGAAATGCATCTTTTTTCTGTCTGTTTTCAGGGTACTGAGGAAATTCAGGTACCTACTAAACCCCAGGCAGGTGTATAGCTTGGAGCAGGGAGGACCAATGGTGAGGTAAGGTGGATGTACCTGATTTGTTTATGTCACCAGAACATCTTTCAACCTCAGATGTACCTTATTTAAACAGGACTTGATCTGTAAAGGGTTCACTTTGAAAAACATCAGCCTGAAAGTTGTTTATTCTTGCAATCAATAGATGAGGATGATGACAAAATCGTGATGGTTCTTACAAAATAAATCACAACTTAAGATGACAGAAAAATATTTCAGAGTTCTATTTTTCTTGCCATCCATCCATCCATCCATCCATCCATCCATCCATCCATCCATCCATCCATCCATCCATCCATCCATGCTAAATAATACATCCTGGCTTTGAGAACAGCCAAGTATCCAGGCTGTAGGTGTGCTGTTAGTCATTTGTCAGACTGAATCTTTAGCCTTCATCCTCCCTCCACGTCAAACACACCTGCTGCAAGGGTTAGTGGGGGGAGGGGAGGCTTGTCTTTCAATCCCTGTCAATGCGTACACACTACTACTGTGTGTGACAGGGTTGATCTAGAATTATTGCTGACTGTCCATTCCCAGAAACATCTCCTGCCAAGCAAATAGCAAAGGAAATACTTCGTGTCGAACCCCACTCCAAGCAGACCCCCTCCCCACCTCTATTCTTTACCTCCAGTCTTTCTCCCTTTTTGTCATCAAGGCCACTCTATGAAGTGTTATATAATAAGATGATCCAATGACTCACCCACATCTCATCTTTGTGATATACAGTACATCGCAGACAAAAACTGCAGTACTTTAGCGTTGAAGTGCCTGACGTCATTTATTTGTTGTTCCTTAATGACATTTATCATGAAACATTTTCAGTGTGGTCTCTCAATCAGCAAATATGACCTTCTGATTGTAAGGTAATTTTATAACCATGAATTATGACTTTCTGTATGATGCTCTTCTTCATTTTAACCATATATTCTTATAACAAGTGTATGACACAGGATGCGCTTTGTGTCTAAGATAAGAAGATTCTTTCACCTCATTGAGGGGGTGGGGTTTCTCTTCAATGAAGCAGGTTGATTTTCAACTGTTACCATGGCTCCCTGGCAACAAGCTTGCAGAAGAGAAGGACTTTTTCCTCAGAGTAATTTGTTTAGGAAAGGCAATTAGCTCCTGTAATTTAAGCTGTTACAGAAAATGTTTTGGATGTGGGATTGATTTAACTGTCCATTTGGCTCTGATGATGCACATGTTTTACTTATAAACTGTCATAACATACTGTAAATCCCAGCACCAAGCAGCCATGTTTAGGTGGCTGAATTACAATTACACTTTTGATGAAACTGATGGGTTCTGGTTTGGATGGATACACAGTTCGGGAAATACTGTATTTCCTTGTTGCCGTAGCTACCCATTGGCGTTATTAAAGCATAATTTATTCTATGTCATTGGTGTTGAGACCACTACTACCACCACTAATAATAATAATAATAATAATAATAATAATAATAATATTGATTAGATTAATGACAATAATAGTAATAATAATAATAATAATACTAACAACAACAATAATAATAATAGTGGTTTGGCTCAGGGAGGTGCCGCTGATGACACTGAATAAAGACTAACCTTAGACAAATGGTTTAATCAGGGTGGAAATAGATGTTTATTGGATCAAGTTATATTGTAATTTGTTTTAATGGCATTGGTTGACAAAAAGTAACAAACAAATTCTTTATTATATGACTACTTTTATTTCACTTTATATATCACGTTTTATTGTATCATGGCATTCACAAGCATTTCTGTGGGTGTCAGTGGGGCTTGTTGCTCTGTTCTTGAGGGTCTCATAATGGATGGTGGGGAGTTAAAGCCATTGTCGACACCTGTGTGTAAGGCCCATTGAAGTGCAGGGCATCTCTGACTTCAAACATTTAAACTGAGCTCCCACTCCACCTTGCTTCCTCATTATAAGTAGATGTCATTCATCACAGTTTAGTCAATGTCTTTCTCAACTAATATTAAATCGCACACTTTGTCTCCTGCAAATTATGTTACCTTGGAGTGCCTAACAAAACAAATTACCTGGCATTCATTTTGTCATTGAATCGTCTGTTTTTTGTATCCTCATAGGCTAAATTTTTTTCACGATGTCCCTGATTTCCGAGTTCTGGCTTGTGGAGGTGACGGTACTGTGGGCTGGATCCTGGACTGCATAGGTACAGAGCCGACTGCGGTACCAACACATAAAAAGACTCCATTAAAATATTCCAACCATCATGTTATGATTTCACTTCTTATAGATATTTCTTTTTTTGGTTTTGATGCTGCTGTGAATCCATTACGAAAATTAAAAACATCTCTATTTTTGGTTTTTCAGAAATACCAGCACAGGGTCCTCTTCATCTTGGTTATTTAGGCCAAACGAGATCCGGCTCCTTTCCATATAATCTGAATAATCTTATCCGTCTTCCATCATTAAACTTCTTCTATCCATGTGAAAAGTTTGACGACACCCTTCTTTTACAGCTCAAACCAAAGTTACATTCATCGCTGTTGGCTTGTTGGGATTGTGCTCACATTAAACAACCGGTTTGAGAATAACTGCAGTTTCTGATCTGATCAAGTAGAGCATGTGTGTGTGTGTGTGTGTGTGTGTGTGTGTGTGTGTGTGTGTGGAGGGGGGTCTTTTTGTAGTGAGATTTCATCAAGGCCCGTCTTCACTCAAAGTCCATCTGGCGAGATGGGCCAGCCAGATAAATGTACCAGCAGTCGATTGAGTCTTTTGAGGGTGGGGAGAGAGGGAGATGTGTCATATAGGCAGCTTTTGGTTTTTCAAAATTCCCTCATTTGGTAATTTTTCCAAATGGTTTTTGGTTAAAATAAAAACTGATTTCACAGCCTGTGAGTGAACATCAGTGACAAAGCTCTACAAAATGCTTCAAAACTGCTGTATGCACCAGCCCTGTGGCCCAAGTGCATCAGTTTTTGTATAAAAAGAAAGCACATGGCTTTGAATGCATTGCAAGTTGTGCAATTTGCATCAGGCATTCGCATCAGAAATGATGTGTTGCCTGTGAAAATGGGACACAGGAGAATTTGGTCATCAAATATGTCAAAAGGTTAATTTAAAGAGGGAAACAATAAGAGATCAGCAATGCTGTGTTTAACCATATTAACCTTTTTTTTGCCTTATTGCATCCTATAATTGTTTCTTTTCTACCGTGCAATACATTCCATACAGGATGACACCTATTTTTATATGCATCTGTAAATGTGCTTTCAATAACATACATCTCGGAATGTGCCTCTTCATTTAAGTGAGGTTGCAGATTCCAAGCCTGATCTTCCATTGAAATATAGGATTATCAACATCGGTTTAGGTCATACATACACACACGCACATACACACTCACACACACACAAACACACACACACACACAAACACACACATATACAAACAACAAACAAACCTACATACATACATACATACATACATACATATACACACATACATAGACATATGTATGTATACACATATAACTCTAGCTGTGAATGTTAGTTACATAGCCCAATTTAAAATGTTTTAAATACGTCCAGTAACTCAGATTTTTTGGTCAACATTATGAAGTGACGCATATCTCGTCTTTGCTTTTGCAGACAAGGCGAACTTTGCCAGGCACCCCCCGGTTGCAATCCTCCCTCTGGGCACAGGGAATGACTTGGCACGGTGCTTACGCTGGGGAAGAGGTGAGAGCCTTGCTTCTCTATTCATGAAAATGGAAAAATCTCTCCTTTTAGATCTTTTAACATGAGCCCTATTTTTAACATAACGCAACACGAGAACCAGAGTCTCTTTTCTGACCATTTCATTTTTTTTTCCTTTTAAACTCAAAAGATATGTAAAACTAAATAGTTTCTGAGCCGTTAACCCTTGAAACCCAGGCATAAATACAACAGCACAATGATTCTCCTGCTGTTTAAAGGGTGCAACATTCAAAAAGTACAACAGCGTAAACTGCATGCTGCCTGCTTTTGCAGACACAATGGCACAGAAATCAAATAGATTAGAAAGAATATATTATAATGCAAGCGCTTATCGTTTTGATATAACACGTGCATTATATTTCTTGTCTTCTCTCTGCTCCTGTGGATCTGCCTTTGGTTTCTTGTGACTGTGACTTATTTAACACCACAAGCTGCAGAAATATTTCCTTTGTCTCTCCATGAACACTGTTCATATTAAGGTGAGAGATACAGCAGCTTAGTCTTATCTGTTCTTAAAATCTCAGATGGACTCAACATTTTGGGAATTAATTTTACTTTTCAAAATTGAAATGTCATTGTTCATTCATTAATTCATATCAGATGCTTGAAACTCCGCTTCCAATGATTATACATTTTTCCTTGCAGCGAAATTTAGTAAATACAGAAACATTTAAATTAGGCTGTTCCCTTCAGGGGTTGCCACAGACCCCATTCTCTGTATCTTCTTCTCTAACTTCATGTCCTCTTTCACTCCATCCATAAATCTTCTCTTTGGTCTTCCTCAAGTCCCTCTGCCTAGCAGTTCAAACCTGAGCACCCTGCCACAAATATATTCACTATCCCTCTTCGGTACATGTCCAAACCATTTCAGTCTGATCCTATCCATCCTCGTCACTCCTAAAGAGAATCTCAACATCTTCATCTCTGCCGGCTCTAGCTCTGCTCCCTGTCTTTTCCTCAATGCCACTGTACTCTTTATCACAGTTTACCCCCAACACTTTTCCCCATCTCTTTCAGCCCAATTTAATGCATTTCTTCACCTCTTTTCACCCACAAATGCTCTTCATAAATTTGACAGGTACCTGAAGATATTTTAATTCAGCTGACCCCTGACAAATGGAGACAACACTCGCAAGATTACGTTTTTGTTAATTATCAAAATGCAGAGTTTTAACCTAATGATGGCTAATTTGGATTGCATGATTGTCTGTTACATAATGACCTTGAAGTTGTGACTGAAACAGGGTCCTTCATCCTTTCACTCTATTTACGTCAATGACTCTGAAGCAAAGTGCGTGGTAAAGAAAAAAACAGGTACAGCCTGTGTTTGCAGACAGGAGCAGCTAACAGACTAGGATCTTTGTCTCTTTGTTAATTGGTCAAGCACTTATGTGTGCAGACTGTCGCTGCAATTCCCAGCTTTGCCATTGAAGAGTTTCAGATGAAATGCATGACAGAATTTGAAAAGCTTGAATTGGTTTTGACCTGGAGCAGAGCAGTCTGGAAATAATCTTTTATTGGAAGCAAAGATATGGCTCAGCTTCATGAAGTGACTGCACTGAATCTTTTTTTTTCCCCACACGTCATCCATGTTGATATTGCTGTCTAAGAGCTGTTTTGAAGTGTTTAATCTATGAGACTTGAGTCAAAAAGGTTTTCAACTTCACGCAGACTGACATTTCTTCTTCTTCTTCTTCTTCTTCTCCTCTTGGCTTTTTCCTTCAGGGGTCGCCACAGCCAATCAACTTCCTCCATCAAGCCCTATTCTCTGTATCCTCCTCTCTCACACCAACTACCGTCATATTTTCTCTCACTACGTCCATAAATCTTCTCTTTGTCTTCCTCGAGACCTCCTGCCTGGCATTTTCAAATCCAGCCTCTGTCTACCAACATATTCACTATCCCTCCTCTGTAGATGACTGAACCATCTCAGTCTGGCTTCTCTGACCTTCTCTCCAAAACATCTAACATTTGCTGTACCTCTGATAGACTCATTCATGATCCTATCCATCCTGGTCACTCCCAAAGAGAGCCTCAACATCCTCATCTCTGCGACCTCTAGCTCTGCCTCCTGTCTTTTCGTCATTGTAACTGTTTGTAGTCCATACAGTGTCGCTGGTCGAACACTGTCTTGTACTCCTTTCCTTTGATTCTGGCCTATAGTCTTCTATAACATAGTGCCTGAAATCCTCCAACTTCCTGATCTCCACTCCCAGGAGCCTCACTGTTCCACCTGAGTTCCTCTCATTCACACACATATACTCTGTCTTGCTGCGACTAACTTTCATTCCTCTCCATTTCAGCACATACCTCCACCTCTAGATTTTCCTCAACCTGGTCATGCAGGCTGACATTTATATTTATTCAATAGATCCCAATGACTTGTGTGCACCCTTGTTCAATGAGTCACGGAAATACCCACATTTTCAGGATTCGCATGCTTTGGATCTACAGGAATACAAGCTAAGGATCTGTCATAGCATGGGTTACCAATTGGATCCTCTGGTCAGAAGAGCGTGGGTAGAAGGAATGAAGTAACTCGATAATAAAAATATATAAATAAATGTAAAATGAAATTAAAAAAGGGTGTTTGGTAGTGCCTTCACCACATTAAAGTTCAATTAGGGATATGATTAATATATGTAAAAAAAATAGTTTGGGAGATTGAGAAAATTTTGTTTTGAAGAAATCTCATCTTTTTAATTTTCATTACAAAATGGACAATGAATGGAAGTGACATGCTTGTAAAGTTTCTTTTATTTATTTTAGGTCGGTATCTTGTATTTGCTGTAAAATAGAAATAAAATGTATTTATATTTTTCTTTGATCATTTTTTAAGAAAATTAGAGTTGTTGCAACTCATGATGGAATTAGTGAGAGTGATGTGCATCCCAACAGTTTCTACAGTTTCTACAGTTTCTAATACCATAAAATGGAGAGTGCACGTAAAAGACAGTCGCATTACTCAGACAAAATACTTTAAAGGTGGTTGTCACATTTTTCTTCAGAGGTTGTTTAGTGCTGTGACACTCATTTGACAGCCCTGGTAATCTTGAAAACGTGAACTGGGGTTAAGGCCATTCAAGGTTTCTACTTAGGCTACAGAATATTCTGCTGTCCATGGCATCCCTTTTAGCATTGTCATTGATGCTCTCTGGAATAAGGCCAGGCATACTCAGCTTCTGGTTTCATCCACCTCTATGCTCCTCCTTGGCAGGTTACGAGGGAGGCAGCCTGGTAAAGTTCCTCCGGGACATTGAACACAGCACAGAGGTGGTGCTCGACCGCTGGAACATAGACATCATTCCTGATGACAAGGAGGAAAAGGGAGACCCAGTTCCCTACAGTATTGTCAATAACTACTTTTCTATTGGAGTGGTAAGACAGCATTAATAGACTGTAATAGCATGTTATGTTTTACTGTATAAACCGCTTTAATTTAAAGATGGGATTTCACTGTGAAACCTGTCGTATTTAAAAAGAATGACATGAAAAAAAAACAGACCATACTAGAAACATGTTTTCCAGTTGATAAGTATATATTAGTCATTCCCAACATTTCCTATCCCGGTACATTTTGCGAAAAGGATGTAATTTTAACATTTACAGTTTTATGTTGAGATAAACAATCAGAAGATTCTGAATTCCTGCTCCCTCATGGGTAGGTGTCTTCTAGTAATTGGTGGAAAGAAACATAGGGCCAGGTTTCAGTTGCTTAGCAACCTTTTTATCTGGTCATGTCCCAATGGAGATAGACCATGGGTGGGCAAACATTTTGACTTGCAGGCCACAATGGGTTCTAAAATTTGATGGAGGGGCTGGGATAGGAATAGATAGTGTTTGTATGAACTAATATAAATGACATGGATAGAAATACATGTAAAGCAATTACTTGAAAGGATTTGGTCTTTTAGCATGAATGTGCAAGGCTCATTTTACCAAAGGTTTTCAAAATGCATTGATTTCATAACAAAGTAGAGAAACTCACACTCAATTTCAGTGGGACCAGTGTTGTTGATCTCTCTTTTTTGCCAGTGCATCAAAGTCTGGAGTTAGATTTCTTATGGCAATTCTCAGAATGGATCCGAGGGGTTGATCAGTTACATTGGATCTGTGATGGGCTTTATTGGTGTTCATGATGCTGAATGTCTGCTCACATTTAGGTCATGTGTAGGTCAAGATGAACAACATCAGCATTTTATGCAAGGCTTACACCTTACCATTTTCCAGTCGCAGACATTAAACTGGAAAGCGGAAGGACATCTTAAGTTGCTAGAGTTGCAGCACGCTTCCATCATCAGGGTTGTCGAGTATACGCTGATACAGACATCCATACAGTCATACAGCCTTAGCACAGTCCTAGCTCAGTCTTTGCCTACTCTTAGGGTTTCTGACAATATCAAAAGTGTTTGACATAATTGCAATTCTTTACGTTACATCACTGTAAAGGCTGACTCAAAAAAAACAACAGATGAGCTCCAACAGAACTAGAAAGAGGAAGCCTGCATGATTGGAAAAAAAATCTAGTTGTAGTTTTCCAAAATCTCTGCAAAGTCTTTTGATGCAAGTCTTCTATCTCAGACTATGGTGAGACTAGGCTGAGACTTAAAACTGTAAAACTGGCCTTAAGATGTCAGCTGGTGTGAGATTCTACTTCTACATGAGTCTTTTCAAAATCTTTTCCAAATCTTAAGGTGTAAGTCCAGCACTATGTGCCATCCTCTGGAGATTGAAAACATCGCTAATGCCTAATTTGAATAGCAGCAAAAAAAAAAATTGTTATGCTTGTAACCGCTTGTTCTGGTGGTCCCACCTTGTCAGCTGATTTGGATACAGCTGCCGTCAATGGCAGGCAATCAATGCAAACTTAAAAGCTTCGCTTCAAGTCCCACTAGTTGCCAGGTTGTCTTCTGTCCCTTCCTACTAGACGGGTTGCTTTGTTAGAGAGAACGGGAGAGCCTCCAGGAACTGACCCTGTCTGCCTCCATGCTCCCTCATCATGCTTCAGGAGTCTCGGCGCTCTCTTCTTCCAACATTGCCTGTCTTCATTTGCCCTGCTTCATCTGTGTTTTGCTATTAAACTGTTCACCTGCTGAGTCTCTGTAAGGTCTATTAACTCTTTTTCTGTTAGTGCAGAGTCATGGTGTTGCATTTGGGTCTGTGCCCCACCAATTACATTGGTACTCAACTCTTAAATTACATTCGCTGTCAAAAGATTTTGCGAAATCTGTAAATTAGCCGCTGGCTAAGTGATGGCTGATATTGTACTTTTTGAAAACCTCTGCAATTTCTCCTTATATCTGCCACACAGGGGTTGATTGATCTTCAGTAAAAATTAATTGTTAAACACTTGGCACTTTTCTTTCCGCTCATTTTTACAGAAGAGTTTAAAGGACAAAGCAAAAAAGTGATGTAGAGGGTAATACTCCACAATCCAAAAAAGGTCTTTGTAGGAGTGTGCCATCTTTTGGGGAATGTTGGTATTTCAGGGAAAAGGTAAAACAATTTAATTCTAATACAATTTCAAGTTTGGTGGGGTTGCATTAAAAATCACAACAGGCCTTAGTTTGCCCATGCCTGAGATTGACACATAAAGATTCAGGGACACTTGCATGGAGTTTACATACAAGATCAAGTTTTCTTGAAATCTCAATTGTGATGCCCTGATAATTTGACCTCACTGAGGAGAATAAAGGGCAAGGTTTTCTATGGCAGTAGTGACATTAACTTCTATAATTGTTTCAACAAATGGGAACCAAAGTTTGCATGGTTTGAATATGAGCCGAGTCACTGTCTTCAATGCTGGTCTGGTTGGTCCTCCTTGTCAAGTAATTGAACTGGCTAGCAGTGTCACAGGTCACGAGGGCAGACTCTGGCAGGGAACCACACCTTCAAGGCTGAAATCAGGGTTTATTTAGGTAGACAGGCAGGTAGGGTGTCGCTGGCAATTCCCTGGCCCCGAGACAGTTGCACAAGGCTGGGTCTCACCAGGACGGGCCCCAGGCAGGATCTCAGGCTGGGTCAAGGTCCGGTGGTCCACCAGGGGGTCTCACGGGGTCAGGGTCCAAAGGGGGCTCTTGCAGGGTCAGGTGGTCCCGGTCTACACTCAGGGTCCAAAGGTCCAGAGGGAGCTCTTGCAGGGTCAGGTAGTCCACCAGGGGGTCCCGGTCTACACTCAGGGTCCAGTGGTCCACCAGGGGGTCTCACAGGGTCAGGGTCCAAAGGTCCAGAGGGGGCTCTCGCAGGGTCGGGGTCCGGTGGTCCACCAGGGGGTCCCAGTCTACACTCGGGGTCCGGTGGCCCACCAGGGGTCTCACTGGGTCAGGGTCCAGGTTCCGGTCGTGACAGGCGTCATGGGGATAAACATGGCTAAGGGGGAAGTCCAGGAACCACAGCTAGGTCCAGTTGTGGCAGGGGTCATGGGGATCCACAGTGGTCAGGGTTGTTGGGCAACCACAATCCCCCGGCCCCAGGCAGAGCGTGCCGCTGCCCTTTATAGGGATCTTGATTAGCGGCCGCTGCTGCAGCTGGCGCCGATTACGAATTGAGCCCAGGTGTGAGACCCTGACAAGAAGAAGTGCAATGTAAACAGTCATAGTTAGATTTTGTACGGTGGAGTTTGTCAGGGAAGGGTTGTTGCAGCCAATGTTACACAATGGCCCTCCTGCCGACAGCACATTGCTGCCAGCGTAAACACTTGAGCCAAAAGCATGGCACTAATCCATATGTGTGTCACAGTGCTGCAGTGATGAGAAATATTATATTTGACAGGTTTTCTTGGATCGGTTCCAACTATGTCTGCATCTGATTTTATGTCTTGCTCCTAGGTGAAAGCAATGCTTTGTTTTTTTTTTATCGAAGTACTCATAGAATGATGAGAGTAATGCTGTTCTGAGTGACATGTCGCTTGGTTTTCACTACATACTACCTACTGCATAAATAGATTTCTATAATACTCCTTGCTGTTCCGTCCTGTACACACTGTTACCCTCAGAGCTACATTCAAACTGTCATCTAAAAGGGATCCTTGCAAGTTCAATAATAAAAATGACATGCAATTTGACATAACTTTTATGGTCTTTGACAATACCCTCTAGTGATCCTGAGTCATATTATGAAGACATATTTTAAGTTTTCTACATACTCTCCCTATCTCTATTAAGCTTTGACTTGTCCTTGCACATATGGATACACTACTGATGTTGTAAGGTCACACACTGATGTTGGACAAGAAGGCCTGGCTCTGCGCTCTAATTCATCCCAAAGTTGTTCTATTGTATTGAGGTCAGGACTTAGGCCAGTCAAGTACATCCACCTCAGACTTTGTTATCCATGTCTTTATGGACCTTGCTTTGTGCACTGGTGCACAGTCATGTTGGAAAAGGAAGGGGCCAGCTCCAAACTGTTCCCACAAAGTTGGAAGCATGGAATTGTCCAAAATGTCTTGGTATGCTGAAAATTTCAGAGTTCCTTTCACTGGAACGAAGGGCTCAAGCCCAGCTCCTGACAACAACCCCACACCATAATCCCCCTTCCACCAAACAACCGCCAAACCCAGACTCGTCCATCAGATTGCAAGGAGGAGAAGCGCGATCCCTCACTCCAGAGAACACGTCTCTACTCCTTTAGAGTCCAGTGGAGGTGTGCTTTAAACCATTGCATTCGATGCATCCGATGCACTTGATTTGAGGTTTGGATGCAGCTGCTCGGCCACGGAAACCCATTCGATGAGACTCTCTGCACACTGTTGTTGAGCAAATCTGGCCACATGAAGTTTGGAGATCTGTAGCGATTGACTCTGCAGAAAGTTGGCGACCTCATCGCACTATGCAACTCAGCATCTGCTACGACAGATGAAGCATCTGGCAGTTTCCATGCCCTACCACGTCATGGCGGAGTTGCTGTAGTTCCCAAACTTGTCCATGTTCTTATAATACAGCTGACAGTTTACTGTGGAATATTTAGGAGGGGGAAAATTTCACAAGTGGATTTGTTGCACAGGTGGCATCCTATCACAGTTCCACACTTGAATCCACTGACCTCTGGAGAGCGACCCATTCTTTCATAAATGTTTATAAAAACATTCTGCCTGCCTAGCTTCTTGATTTTTTACACCTTTGGCCATGGTGATGGTTGGAACACCTGATTCCGATTATTTGGATGGGTGAGTTAATACTTTTGGCCACATATTGTACTTTGTATCTACAATTGACCCCAATCGGCCTTAAAAACAAATAATCACATAACATACAGAAAACTATATTTAATTTTGAACATTTATAGTAGAACATTTACTGTATATTGCAAATTCCCCCCCCCCAAAAAAAAATTGAAGCACTTCTACAGTGATCAGGACAAATAAAGACAATGCTTGGTTTTTATACTTATTTAAGGTCTTTCCTGATCCCAAAAGGAAGCAGACTATGAAAAAGTATGACACACAAAAGGCCCAGGCTTTGGATGATAGTGTTTAATGCACCATTCATTCGTTCTATTTACTTGGACATGTCATATTTTTAGCTCTTCAAAAATTATGGGGACAAAATTTCACATTTTAAGATATATTAGTGTCCCACAACTTTATATTGAAGAGATGAATAAATGAAAAAAGCAGGCTGGACATGTGGTCTGTCTGAAACCAATCCAATCTGACGCAACCAATAAACCAAGTGACAGATCGTTGGGCCTCCAGAAGCCATAGTGGCAGATGGTGGTGTGCAACACCTGAGAAAAACGATCTCTGACTCACAGCAATGATGTCACCATTAGCAGCCCTTATATTTGGTTTATCAGCCGTACAGGGTTTGTGTTTCCTGCCATCCCATCACAGACCTTGCTGTTTAAGGTTAGTTGCAATGGAGATGGCAGGCTAGCAAAACTGAACCTTCCACAGTCATCAGTCCTTTATCTCACAGACTTAATTGTGACATGGTGTGGAGCATGTTGTTGGCTGTGCTACTCAGTGCTGCAAATAAGAGGGCGTTGACCCTCCCCCTCCCCCCATATTTATTAAGGTTCTCATGCAAGTCTAAACATATCACACTGAATATATTTTGATTTTGAGTAGGCATCTATAACGTCTTTAATAAAGAATCAAATTTAATAAGTTGTGCAACTGGCAGGGGAACTTTGCAATCATCCATGGGGTCATAGCAGAGAGGGCTCAGTGTGTAGGCTTGCAGTGCAGACAAAGCAGATCAAATGTGTGTGTGTGAGTTTATTGTGAAAAAATAGTCTTAATATATTATACACACACACACAATATGAATATATACAAATATAAATTATATAGCAGAACATGTGTTGCAGGACAGCACATGTAAGGATCAGCAGTAAACATAAACAGCACAGGCGGTTGCAAGATTCGCTTTTTCATTTCGCTGCACTCAACTGTCATCCTGGAAAAATCACAAGCGGAACATTATACCATAGCATGTCACCAGCCATTAAAGATACTGTCTCATGTTGTCAGGGAGGAAGCTTATTCTATGGCTGACTTCCCAGCTGTAAATATCTCCTTATGCATGTATGCTTGAAAGCATATGACCGTATGGATCCAGCAAGATGGTTGACTACCTAACCTGCACTTCGACCAAAGAAAGTAGACCCTCCTTTCACAACCCCTCGTCTGCATTTCATTCCATTAGTAAGGAAAACTATTTACAGGCATGGATAAGCTGCTGCTACTGATAATGATGATGGTTATTATTATTGATTATCATGAATAATAAACTGTCATTACTATTATACTGTTATTATTGTCATTGTCATCGTCATTGTTATTATTGACTTATTTATTTCATATCTAATGGACTATGAGTAAGAATTACAGCGCTGATTTTCTTGAGCTGGTCTGAAACTATGAACCATCCAAGAAGTATTTTCATGGTTCAGATGTTCAGGGCCAAGGATTAGGTTGAGCTGGATCAAATAGTAATTTTTTTTTTGGCCTGTCAACTTTTGAAAAACTGTAAGCATCTGATATTCATTCAACTTCTTATTACATTTCATAATAAAAAGTAGGAGGACTTCTCTGTCAGGACCTTGGAAACATTTAGTTGTTACCAAGAAGTAAAAAAAAACATGTCTAATTTGTTGTCAGTAGATGCATCTGGAGAATAGACTTGGTTCTGTTGTACTAGCATAGATTAAGTTGATTTCATCATATTATCCTTCCGTGTGGAGTTTGCATGTTTTCCCAGTGTCTGCGTCGGTTTCCTCCAACAGTCCAAAACCATGCAGCAGGTTAATTGGGAAAAGAAATGGGAAAATTGCCCCAAGTGAGTGAATGTTGCCTGTCTTTGTATGTGGCCCTGCGATTGACTGGTCAATTGCTTAATGATGGCTTTATTTAAATTTGTAACAAACAGATATGCTGTACAGCAATTTCTGATCATATTCAAAGGTGCTCACCCCCCCACCCCACACACACGCGCTGAAGATGAAGATGGAGGATGCCACAAAGGGCACTAACCTGCTAATCTTAAGCAAGTGAGAGTTCATTGTCTTGCTCAAGGACATATTTACTCATCTGACTTTAACACGGGATTGAACCACTAACCTTCTGATTATTTGCTGGCCTGTCAGCCTAAACGCTCTGATATGGAATGCAAACACGCTGTGGAGCTGAGTTGCCATTTGAGTGCTACCATAGCAACCGTGTCTGTATTCATTTGACCGTCAGTTCTAACAGCAACACGTAAATTCAGTGTCTTACACACTTAAAGTCACAGCTTGTGTCTTACATTACATGCAGAATATATTGGATTCATGCATGCAGTCTGGGGGAGAGAGAGAGAGAGAAAGAGAGAGATTTGCTGGCTCATTTTGAAGGTCAGGGATAGTATCAGTAACAGGAAGTTGCCAGCTGCCATTTCGACTACAGTTTCTGAATAATGAAGTGTAATGAATGGTCGTGCTGAGTGACACCTGGTCACACACGGGGCTATATAAACACATGTTTACATACAACGCACACACCTGATCATGGTTATCCAAAGTTACCGTATAACATCCACATTTGTACATACACAACACACATTATTAGAAAAGTAGGTCAAAGGAGTTGTATTTATATTCATACTTTTATTTAGCCGTAACATGTTCCCATTAGGCAACATACATTATGATACAGTCTCGCTTAAAATAAGGTGCAAAGACATTAAATAATTTCTAATTTACTGTCTACTTGCAACATCATCAGGGTCAACATTGACTTTCCACAAACCTGTAAATTATGCACTGTTACGTGAAACATCATTAGCGTCTGATAACCCCCGCCATTGAATAATGTCAAAAAAGAGTTATTTCTATGGTATTTAAATTCAATTGAATCTCTTCAGGGAAAATATTTTAATGTGTGCTTCAGAGGCTGAAAATGGGACAGTTCAGATGTCTTGCCTCATGACTGCATTATTCCATCAATGTGAAGCCTTTCTTTTTCTCCTTGCCATGATCATTTAAAAGCCCTGCCCTGTGGTGAATGAGTAAGCTCAGCTGACTCTTCATTGTGCATGGTTATCTGATTTTCCCAGTGTAATAAAAGCTAAACAGATGACTGCCTGAGAAGTAAAGCCAAAGAGCCCTTTGCCGAACCCAGTGAGACACACTGGACACGACAGGTATCACTGAGGTGATATTTCCCAGCCATTGTTTTGTTGTTTATGCCTCCACTTTAATTCATATCATATCAGTCATCCAGTAGTGCTTCCTCCTGACCCCCCACACCCCAGACCTTACACTCACTATATGTACAAAACTTCAAACGGCAAGATCAAAACAACCTTCATCACAACTAAAAGCAATAGCAAATGTCATGTATTGTTACTGCTGGATTTCTCAGGAAAGGTGGCAGATGATTTCCTGCAGCAAATGACTGAGAGCATGAAATGAAATAGGCCGGCGTGTTTTGGGATGCTTTGCAGCCGTTTTTTGTGTTGTACCCAGCCACAACTTTTAAAATCAGAAAAAACGAAATTCATGTCCTCTTACCGTAAATGCTCCTCAGGCACATTAACAACACTGACATTTTATTTCCTACCCATGTATGTTGATGCTGTTAGGATTTAAGTCACCTTGCCTTGAGAGTTGGAATAATAATAATAGCTGTTTACTTTTAGATCTGCATCTGTGGTCAAAGTTAGTTGAGTGTGCCTGGGTTCACTGCAAAAAAGGAGATGTGCTCTCTCCACGTTTGTTGGGTTTAGTTTTCAAATTCCCAGCCAATCACAGCAGCAATTATGGTTCCATTTTGAGACCCAATGTTTTACCGATGTTACGAAATCACAACACATTACCTGTGGAGCTCTGCTCCTGACGAGTGTAAGATATTATCACAATGGCCCAGTAAACCCACACTGTCTCAATCTCTGGTTGTCATACACCTGTGAAACACCTATATAACACTAGCTGGATGCCGGGCTAGCGTCATGGTTACTTCAAGTGAGGATGCCCTCACTTGAAGTATAACACAGTTATCATCAGGATCGTGCTTTCATTTGTATTTGTTTATTTCAGTCTTTGAAATATGCAGAAATGACCGAATACATTTTTTTGTAGTTTTAGAATTCTATATGAATTCATGTATTTAATCTTATTGTCATCCACATGTCCGACTTTACTAAAATTCTGTTATTTTTCAGTTGTAAGTTCGATCACATTAACCTCCTAAAATATTTTCAAAAATATATTATCACCCCACTCTTCAGGATCCCTCTCTCAAAGTGCTTTGTAGACATTGATTTGTGATCTGAAAATGCTGAGCACACTCAGGTTTACCAATGGATTGTTTTAGTTTAAGGAGTAATATGTATGCATTCACACAAAAAGTTTTCTTTTGTTGGCAGAAGTAGCATATGTAGTAAATTCTATGACATCACATTACATCACGACCTGAGCTGGTGAACCGCCAATAGAAACCGACTGTGTCAAGTAGAATCTTCACCTTTTTTTGTTCCTCACGTGTGGAGTTAGTGTAACACCTTAGTTGTTATCAAAGGATTTAAAGAAATTCTCCCTGAAAGACTTAAGACCTGTTTATGTGCAGAACACACACTGCCAGGTAGCAGCGGACGCTGAACGTCATTCATTGATTTTTCTTACTGAGATGTTCGTCTTTTTTTCCCAGATGACTTTGACTTTAAGATAAACTCCAAACAATATCTTGAAGAGGCAATTCTCATTTTTCTGAGCTGCAGTCTCATACGCAGAGCAGGAATAATTTCCTGTTGGAGGCACCCTGAGCGGGTGTATAAACTGGGTAGGATCTGCTGGAGCCTAGGACACTTCTTCTTTTTCTTTCGGCTTTTCCCGTCAGGGGTCGCCACAGCGAGTCAACTTTCTCCATCTAACCCTATTCTCTGTATCTTCCTCTCTCACACCAACTACCTTCATATCCTCTCCCTAAATCTTCTCTTTGGTCTTCCTCGAGACATCTTGCCTGGCAGCTCCAATTCCAGCATCCGTCTACCAATATATTCACTATCCCTTCTCTGTACATGACCGAACCATCTCAGTCTGGCTTCTCTGACCTTCTCTCCAAAACATCTAACATGTTACCTCTGATAGACTCATTCCTGATCCTATCCATCCTGGTCACTCCCAAAGAGAACCTCAACATCTTCATCTCTGCAACCTCTAGTTCTGCCTGCTGTCTTATGGTCATTGTAACAGTTTCTAGTCCATACATCATCTCTGGTCTCACCACTGTCTTGTACACCTTTCCTTTTATTCTGGCTGAAAGTCTTCTATCACATAGTACCCCTGACACTTTTCTCCACCCATTCCAACCTGCTTGGACCGACCTGCTTCACCTCTTTTCCCCACTCTCCGTTGCTCTGGACTGTTGACCCTAAGTACCTGAAATCCTCCAGCTTCTTGATTTCCACTCCCTGTAGCCTCACCGTTCCGCCTGAGTTCCTCTCATTCACACACATATATTCTGTCTTGCTGCGACTAACTTTAATTTCTCTCCTTTCCAGAGCATACCTCCACCTCTCTAGATTTTCCTCTACCTGTTGTCTGCTCTCACTACAGATCACAATGTCATCCGTAAACATCATGGCCCATGAGGATTCCTGTCTAGCCTCATCTGTCAGCCTATCCATCACCACTGCGAACAAGAAGGGGCTCAGAGCTGATCCCTGATGGAGTCCCACCTCTACCTTGAACTTCTCTGTTACCCCTACAGCACACCGTACCAGTGTCTCACAGCTAGCATACATGTCCTGCACTAGTCTAACATACTTCTCTGCCACTCCAGACTTCCTCATACAATACCAGAGCTCCTCTCTTGGCACCCTGTCATATGCCTTTTCTAGGTCTACAAAAACACAATGCAGCTCCCTCTGGCCTTCTCTGTACTTTTCTATTAGCATTCTCAACGCAAATACTGCATCTGTAGTACTCTTTCTAGGCATAAAGCCATACTGCTGTTCACAGATGCTGACTTCTGCACTCAGTCTAGTTTCCACTACTCTTTCCCATAACTTCATTGTATGGCTCATCAACTTTATCCCTCTATAGTTGCCACAATTTTGCACATCCCCTTTATTCTTAAAAATAGGCACCATCACACTTTGTCTCCATTCTTCTGGCATCTTCTCACTCTCTAAGATCCTGTTGAATAATCTAGTCCGAAAATCTACCGCTGCCTCTCCTAGACACTTCCACATCTCCATAGGTATATCATCAGGACCAACTGCTTTTCCACTCTTCATCCTCTTCAATGCCTTCCTCACTTCACTTTTACTAATTTTTGCTACTTTGTGGTCTACAATAGTCACCTCTTCTACCCTTGCCTCTCTTTCATTTTCCACATTCATCAGCTCTTCAAAGTACTCTTTCCATCTTCCCATCACTCTTCTAGCATCTGTCAATACATTTCCCTCTGTCCTTAATCACCCGGACCTGTTGTACATCCTTTCCATCTTTATCTCTCTGTTTCGCCAACCTGTATAGATCATTCTCACCCTCCTTACTATCCAACCGAGCAAACTAGTCATCATAAGCCCTTTGTTTTGCCTTTGCTACCTCTATCTTTACCATTCGCCGCATCTCCCTGAACTCCTGTCTGTTCTCTTCAGTCCTCTCAGTATCCCAATTCTTCTTCGCTAACCACTGTCTCTGTATACACTACTGCACTTCCTCATTCCACCACCAAGTCTCCTTATCTACTTTCCTTCCAGATGACACACCAAGTACTCTTCTACCTGTCTCCCTGATAACACTAGCTGTAGTTGTCCAATCATCTGGAAGCTCACCCTGACCACCCAGACCCTTTCTCAACTCCTCCCTGAAAACCATGCCAACTCCTCCCTGAAAACCATGCAACACTCCTCCCTTTTCAGCTTCCACCATTTTGTCCTCTGCTCTGCCTTTGTCCTCTTCATCTTGCTTGTCACCAGAGTCATTCTACAAACCAGCATCCTATACTGTCTGGCTACTCTCTCACCTACAACTACTTTGCAGTCACTGATCTCTTTCAGGTTACCTCGTCTATACAAGATGTAGTCTGCCTGCATGCTCCTGCCTCCACTCTTATAAGTTACCCTATGTTCCTGTTTTTTTCTGGAAAAAGGTATTCACTACAGCCATTTCCACCCTTTTTGCAAAATCTACCACCATCTGTCCCTCTACATTCCTATCCTGGATACCAAATCTGCCCATCACTTCTTCATCCCCTCTATTGCCTTCACCAACATGTCCATTGAAGTCTGCACCAATTATCACTCTCTCATTTCTGGGAATATTCTGCATCACTTCATCTAACTCATTCCAGAACTTCTCCTTCTCTTCAGATTCACATCCCACCTGTGGGGCATAGCCACTAACAACACTGAGCATCACACCTTCAATTTCCAGTTTCAGACTCATAACTCTATCTGACATTCTTTTCACCTCTAGGACGTTCCTTACAAACTCCTCCTTCAAGATAACTCCTACTCCATTTCTCTTCTTGTCAGTACCATAATAGTACAAATTAAAGCCTGCTCCTAAGCTTCTAGCCTTACTACCTTTCCACCTTGTCTCCTGGACACACAGTATATCCACCTTCCTTCTCTGCATCATGTCCACCAACTCTCTATCTTTTCCTGTCATAGTCCCAATATTCAAAGTCCCTACTCTCAGTCCCAGACTCTTTCCTTTCCTCCTCTCTCTCTGCTTCCGAACACGCACTCCTCTTCTTCTTGTTCTTGTTCTTCGACCCACAGTAGCCCAATTTCCATTAGTACCCTGTAGGTCATCAGCACCAATGGCGGTCGTTGTTAACCCGGTCCGCGACCGATGCGGTATGGTATAGTTTTGGTTGACTCGCATGTTTGGTTTTGGCAAAAGTTTTACACCGGATGCCTTTCCTGACGCAACCCTCTGCATTTATCTGGGCTTGGGACCGGCACAGGGAGACACTGCTCCGTGCCCCCCCAAGGCAGGCTTGGAGAGACATGGGCCAGTGCCGCCCTGAGGCTGCATTTGGAGCCTAGGACACGATACAGAATATTTCCCAGGCTCACACAGCTGCTTAGCCTGTCTAAAATTTGCCCTCTGATTCTAGCAGAAGCTCTCACTGATTGTGGCTTTTGAACATTTAAACTCAACAAATTTTGGAGGTCTTATCTGGATCTTTGAATAATCTTTTTTTCCTCACGCTTTATATGAAATGTAAATACTGCCTACTCACCATAACCTCTCTGGGCAATGACCTGCTCTCTTCACACACAGGAAGTCTCCGGGATGAGAGCCCAGTCTGGCCTTTATTCATGCCTTCTCTCTGACATGCAAAGAAATACAGTGTAGACTACTATATATATATATATATATATATATATATATATATATATATATACACACATACACACACACAAACACACTTTGTATAGTATATCCCTAAGTATATTGTCTTACCTGCACAATCATGCTGCTATCATTTATATCCTACTTCGGCGCACAAATCTTTCTTTCCTGCGCTGCATGTCAGATTTAAAAGAAAAACCAAAATACTTTTTCCTTAAAACATTAGAATTTTGTCTTATTTCTCAAAATGTGTTTGAATGACAGTTTGGTTGTCATAGTGACAGTTTTGAACTCTTTACAAAGCATTACTCAGCACATTTCAATTGCAATAACAAAAGAAATAAACAGTCACCGTTTCAATGTATTTCCCTCGAATAGTCTGATGATATAAAATACAATTCTCATTACTAATGTGTATACAAGTAGAAACAGGAAGTAAATTTGGTATGTGATTTCAGTCGATTCTGCACTCATAATCTGTGGCTGCACCTGATGGGACAAATGGTATTTTGCGCCATGACAATCATTGTCTCATATTACTAGATAAAGTAAAAAAAAAAAAAATCTGACATTAGCCAAAGAGACAAAGTGTCTATTCCACACATATTCTCAACCCTTGACACATTTTTCATTTCTGGAATTCTTTGGGACCAGCTGACCAAAGATCATTTTGTCCTTATTGTCAGAGCCTTATCCTGCATTTTCATCAGTTTTTAAGTGCATTGTTAGTGCCAAGGTTGTCAAAGAGGTTTCTATAACTGTCCTATGAACATCACAGTCCTTGGTGTCACAGAGGATACTTATCACAGAGGATACTTATCAAGAGTTAATTTGTCGATATAAATAAGCTTGACATTTCTGCACATATTATAGAAAACATTGGTCTCTGTATTGCAGCACGTCCAATTTAAAGTAGTCCAATTTAAATCAACCCAAGCTACCTTAAATCTGGAGAGGTGTCTATCTCTTTTCATTCTCAACTCCAAAACTCCCCCCAAATTTGCCATTTCCCCTGTATTCATATTGGATTGATTGTGTAAATTCAGAAGGAAATTTCCATGACAATACTAAAAAAGTATCTTGCTTCTTTGAAAGAAAAGCAAATAAGGAAACTCATTTGCCCTCCATTAAATTATGTAATCGACTTATGGCTCAAGATTCATTCACTGAACTACTGAACATAAGGTTAACTAGTACATCTGTATTTTTTTTTCTTGCTGCATATCACCATAAAATTAAGATAATCATTTTCGGTTGTTTTTTTTATCCTATATTAATGTGTAATGAGATTGGTTTAGATCGAACTTTAGTGTTGTTACATATGTACAAGTACAAGGTAATGAAATGCAATCTGCATCTAACCAGAGAGCGATAAACAGCAAGTGTTTGCTTTTTGTGTTATTTCTGTCTTTTCATAATGTAATAATTTCAATAAATCAAGTTTTGCCTGAATCCTAACTCTGCTTAAGCACTTAGAGCAAAAAAAAAAAAGATGATGTTATTATAGAATGACAGAGGAGGAGGAATCTATGACGTTTTTATATATTAACATCATTACTGGCTGGCTCTGCTGCTGTGAGACCATGTAGGAACATCTGTGCAAACTATATTGCTTCCTCTGACATGAAATCGATTTAGTCTGACTCCATATATCTGAAACTTATTGTTTATATACAGCATTGGTTTATCTGTGACAGATAGATCCTCTAGCATGGGAGGAACAGAGACAGCTCTGGCCATGCTCAACCTGCAGTCAGATAAATGCCAATCAGCCTTATTGATCCCGTCCACTCTAAAGTGCCCGGAACGACACTCTGTGTTGTGCATCCGTTAGCATGGCTACACAGCTACAGTACATGAAAGATGGTCAGGGTCTTATGTGGGAGAGACATGAAAGGATTTTTGGACCATATGTGACAAAAGTTTCCCTTGAAATTTGTGAAACTTTCCTAAAGTTTGTGATTAGTACAAAATAAAAATTTTCCATTGAAAAATGTACCCATGAGGTGCCAATGGATAACATGTAGATATAATAGTTTTATTCTTTATACAATCCACACCCTACTGGACTGTCATAGGTTCAGAGGTGTGGGGTTGTTCACTCAAGGGATGTGAACTGCAGTGCTGATGTTCGCATGCAGCCCATCCATCCACTGTCTACTGGACAGGGTGCTGGGGGATGCTGGAGCCTATTCCTGCTGCCATCGCAAGAGAGGCAGGGTGTACCCTGGACCGGTCACCAGTCATTCGTGCAGGGTCATTCATTCACTCACACATCTAGGCAAATTTTCTAATTAATCTGCTGCATGTTTTTGGACCAGAAAACCTGAGGGGAAACCCACACAGACCTGGGGAGAACATTCAAAGTCCACACTTCAAGGTCACTTCAAGGTCAAAATTGAACCAGGGTCCTATGTGCTGTGAGGCCACTGCGCCACCGTGCATCTCATGCAGCTGATCATATTCAATTATCAGATATTTCAAAAACAACCTGAAAATCAACTGTTTCATATGAAAAAGTGGGACAGGTTGATCCATGGTCCACAAACTAATACGCCTAATAACAAAGAGAAAATAGCATGAACAAATGTTCAACATGAACTTCAAAAACTAGTGAAATTAGTAAACCTTTATGAGTATAGTTACCTGTGCCAAATGACAAATTTCATGTTTTAACTCTTCTTCTGAATCAGCCTGCATGACAACCCAAGAAATAGGTTGCAGTAAAATATTTGAAAACCAGTCAGTCACTTAAGGCTTTAGCTCATTTATTTCTTTATTGAAAATATAGAGATTCTGAAGTGTGAATTGAGCAAAGACAATGTGATCATACCAGATATCTTGGCGACTGAGCCAGTTGCAAATTCCCCATTTTAAACAAATTATTTTAAAGATAACGGTCTCTATTCATGCAACAATACTCAAAGCTTATTTGCTCTGGACCATGTGGAAGCAATAGAATTAGTTAAATCAGCTCAAATTAGCAAACCCAATGCATCTTTGAGCTCGGCCAATCAGCTTCTATCCCCAATTGTACTTCATCAATGACCTCAGCTCACGCAGCCCGTGGTTCACAGCAAAGTTGCATTTTATCAACAATGAACACTGCCTCCAGTTAATCAAATCTTGATATTTGTAAAGACATCACAAGTTAACAACGCACGCTGCATCACAAAAATGCAGTCTTGGTATTTTACCACCAATGAGACCTTATGATGCAACGATTTTAACATCCTCATCCTTTCTTCACAGGATGCATCCATTGCCCATCGCTTCCATCTGATGCGGGAAAAGCACCCTGAGAAGTTCAACAGCAGGTTAGGAAATCGCAAGCTTCAAAACTTCTAAAGCTGCAAGAAGCAAAAAAAAAAAAAACATGGCATCCATCCCAACTTCCGAGTATGGTTTTGTGATTTCACTTTCCGATCACCGTTGACATCTCCGGTATCTGTGATGCTTCATTCCAGACACTGACAAGTATTTCTGCCATGAGCATGACAGCGTACTTCAATGCATGCATCATACACAAGAGCTTCTGATGAGGCGACATCAACAAGCAACAAAGCCTCCTCAAGGGAATTTCCACCAAACAAACAAAACACTCTTTGATACGCTTGTTGCACATATGCTATGGGTTAGAGTATTCCATGCCAATAGTTGATCTCATGATTTAGATTTTTGACCTGGGATCAAGAACTGTTTTGGCATGAGGGAAGATATTGCTGCAGAGATTTCTGCTCTTTCTATGGTATACAGAAAGTCAAGAGGCTTTGGGAGCCCAAAACCACAAAATTTGAAATGTGAAGAATTTAATGCTGTCTCTTGGAAGAAATAATTTTTAGTTTTCATCATAGTCAAGAGAGGATGAATATACGCGGAAAGTCTCCAAACACATATTTTGTTATCGGAATTTTAGATTGAGATTTAACCTTACCAGTCTTACCAAGACTGATGACCGCTGCCTGCGTGTTTGAACACCATTAGCAAAAAAAACCAACCAATAGCTCAATAGCCAATGAGCTAACTCTTTTATCTCAAAACCCAACATCCCACTGAGGACAACCAATCAATAACAGGACAAAAACCATCTGCCCGCTGAAATAATAATATTGGCATATTTTGTCTTAAAACTTTGACCAGAAAGCATATGCAATTCAACCAGGCTGGATCTATGTTTTCCATGAATGACACGCTTCAATCACATCCAATCCACGCTGGTGATGCACATCACTCTCTTTCCAGCAGTAGCTGATGAAATTATTCATTATTTATCTGTCAAGATATTAGTTTCATGCAAAGATGTTGCCAGCTCACTTGGAAAAGTGAAAAATGCTGTGCCACTCATCTGGACTGTTACAGAGCAGCTAGACATCAGTGACATAAAAGGTTGCTCGTATCATTCTAATAGCAGAAATGGTTTCATCAAATGACAGCCCATGGGGACAAGTGCGCAGCAGTCCAATTAACTATTATATAACCATGCCTTTGTCTGACGACGGAGAAAGAGAAGTCAGCAGAGTCAGATCAACTCAAATACAAGCATGAGAAAGTTACCTCATCTACCAGTGGTGTTTCTCTATATTTATCTATTTTATCTCTATCTGCTACCAATGTCTGTTCAAAATTAAACCCTCAGCATCATACATTTCCCTTATTTTCATTTTCAAGATCAGAAAGCTTTTCGGAGACATTATCCTCATATTGGGACTTGTGACAGTTGTCTTGTTCTGACCAGTATCGAAAGAGAAGAAGAAAATTTGAATAACATTCTCACTATGAAATTGTGCTCCCTCATTGAAAATCCCTGAATCTATAAATATGCTAATGTCCTCTACTTCACTCCCGGGGTGTATTTGAGTTCACTCTTCGCCGCATGCAGTCATGGGGGCTTCAAACCTGTCTAACCTGCAGAGATTTAAGACGAGACTTCTTCTCTTCCAAAGAAATAAAAAGTAAACTCTGCCATGTCATCATTTCTAGAAGATTGAAAATGTCAGATAGCGTTCCTTCCCACTAGATGACAGGACAACAAGGATTGGTAGGTGCCTGCCATGTCACAGATCACCTCTTCCATGTCTACTGTTAACCAAATTATTTTTTTTTGTAGCGGCTGAAGGAAGAAAGAAGGAGGTGTCGTTCTTGACAAAAACCTTGAATAAGATACATGAGTGTAAGTTGGAGTCATATATCAGAGTAAATGCAAAGTCAAAAGAAATACTTCCATATGTAGCAGCTGATGCTGCTCCTCTGATAGGCTTCAGTCTCCTAGAGCTGGAGGAGTTTTTTAATAATTTATACTTTATTCATCCCTCGTGGGAAAATTCACTCTCTGCAATTGACTCATTATGGATGAACCATGAGCTGTAGGCTGTCGTCCATCAGTGCCAGGGGAGCAGTTGGGTGTTCAGAGTCTTGCTCGACAACACTTCGACACACCAGGAGGAGCTGAGAATCGAACCAGGGATTTTGGTTCCAAAGACAATTGCTTTGCCTTCTGTGCCCCAAAGACGGGCTCATTTGCGATTGGGTCATTTTCTTGATAGCTGCTGAAGACCTCTGCCTCACAATGGACCATTATGATAGTTTCCTTTAGTACAGTGTCAATCTCCTTCTTTTTCAAAGCCATTTGCGTGTTGAACTCCCTCGCGGACTGCTTGACAGCAGACTTGGTCTTCAATTCACTATCTTTTCAACTCCAGTTTGACCTTTTTTTAGCCTTCTTCCTTCTTTATGATATCTAGGTTCTTTTCATGTTTCTTCCTTAGTTATCTCATATATTTGACCAGCTACGGTTGTAGCGATTCCACCTTTATGGGCAGATGATGGTGAGTCTATGTTACGGAACACTGGGTCAGTTAGGATTTTGACTTGTCGCTAGATGAAATTAGTGATGTCAATGAAAGTGGCTCTTTGGCTGTGCCTGTCTTTAAGCTCATAGGCTTGGCTCCTCCACTTGTCCCTGAATTTGTATGGCAACTTCCCCACAATGATCAACATGTTGGCGGGCAGGTCCCCCCTCATGCAGATTTAATACCTCTTCTATGGCATTGCAACAGCCTTGTAGGAAAAAACGATTATCTTGGAGAGCTTTTGTTGGTTTTGATGGGAGGCCAAGGAAGAGCTTTATCACTATATACATATGCAACCTCCTGCTGAACTCCAAACTCCTCTTGTAACAAAGCCTTGGCTTTATCATCTCAGGATCAAAATGGTGGCAGCTTCTTATCAGGTCCTGAGAATGGTCTTTAGTGTGTTGCTCCAGATAACAGAGCCTGTCACTGTGACTGTCGGTGTTCCCTTTCACTGCGTTCCAGACTTGTTCATGAATGCTTGATATTACAGTGGAATGCAATCAAAATTTGAAACCTCACTCCTAGGCAAAAAAGAGAGGCACTGCTGCTGCACCAATAGTACAGTTGTTTCATATTGCTTTTGGATAAAACCAAACAGGTTGTTTTGATACTCATTCTCTGAACTAGCCTTTGGTGTGAAACAGAGCCATATTGTGCTTGTATATTGTGAGACACTGAAAGCTGAGGTACCGTGTTAAAGGTGTTAATATGGGGTGGGTTATATTCATATCATTAGGCCAAGTTTCTGTGTCCATTTGGCCATGTGTGATTTAATTTTCTGACATAAGTAATACGAATGGATTTGCCAAACCATTGAAGTCTAGACTTTCCTCTTTCAAATAGGAGTTCATACAATCTGAATGTCTTGACTTAGTGTTCTGTATTTGAGATGCAGTCTTCTAGTATAATATTACCTTGCAAAGCATCAGTATCGACTAATGGAGGATGCATTTACCAGGGATCACCAGCCATAAGTGTGCCTGAATGCTGGTGATTCATTTCATCACTTGAAATGCCAAGATGATTTCTTGTTTTCCCATTCGGTTTTCAAACTTCTATAATGATATTAGTGCATTTCACAGCAGTAAAGGATTTACCTCCAACAAACATCACATTTACATCACAGAGCATTACCAGGCAGAATGGACATCCTTATTGTTAGCACAGAGCAGTGCAAATAGTCGGGGAAATGTCAGAGCGCTCGGGGGGAAACAACTACCAACCAGTAACCAGTTACTCATCCCAAATGGACAAAACAACAGTTCAGAGTACACTATTACCCTCCCATGGCTTACTTCCAAGCTGTGTTAATGCACAGGCACATAGACTTGGCTTGGCTTTACCTATGTCTCTCAATATAGGCTATAAAACAGCTACTTCATCATTCAATGCTTCGGTCTGATGGCCCAGATTCTCTCAGCGCTGGTTTGATCTTTGATCCAATGCGCAGTGATGTGGCCCAATACCTTTTTATTTGTTGACAAAAGGTAGTGAAGTGTGAAGTCGTCGAGAAGCTGAAAAGGGTCTTGTAAAGTGTAGGGCGCGCCACCAAAAGATTCGCTGAGCTCAAAGATGTCCATTTCATAGTTTCATTGCCAAAGAAAAAGATAACATACTCAAGAATATTATATCATAGAAAATAACAGTGATCAGAATGTCTAATTTGTTATCAACTAGAATTACAGCGACCTACTCACTCCTCTCTTCCCTCACAGGGAGGTTTATATAATCTAGAGGAGTGTGTCATCGCCAACAATAAATCAATCAATAAAAAGAGTAAACAAAGACAAAATAACAATAATATTAACAAAAACTAAGAATCAATATCAGTTCATTATTTTCATTATCCATACTGCAGTTCACGGCTCTAACACATTTATCAACACGTTGACCATCAAACCTTTAACAAGTCTTAAAATGTGTTGATGACCCAAAATATTCAAGTTTTTTTTTTTCAAATCTTCATCCATTGTGATTCACCCAATAGTTATAGCTTACATGAACAAACTGAAAACCTAAAAAAGTTTTATTAATATATCCCTAAAGGGACAATAAATTTCAAGGAGTGAATTTGATGAAAGCATTAAAACATGAATGGTGTTTCACTGACATGCATGCAATTCAGCCATAAGCAGATGGACAATCATCCAAGACAGACAGACAACAGACAGATGTTGAGTTACCTAAAAATCTAGATGACCAATGCTTTGGTGTCCCATTCTAAAGAATTGTCAACTGAATATTACAGATAAGAATTTTTCATCCATCATATTAATCGAGCTGTTTATGTGATTTCTGTTAGTGTTTGAAAAAAGTTATATTTCCTTCAATTAAGAATTTTGACTGATAATGACTAGATTCAACGTACACATATAAACAAATAACCCTGGAAATATATGGGTTATTCATTCATTCACTATCCGTACTGTTTGCCAGTTGATTACAGGGGCACATACAGAGACATATGACCGTTCTTCCTCCCAGTAACACATCTGGGCAATTTATGGTTTCCACTTACGCTGCTGGATGTTTTTGGACTGTGGGAAGAAACCCTCGGAGACACTGGGAAAACACACAGGAAGGTCCCTCTCTGGAACTGAGCCAGGGACTTTTTTGCTGTGAGGTGCCATCCAAACTTATCACAAAACTCAGTCAGTTTGAAATCCGAAAATGATCCAATGAATAATCTTTTTTTTTTATTTTTACTGCCAGTCTCACGTCTTAAGCGTAAAGTTAAAGCTAAGATTTTACTGGAATTATAAAGTAAGGTTTGTGTAAAGATTGATGAAATGAAAAAGGATGAAGAAACAGTTAACCATCGAAATAAAAAAAGATTCAATTCACGAATAGAAAAGAAATGTGTTACACTGTCTAAGGGCCTCTTGGGATTTTTAGCCACATAAGGCTTTATCACAGCCTGTGGGTGCTGGTGTCATATTTCTTTCTTACAGCTTCGACAAAAATACTTGTGTTTGCTTGCTCAGAGTCCCTCTAGAAAGATTCTTCTCTTCTCAATGTATAGCACATACAAGGAACTTAGGTGTCGTTTCATGATGGCAGGCTGAGGTCGATTTCCAGTTTGCCAGCAGGTGGAAAGGGGGAGGAAGGAGGCTGTAATCTGAGTGATTGTAGGGGGGGTTCGAGGAAGAAGAGCAGAGGGACTAGAAAACTTGCAATGACTGATGGTATATTTATGGCTGATGTGAGGTACAGGTGTTTCTTTCAAAGTTTGTATTCTGTCCTTCACAGTTAGTTGGCTTGGGAGATACACTAGACTCCATCTCAATTATCTACAGCTTTCAGGAAAAAGAAAAGAAAACCGCTGTGTGCTTGCTTTTATTTTCATAAATTCTGCCACTTTCATTTTAGCACAGCACAGACAGCAAACAGTGAGACAGCATACAAAACTTTATATCCAGAGTTGTTGTTTACATTCTCCAATTCCACACAGTCCCCACTGAAATTATTTACAAAAAGACGAGATGTGTATTTCCTCCTCTGTGGTGGTTTGGTGTGGAGCAAGTTAATTATTAAATGTGGGAAGTCAATAGTTTGCTAATGTAGCTTTTTTGATACATAAAGGTCTGTGAGCTTAAGATCGGTCAGAGGACATGAGGTCACTGGATTGTGCATACAGGTTAGATGGAGTAACATCCAACCAGACAAAAGACTAATAACTCATCTAAATGATAAAATAGCAAAACAGTAAACCCTCAGCTTTTTGTAACTAGTCATATTCATGATATGCAGTGCTGTGGTTCCCTTAAGTGAGCTTTAAGAGGTGCAAAATCTCTACATGTTCAGCAGCACAAAAACATATTCTTTTCTCAATATGTCTGGGAATGACCAATGAACCCTTTTATCATCGAGTCTCGGACTGATGTCATATTTTTAAGTCATATTTAACATTAATGACAAGCTAGCCGCTGCTCTCCCCCACCACACTTGGATTGCATCCAACCAACGAGAAAGAAGGACAGTTTGCTTGTTTACTCTTTGCAATTCAATAATTAATGGCAGAGACTCCATCTCCAGTTCCATACTTATTTCTAGCCTCACAGGCAGAAGGAAGAGATGGTGGTAAAGTTGAAAAAAAAAACTCTGGTTGCTGTTTAATGTATGAAAGAGCAGGGATGTAGGGAGACAGAGTACAAAGATGTAAAGCATTTATGGAAACATGAAGCTCACATTCTTTGAAAAAATAAAAAATAAAATCGAAGCCTCAAGACCTCGTTGCTTCAGTTTACCGTCTGATGATTGCTGTTTTTGAGACCCTCATGGCTCAGCTCCAAGCAAAAATGCTCACAAAATATGAACTGACACCTACCCAATCTCAAAATAACACAGACACTCTAATCTACACTATTTACAGTAAGCCAGCACTGGGTCGGTTATTGTTTTTTTTCTGTGAATTTTCTTCTTCCTTGCTTTCACAGAGCACTAGGCAGCTGATGGACGACTACAACTGTTCTATTGTAGGCTGACTGATGGCTTGGCAGGTTCCATCCTCTTTACAGCAGATTAAATTGAAAGGAGTCATTGTGGGAAACAAGCAGTTTTTCTCTGTGTGACAAGATGATGGATCCCACACATTCTACCCCCCGCTTTCCCCAACACTTCAGCCTGATCAGATCCACAGCTAATGGTCAAAGTCGCCAGACCAGGGGCCCAAAACCCAGGTGCTTATGACATCTCACAGCAGGAACTACTACCCTATCACGGCTCGCTCAGAATTGGTGTTTCCATGAATCCTGGCTGCTCTGGTCACATGTCAGGAACCATGACTTCTCATGCAAAGAGTGAGAATTATATAGAATGAGTCTACGTTTCAAAGAAAACGATAATGATAATAACATCAAAATAATGTGACACTTAATACACTAATAGGGAGATAAGATTAAGCAATCATTATTAATTTGTGAGTTTAAAATGGCGACCACCATTGGTACCGATGACCTCCAGGGAACCAATGGAAAATGTGTTACTGAAGGTCAAAGGAGAGGAGGAAAGCATGTTCGGAAGCAGAGAGAGAAGAGGAAAGGCAAGAAAAAGTAGGGACTTTGAATATAAGGACTATGACAGGGAAAGGTGGAGAGTTGGTCAACATGATACAGAGAAGGAAGGTGCATATACTGTGTAACCAGGAGACCAGGTGGAAAGGTAGTGAGGCCAGAAGCTTAGGAGCAGGCTTTAAGTTGTACTACCATGGTACTGACAAGAAGAGAAATGGAGTAGGAGTTGTCTTGATGGAGGAGTTTCATAGGAATGTTCTGGAGGTGAAAAGAATGTCAGATAGACTTATGAGTCTGAAATTGGAAATTGAAGGTGTCATGCTCAATGTTGTTCGAGGCTATGCCTCACAGTTCTGGAATGAGATAGATGAAGTGATGCAGAATATCTCCAGAGATGAGAGAGAGGTAATTCAATGGGCATGTTGGTGCAGGCAATAGAGGGGATGAAGAAGTGATGGGCAGATGGTGGTAGATTTTGCTAAAAGGATGGAAATGGTTGTAATGAACACTTTTTCCAGAAAAGACAGGAACATAGGGTAATTTATAAGAGCAGGGGTAGGAGCACGTAGGTAGACTGCAGTGACGTGCAGTGAGGTTCATGGCTGGTGAGGCACTGATGTCATCACAGTCAGATTTACAAACATATGAACCCTACAGAGTAGCTTATTCACCATTTTATTGGCAGCAGTTGATGTGTTTTGTTTAAAATATATCAGCATTCTTTACATATACAAACTGTAGCACAGAAAAAAGCACATATGAAAAACCTTATTATCTCTTACCTTTACTTACACATGAAGTCCATGCACCGCTCATTCTGAAGCATTGACAACTTGCTAGTGGAAGTCTTCCATTTCTTTCTTCAGTTTTAAAAGTCTCTCTGTCTCAATGCCAATCACTGTCAGTGACGACAGTCGTCCTTGATCTGTCCTTTTCCGACTGTATGTTTTGAGTCTTTTCGGTGCCGAGACTGAGCGCTCCGCCGATGTTGCTGTAGCCGGAATGGTGACAACCGGTCGGAGCAACTTTGTAGCCTCGGAAAAGTTTGAATGAGATCCTTCTGAGCCAAAAAGTTGAGAAGCTGCCCAGGAGATTTACATTCATCCCTCACCATTTGTGAGCTATACAGCCCGATGAGATTGGCAAAAAATAGCTGGATTGCTGCACTTGACTTGCTAACTGTTTACTGTGGCTTGCTATTGCTAATTCTATTATTCTGTTGCTGAGTAGAAAGAAGGATCCCTGGGATCAACGGTGCCCCCCACCATGAGGCACCGTCACTGCGTGCCTCACTTAAAGCCTCTTCTCGGTTGTTTTATGATTACTAGAAACACGAGAAACACGTTACAGATGTTGACGAAAAACATAATCATCAGCTAAATTATGGAAATTGCGTTCATATATTAAAAGTGTTTTTTTTTTAATAGTGACGTCCACAGAGACAGCAATATGGTCTCAATGCATACCAGACTAGCACAGTTAGCAGAATCATTGCGCAATCCATAGTGGGCTCAGCTGGTTGCTGCGTCACCGCGCATCTCTTCTTCACATGCGAGCGGTAAATGTGATTTTTTTTTAGCGATTTTGAAAAAAAATAACTCAAAATGGTGAAGCTACGTGGAAAATAGCTTTAGAGTACAAATCACGGAATAAATATAACCATTTAATTTATTTTTTCATTTTGCATTTTTTTCTTTCCGTGATGACAGGTGAGGCCCGGCCTCCCCTGCCTCTACTGACTGCACGTCACTGGTAGACTGCATCTTAAATAGACAAGGTAACCTTAAAGAGATCAGTGACTGCAAAGTAGTTGTAGGTGAAATGTAACCAGACAGGATAGGATGCTGGGTTGAAGGATGGCTCTGCTAACAAGAATGATCAAAAGGACAAAGGCAGAGCAGAGGACAAAGTGGTGGAAGCTGAAAAGGGAGGAGTGATGTATGGCTTTTAGGGAGGAGTTGAGAAAGGCTCTGGGTGGTCAGGGAGAGGTTCTAGATGATTGGACAACAACAGCTAGTGTCATCAGGGAGACAGGTAGAAGAGTACTTGGTGTGTCATCTGGAAGGAAAGTAGATAAGGAGATTTGTTGGTGGAATGAGGAAGAGCAGGAGTGATTATGGAGAGAGCGGTTAGCAAAGAAGAAGTAGGATACTGAGATGACTGAAGAGAACGGACAGATGCACAGGGAGATACAACGTAAGGTATAGATAGAGATAGCTAAGGCAAAACAAAGGGTGTATGATGATTTGTATGCTCGGTTGGACAGTAAGGAGGTAGAGAATGATCAGTACCACTGTTTTGCCACGGGTTGGCAAAACAGAGAGATAAAGATGGGAAGGATGGACAACAGGTCTGGGTGATTAAGGGTAGAGAGGGAAATGTTTTGACAGATGCTAGACGAGTAATGGGAAGGTGGAAAGAGTACTTTGAAGAGCTGATGAATGTGGAAAATGAAAAAGAGGCTAGGGTAGAAGAGGGGACTATTGTAGACCACAAAGTAGCAGAGATTAGTAAAAGTGAAGTGAAGAAGGCATTGAAGAGGATGAGGAGGGGAAAGGCAGTTGGTCCTGATGATATACCTGTGGATAAGGGGGATGTGCAGAATTGCAACAACTATAGAGGGAAAACGTTGATGAGCCATACAATGAAGTTATGGGAAAGAGTAGTGGAAACTAAACTGAGAGCAAAAGGCAGAATTTGTGAACAGCAGTCTGGCTTCATGCCAAGAAAGAATAGTACAGATGGGGTATTTGCTTTGAGAATGCTAATAGAGAAATATAGAGAACACAAGGTGGAGCTGCATTGTGTTTTTGTAGACCTAGAAAAAACATATGACAGGGTGCCAAGAGATGAGCTCTGGTATTGTATGAGGAAATCTGGAGTGGCAGAGAAGTATGTTAGACTGGTGAAAGACATGTATGCCAGCTGTGAGACAGTGGTACAGTGTTTCTGTAGGGGTAACAGTAAAGTTCAAGGTGGAGGTTAGACTCCATCATGGTTCAGCTCTGAGCCCCTTCTTGTTTGCAGTGGTGATGGACAGGCTGACAGATGAGGTTAGACAGGAATCTCCATGGACTATGATGTTTGCGATCTGTAGTGAGAGCAGGGAACAGGTTGAGGGAAATCTAGAAAGGTGGGGGGTATGCGCTGGAAAGGAAAGGACTGAAAGTTGGTGTGTGAGACAAGGATACAGAGAATAGGGTTAAATGGAGAAGGTTGATTTGCTGTGGCGACCCCTGAAGGGAAAAGCCGAAAGGAAAAGAAGAAGAAGAAGAAGAAGAAGAAGAAGAAGAAGAAGAAGAAGAAGAAGAAGAAGAAGAAGAAGAAGAAGAAGAAGAAGAAGCAGAAGAAGAAGAAGAATTTCCATGCGAAGATAAGCTGCACAATTAAAAGCATTAATTGATTTTTTTATCTATCCCACTAATCCTACACACACTTGTCTAATCAACCTGGTCAAATTTGATACATTATCAAGTAGCATTAACAATAAGATTACTAAACAATTTAAGACTTCTTCCTGTCCTTTCAGCTTTTCCCCTCAGGGGGCACCACAGGGAATCAACCATCTCCATCTAACCCTATACTCTGTATCCCTCCTCTCTCACACAACTACCAAAGACACCAACTAATAAGATGTTTCAGTGCAGCTTGGTAAGCAACTCAAAAAGTGCGGGTGCAAGAATTAGAGCAATTTGAGTGCAAATTAAGTATCAATAGACTTTACATGTGCAGGGAGAAGAATAAGCGTCAGCTGTTATGTCTGATTAACCAACCCTTTTGTGACCAAGAGTCCTCACAGGAGGGTATTACATTTCAAGTCCTCTACAATTCAATACTGACTTTTCATCCTCATATATAGAGGCTTTCTGTACCTGCAAGTGGTAATAAAATCAAATGACACCAATCAGTGTAGAAACGATACAAGATCATTCTGTAGCAGATTTTTTTGTTAAGATTATAAACACTTTACAACACAAGTTCATGTTATTACACATTTGAATCAAAATCACTGCTACTTAGGAAGAACTACTTTGGGGAACAATACCTTTGGGGCACAAATACCTCACATCACCAACAGCCCAGCTGATAACAAGGAAAAATGAAGTGAAGTGGGTTTTTCATCAGAAATGATGAAAAATACTAATCCTGAATATCTAGGTCACTTTTAAGCACCGACAATAGGTTTCTGGGAACTATGTCTTAAACAGAACATAGACAAATTAAACACTTTTTACAATAATTACAGTCTGTAATCTTTCATAATTTCTAATAGCCGATTGGCAGAGACCATATCAGTTGAAAATGGGAATTATAACTTATAGGGCTTTTAAATAAAAGGTTCTTCATGTCAGTAATGTTATTCTCATTTTTTCAGCCCCATTCAGAGTAAGATAAGTGGTGAAGTAAGGTTTTGCTGTAAAACATGGTCCATCCGAGAATGACACCTCAGGAGAGCCCAGGAAAGCACAAGTTGCTTCTAATGGACATTTAATTGTGATGTCACTTGTTGCACATGATCACTATGTTTACATCTCACACTTGATCTACCTTTGCATCCTGGTCTATGAACTAATTAATTTGCCAAAGACAATAGGCTTCTGCACTACCTGTTCTTTAAAAATCTTATGCATGCTTACTTGCTTCTTGTTTGTAGATAAAGTCGCTATTACTTGTCTTTCTACGCCGCCGAAAGAAAGGGTCATTGAATGTTAGAACATTTTTGGACTGGAAAGTGTCAGATATCAAGCCCTGCTAGCCTCTGTCCTACTTCCCTAAATTTAGGGGGTTTAGTAAATTTAAATAGGGGAGATGAAAATTACCTATTAATTCACGACAAAACATTGTATTTCCAAAAAAAGTTATATCGAAATCATGACTTCCTGCACACACAGTGACCGACCACTATCTTTTTTCAAAGGCTGTTACACAACAGTGAAAACAACCCTCCCTTTGTTCCCTATTATTCTGCCCGGAGTGTTTTGTTGGTACAACTGTCCAGAAGTTAATTACTCATGAAGTACTATTTTTGGAGAATCTTTTATTTGCGATTACACATTGTTTGGAAGCTACACTTGCCAAAACATTTTGTGAGCTTTGAGTTTAACAACTCTTGACGTTGTAATGAATAAAAAAGTTGGATAAGTCAGGAGTTGTGGCACATTCTGCAAGCTTATGCAAGTGGAAAAAAAATAGATAAATTGATTCAGAAGCTAAACCCACAGCCGAAAATATGCAATAAAAATTATATACACATTACACACACACACACACATACACACACACACACACACACACACACACACACACACACACATACACACACACACACACACACACACTCAAAAACAGTCAAAAATAGACACAAACGTATCAACAGGCCACATGGGTTATAATGGTAGAAAGACATGGAGCCACAAAACAGACACAATAGAAAAACCCTAGTAGCTGATATGAAAGAATTACAGCAGGCAGGGTGGGGGTGAGGAGTGGGTGGGGGCAAGGAGGTCAAAGGTTCACACCTCATATTGGGGATTAGTCTAGATGCTTATCTGTGGGGAAGGGTATCCAGGTGGGAGGGGCACAGAGGGCAGCGTTGGCAGCTCCAAAGATTGAAGCCCTTAAGCTTATCTGAAACTCCTGAGCCATGTTTTTATAACAACATGGATTTACCATCCTCATTATCATTCCCTTTACTATTTATCAGTCTCCCTCACATTTTTTCCTTGGTCTTTGAATTGTTAATTTTTAAAGCGATAAACCATAAGCGGTGAACTTCATTAGTTGTTAACTCCCCTTAATCCATAACCCTCTCCTCACTCCTACAAGCCTCAGAGTTATGCATCATCTGAACAAGAAATATCCACCGAATCACAATATGACTGTTAAATAACTTTTAAATAATTTTATCCGTTGTAATGTGGATAAATTAAAATAAAAACAAAAACAAAAAACAAACAAAGCAATGGAAGTAAAGCCTATGAAAATAGTACCTTTGGCTGTTGAGCCTCTGGCCATAAGAGAGGCAAAATGGGAGGTAATTGCATTTTTTTTACAGGCTGTCTCAAGTGGCAGAGGCATAATGAGGTTAGGCAGCCTGCCTTTTCGAGAATCACCACTGTTCCTAATCGTGATCTCAAATATGGCCATAATCCCCTGATTTGACTGAGGCAGCGCTTTCTAGTGAGGTGTTAAGGCAAATAAAAAAATAAAAAAACTGGGGGGCAGGAAAATAATTAGAAGGTACAAAAACATGTCAGTAAATACGTCTAGCAGCTAATAACTCTAATACTCTCAGGTCTGCTCTATACATAGTGTATTAAATTGCCTCCCGTCTTTAAGGATGAGAAAGTGTTGTGGCAGGATAAGGAGAGATAATGGAGACGAAGACAAGTTCAAACATTATTCCTCAAGAACTTTACCAAACTAACTTGCAATATCTTTTCCCAGAAACGCCCAAGAAGTAAACCATGCCCCCAGCTCACAGTCCTTTAGGTATGAGAGGCACTGCCCCTAGTGTCTGCCCCAGTATAATATCTGGAAATACTGTAAAGGGTCACACTCCCGACCACACTCCTCTCAACACAATCTATCAATCTCTCATCTCCTCTTTATCATGATAATGCATAACCTTGGCTCTGATATACCCGCATTGCCCTGAAATATTTTGTCAATAGCTGTGTTTTCAGTATCAGCAGTGTGTCCACATGCAAGCCATCTATTGTCTGTATGAAACTGATGCAGGGTTTTGCATCTTTTTCGTGTGGTCTTTAAACAACATGACGGATATCGTTCAATGACCTCTTCTTCCAGATTGCCAGTTTATCTCGAACACTCGACGAGCACTTGACATTCAATCCTTTTTGACGTACAACTGTATGTCTAATAGGCAAATTGGAAGTGTTGGTACCATTGCCTTGAACTGGGTCACACATCTATGGCAATACGCTGGTTCTGTTGTCAGCAAATGGCCAGCAGTGGACACTGGATGCTCTTGTTGGTGAGGTTAACCTGCCAGGATATTATTTCCACATTTCTTTCAAAGGAGACATCAAATACCCCTAAACTTGGGCCACATTTACCCTCCCAGGTTTCAATAGGATTACAATATGGTCTCTGTACACTTTTTTGATAAAAGTCTTAGATTTAGTTAATATGAGACCTGTATCCAGTATCCCCCACCTGTTTACAAATTAAAGTCGGACAAAAACAAAAAACATCCACCAGGTCACCTCTAAAAATGGCCTGCCTTCAGGGCTGAAGATAGTTGTTTTTATGACAGACTTGTGTGGTATTTAATGTGAAGCTGGACTTCCTGACAGGCAGACCCAGTCTGTCAGGATGGGAAACAGAACCTCAGCCAGTATCATCATAGTATTTCCCCTAATATTTACCCGGATCCCTTCAAATGTCCACGGCAATGTCTTACAGTGTGTCCCAGCAGACGGGGCAGTTGATGTTTTAACTTGTGGCGTGAGCTCTCTCAAAGCGATAACGCATGCAGTGTTTTGCTGTTAGAGAGGACAAGAGCAGAATGGATGTTTAAAACACTGACTGGGTTAACATCAGTACCCAGTACATTTGCCTACACCGGTTACTCTACATTAATTGCATTGGCGTAGTGTTGATCTCTTTGGTCACATGACCCTTAGTTTTCTGCCAAGATGTCACTTTTTAAAGATCTACTCCAACCATCGGACAGTATGTGTTTCACTTGCACCAGAAAACTTAACAATGACAGGCAGACAGACAATGCATTTCTAAGAGGGAACTTATAACGTGTTAGTTAAAGTCATGTGAATCTCTGTTTTTTGTTTGTTTGTTTTTCCTCAGAATGAAGAACAAGCTCTGGTACTTTGAATTCGGCACGACTGAGACCATATCAGCTACCTGCAAGAAACTCAACGAATGCATAGAGGTCGAGGTCAGCCATGGTCACATTCAGTAGTGTATATTGAAGTGATATGGGTGAAATTGTCACCCACAACTTTGTTTTATGTATAATTTACTTAAGATAGGCCTGATTTCAGTCAGATTACTGAGTGGCCTATAACTTTAATAATAAGATTGTAATAAAACTATTCTGTGCTCTTGTGTCAATGTTGGATCTGGAGGTTCAGCTGTGGCCTGACACCCCTTTTGTAGCCAAATGCCCCAAAACTGCATGCGAGTGGATGAAGGATGGGTCCGTATGCATGGTCAAATTTGTCCTTGGGGATTAAGAGAGCTGTGAGTGGGAGGAAAAAAAGAATAAATAGAAGTAGAGTAAAAGGAGAGATAGTGCAGAAATAAGTTATTGAGTTTAATAAAATGGTGATACTCGATCCGTATTTGTATCTAGACCAGTACTAGACCAGCACTATAATTGACAGTGTTGTAGTGAAATGCTTATTCCTAAAAGCAGAATTGATGAGATACAGCAAAGAGACATGGCATAAACCTTGAGTACAGGCTGCAGTGATTCACAAAACTGGTAAATCCTGAAACACAACATAGTCTATGAGTATAAACATCCCTCTTGGACATAATTTTTTGTATACTTCTACGTTAGGCTTATATGCTGCAGGTTACTGTACAGCTTGAAATGTAATAAAGTGTCATTGTGACACAGACAATCACTTAATACTGCAATATCTGGTCAATCAAATGATGTATGTGTCAGCATTCTGATTTCCACACAAACTCTCCCTCTCTGTGGCTCTGACTTTGAATAGAATACAGCCATTTGGCAGACGCTTTTATCTAAAGCGACTTACAGTTGAGATGCCAGAGATTGAACCCAGCACCTCACGCATGCGAAGCATGAGCTCTACCACTGAGCTACACGTGTCTTCCTGTGAAATCAGTCAATGCAGCCTAATTTCACATGCATAAATTTCCACGTACATATACTAGACATGTGAAGGAAAAATCATTAAATGTCTTGGATAAGTCATCCCCACTGTGGGCCAGAAGAGCAGAATACTAGAGACTTTCAATGCTAACATTGGTTTGGCCCTTAGCCACTTGATGGGAAACACCATAATAACATTTTTAGGCTCTTATAGATTATCAAATGTTATCAGATCAAGTGAATCATATATTCTTCTATCTTGGTCTAAGTGTATGGGGAAACTTGTTTTTGGCTCCAATGACCGATGTCTGTGTCACATTTTGCATTATTACAAGTTCTGAAAATTTGGTCATCTAGGTCTCCTGGTATAAGTTTCTGAATAAATCCATTTGAAGTTCACTTTGTCTCATCCACCATTATTGTATTAAATTTTAAAACATATTGGTTTTTGATTTTGGCCCAAAAATCTTGGCTACAACGTGAAACGCAAAGTCCAAATTAAACCGAAACGGTAGTATAAATCAAGCTTAAAGCAGGAGCGGGGGAAGCACTGTGACGAGAGGTGACCACTGTACATCGCCCTCATGACCTGATTAAAGCTCTTTACAGCACAAAAAGCCTCTTCACACCCTGCCTCCAGCAAGATCCTGAGGGTAATCACGTCATTTCACGTAGACATGCGAGTCATTGTCTGATACAACAATTCGTCCTTGAACCCATACCCAAATAACAATGGCGAGTGCGTTGCCACTGAAACTGTTCTTACTTACGTCCTTAGCCTTCAGAGAGTCGGATATTGACTCAAACCTCCACACCTGAGGTGAAGGAAGGCTCTTTTAAATTGCATGGCTCCAGTTGAAGGCCAAAGAGTGGAAACTAATGATTTGGCAGATAGTCCAACCAGATTACAAAGCCCCAATAGTGCCAGTTCAGTAAGCTCTACTATATCTTATCAGCTCATTCAAACATGCAAGATTCTGGCTATCACCTCAAACAAGACTATTTAAGCAATATAAATCCTGCTGACTGACAGGTGCCTTTTTCAAGCTAGACCATGTTACCCACATATTAGAATGTGTCAGGTTGAAGACCTAGAAGGAAATGTCTCTTTGATGTCATCCCCCCAGGCTTATCAAAAAAGGTGCAGATGTATAATAATTCTTACTTCTTTTGAACATCATCAAAAGGAATTCAGTTGACAATATGGGATCAATAATCATTACCTTTAAATACCTTACCTTATTCCCAGTGTGAACAAAATACTGACATACTCATTCAAGCAAATGAGTCTAAATGACCTAATAAAAAGTTAAAATTTGAATAGTCTATTTTACTGACTGGTATTTCCTGTATCAGTATCAACCCCTTTAACACACCAGTCTGTAAGCAGAAAGTTAGACATTATCTTGGATTGCTATTGGTCTTTTTGACATTTCACTCACAGCAGAAGTAGGTTGAGCTTGCAGTAGCCAGGAGGTGACCTGTAAACCGCTAAATAGACTTAAGTGTCTCCTGTACCATAACTGTGCCTGATATCCAGAGTTTCTTGACTTCCGCTTCGCTATTTTGCTGGAGTCTTTGTTTGTGTCTATACATGACACTCACATTAAAGCCGCTTCTTGTGAATACTGTATAACGTTGAAGAGAAATGATCAAAGAAGATTTGATTTTAAATTTGACCTTCTCAGACATATGCCTTTAGACATAAAGCCCAGCTAAGATTGAACACCAGGTCTCTGACGCACACCTTGAAGGGGCTTGAATATGTTAATCCATAAAGTGTTGCCAATTTGTTCCCTCTCTTCTTTTACCTTTAGTGTGATGGGATCATCTTGGATCTCAGTAGCACCTCCTTGGAGGGTATTGCTGTACTCAACATTCCCAGTATGCATGGTGGATCAAACCTCTGGGGCAAGACTAAGAAGAGAAGGAATTACAGCCGCATGAGCAAGAAGGTCCCTGACCGGATGCCAGCCAGTACTGTCACAGACCCAAAAGACCTTGAGTTCTGTATACAGGGTAAGTCAAATGGACAATCTAAATAGTCACAGAAAGAGCTTCTGATGCTCTTTTCACCTCTTTTACTTTTCTTCTGACCTCTGGATATTTGATATGCCCAAAACTCAGGCTTTTTTATGCCAGAAATTTTCATTTTGCCATCTGCCCTCAGGCCAGCCAACACCTTGAAACACTGACCTGTTCATCATTAATGTTGCCATTCAAACCTCCAACTATCTAAATCTATTTATTTGGTTGGGACAGTGCATGTTAATGAACACACATGAGACAAGGATGTAAACAAACCACTCCGGGTTGTAGCCATGGGCTAATTTGCATCCGTTGTCTCACAGTTGCACTCACAAACACACTCTCATTCACCCTGTACATGTTTTTAGTGGTAGGGGAAACCAGAGTACCCGGAGGAAACCTACACAGACAAGGGGATACCATGCAAACTCCACACAGAAAGGCCCCATCAGGCCCGGGAATCGAACCCGGGACCTTCTAGCTGTGAAGCACAAGCACTAACCGCTGCGCTAGTCCCAAAAATGTTCAATGTTCAAAATGTTCAAAAATGGCCTGCTCTTGTATACATACAGTATACAGAATCCTCCCATGCTGCCAAGCTGATTCATGGAGTGTGGAGTATAATTGTAAGGGGCGTAACAGGGCAGGAACTCCACTGTCATTCTAAAGTATCACAATATGAACCAGGAAGGAGAGAAAAGGACTGAGATATCTGATTGAGTAAAATACTTTCTCAATGTTTCATGGCTGACCAACTGCTGACTCTGAGTTTTGCTCTTCTGTTTGTTAAATATGTTTTGGATATTGTACTGTCAATACAACTAAGTCTAGAGCTGATATACAGTCAAGCCCCTTGAAATGTTTTTCCAGTTGTTTCAACAAATGGTTAATTTTTCCCCATTTGTGTTCCTCTCAAATGTTGTTCTGTTTTTTTTTACATCAGAAGGGAGCCAAATTGGTCTTATCACTATGACTTCTCCTCCCTGTTAATGACAATATTAAATTCTAAATACATGGTTTATAATACTATACTATAATATGTACTATACTATACTACTATACTGGTTCTAAATTCTAAATAAATGGTTTAAAGTGTCTTTAAAGTGTTTTAATCAACAGACAAACAGCAGCAACTTAGGCAGAAGTGTAATTCATTCTCAGTAAGAGAGAATACATTAATGAGATTCATTCCATTGATCTTAAGATCTTAAGTAAACAGTAAGGTGACAGAAACACAATTGACCACCGCTCTTTCCCCCCATCTGCCAAAGATCAACACTTGTTCAATGAAGGGAACTGTAAGAGCCTCGAGCATTCATTCGAGACATACGGGGTCTGTTGGAAAGACATTCTCATAACAGCAGCTAGGAGAAAGTTGGATAGAATAAAACATTGAAAAAAATCTTGGGGAAGCTGTTTTTATCCAAAACACCTTAACCCTCATATTATGTTAAGGGTCAATTTGACCCATTGGGTCAATGGGTGAAATGGGTCAAATTGACCCTTAACATAATATGAGGGTTAAATATAAAGCAAGGTTTTTTTCAAATTCAAGCCGCATGTCTCTGTTAGAATCATAACCAGAATCTTTATTTGTCCCCAGGGGCAATTGGGGGCCTCAAGGGGTAGCAGCATCAACTTATGAACATCATTAAATGAATGGGTGAATATCTATATAATATAGGTATAATACATACTGTGCAAATTGTACCATTGTAAGAGACTGTGTAAGTAAGCCGCGCTCTGCATTTCTATAATGAATATATCTTTAGCGGCTTGACACTCCGGGAGGTGGGGGCTGATGAGGGGTTTGCAGAGTTGCTGGGAATTGAGGAGTTAGACAACTCTGGGAACAAAGGTTACCCTTCTCTGGGTTTTGCAGGCGGGGCAAGGGAGTCTGCAACTTGAGGGTAGCCACTTGAAGGCAGAGTGTAAGATGATTCAAGATTCAAGAGTTAATCGTGTCTTTCTACATTTCACTCCTGTACCCCTCTCCGGAGGGAAGGAGTGTGTACAGTCCATGTTGGGGTTGGGCATGGTCCTTGGTGATGGAGGCAGCTATTCTGTGGACTCTGTGGTGGCAGATGCTCTGCAGAAAAGACAATGGGGTTCTTGTGATCGTCTCTGCTGTCTTTACCACTCACTGCAAGTGTCTCCGGTCCAGAGCAGTGGTGCTGCCGTACCACACAGTGATGCAGCTGGTCAGGATGCTCTCAACAATGCAGCTGTAGAAGTTACTGAGAATCGAGGGTGACATGCCAAACCTCCTCAGCCTGCTCAGAAAGTACAGCCACTGTTGAGCCCTCCTGGCTGTCTGTGTGGTGTCGAGAGACCAGGTGAAGTCCTCGGTTATGTGAACACTCAGATATTTGAAACTAGTCACCCTGTAAACCTCAAGATGTTGGAGGAAAAGTGGCTAATGAGGTTTCCTTTCCTTCCTCATGTCCACTATCATCTCCTTGGTCTTGTCCGTGTTGAGGGTGAGGTTGTTGTCCTCACACCACTTCACCAGGCTGGCCACCTCCATCCTGTAGGCCGTTTCATCTGTGCGGGTGATGTGTCCTACCACTGTGGTGTCGTCTGTGAATTTTAGGATGATGTTGTCCTCATGGGAGGCGACACAGTCGTGGTTGAACAGGGTGTAGAGGATGGGGCGAAAGACACATCCCTGAGGAGTGCCCGTGTTCATGATGATACTGGCTGAGGTTCTGTTTCCCATCCTGACAGACTGGGTCTGCCTGTCAGGAAGTCCAGAAGCCAGTCACAGAGGGTGGGGTGCAGACCAAGGGTGGATAATTTGTGTGTCAGTTTGAGGGGTATGACTGTGTTGAATGTGAGGCTGTAGTCCATAAGGATTATCCTGATGTAGAGGTCTTTGTTTTCTAGGTGGGAGAGGGATAGTGAAGGGTCGCGGCTATTGTGTCTGAGGTGGGCCTGTTGGGCCGGTATGCATATTGCAGAGGGTCTAGAGTTTCCAGGATGTCGTTCTGAATGTAGGCTAGGATCGCTCTCTCAAAGCACTTCATGATGATCAGAGTGAGTGCTACTGGCCTGTAGTCATTCAGGCAGGTGGGTGGGCTCCTATTGGGGAGGGAGACAATGGCTGTGTTCTTGAAGCAGGTGGGGAAAGTAGTCTGGCTGAGGGAGACATTGAAGATGGCGGTGAGAACATCAGCCAGCTCATTGGCACAAGCTCTGAGGGCCCACCCTGGGATGTTGTCCGGGCCGGCTGCCTTGTGGGACTTGATCCTTCTCAGTGCTCAGCGTACCTGGTCTGATGATACTGCTGGGAGGGAGAAGTGAGAGGGTGGTCGCAGGTCTAATTGTGTGTATGTGATTCACCTCTGTGTTGTGGTTGGGGTTTTCAAAGCGGCTGTAGAGGATGTTGAGGTTGTCCGGCAGGCCGTCTGTGGAGATGCCGATGCTTGTGGTGGACTTGTAGTCTGTGATGTGCTGCAGGCCTTGCCACATCTGCTCAGGGCCAGCAGTGGAATAGAAGCCATCCAGCTCCTCTCTGTACCGCCTCATGGCTGTTCTGATGGCCTTTTTCAGTCAGTACTTAGCAGCTCTGTACTCTGTCTCATTGCCAGACCTAAACACATGAGAGCAGGCATGCAGCATGTGGCGTACCTGACTGTTCAGTCAAGGCTTCTGGTTGGGGAATTACCTGATTCATATGATGGGCACGATGTCAACACATGCGCTGATGTACCCAGTCACATACTCAGTGTACACTTGTACACTGACAGAAGAGTCCTCCTGAGTGGCTGCGGCTTTGAACACATCCGAGTCGGTTGTGGCGAAACAGTCCTGCAGGATTTCTCTGGGACAGCATTTGTCTGTTTTAGTCTCTGTCTGTACGCGGGTAACAGAAAAAGAGATTTCATCTGACTGTCCAAAGTGGCCATGGGGTGAGGCCCTATGCATGCCACGGATGTTACTGTATATGTGGTCCAGGGTTTTTTTGCCTCCACATATTGGTAGTACGTAAGCTGCACTGGTTGAAGTCACCAGTTGTGATCATAATGGCATCAGGGTGCATTGTCTGCAATGCACTGATGACTTCACTTAGCTTGCCCAGCGCTGCTGTGGAGTAAGCCCGCAATGGGATGTAAACAGCAGCTAAAAACAGGGCAGTGAATTCCCACTGCAGATAATTGGGATGCCATTTAAGCAGCAAAAAACTCCACATCTGGCGAACACAGCTTGCTTACAGTCAACAAGTCACCACACTATGGGTTGTTCACGATCACACACATACCTCCCCCTCTACCCTTACTGGAGGCTGCGGTCCGGTCCCTTTGGTGTATGGAGAGGGTCTTCAGCTGAACGGTGGACTACGTAACTTTGTACGAGAGCCAAGTCTCAGTGAAGATCAGGACGCAGCATCCCACATTTCCTGATGATCCCCTCAGTGTTGGAGGAGAACTTCAGGAGTTTGTCAAGGGCAGTGTCCCGATATCTAATATCTATACTCCTTCACCATTTCTACTGGCTCCCCTCGTATGGTGGTTGTGATTGCCTCTGCCAGATGCCTCTGCCTACTGGAGAACATGATGAGTATTTCCTTAGTATTGCTCGTATTCAGCTTCAGGCAGGAGGCTTGGCACCAGAGTGCAAAGTCTGGAGGGCTGAAGCATGGTGGAGTGAAGGAGCAGACAATAGGGACAGGAGGACAATGTCGTCAGCAAACTTTACTAGGTTCAATACTGTATCTGTACTCTACTGTTCAATACAGCCTCAATATTGTCCTTACTGTTTAACCATGTTTCTGTAGAATATATGTTTCTTTAGGCCACTACCCCCCCCCCCCCTCAGGGAGGTGGGTAGTGGGTAGTGGGAATGGGTAGTAGGAATGGGAAGTTGGTGAATCCTGCCGTGGGGTGCATAGAATCTCTTCCAGGAGCTCGAGAACTGCAGCGTTGTTAGAATGGTGGAACAGCTCTAGCAGCCATTTCCTGGAGTATGCAATCTTCTGTTCACTTGACATATTACGGTGGAGCGGTAGCAGAGATCCAGGTGGGTACCGGAGATCCAGGCAGGATAGGGTAGATGGGGCCGGGAAATTGCTGCATATTCCATAGTATACGGGTTGAGCTGATAATGCGAGTCGCATTAGTCGGTGGTTGCGTTAGCTTGGGTGGCTAGTGAAGTCTTTGTTTTGGTTAGCTCATTGTTAGTCCATCAGAGAAGAATATCTATTGCGGTAGGATGTAAGGGAGGTGTTATGGAGGATATTGTAGAGTTTTAGTCAGGGAAACACCCCTGTGACGATAAAACATCTGTTTAATGAGCAATAGCTGTTGGCGGCACTGGCCAGTGTCTCCCCGAGCCAGCATCAGGGGGGCAAGGGGCATACAAGATGAAGTCTATACAAGATGTAGTCTACCTGCGTGCTCCTACCTCCTACCTCTCATAAGTTACCCTATGTACCTGTTTTTTCTGGAAAAGTGTTCTCCGCAGCCATTTCCATCCTTTTTGCAAAATCCACCACCATCTGGCTCTCTGCATTCCTATCCTGTATACCAAATCTGCCCGTCCCTTCTTCACCCCCTCTATTGCCTTCACTAACATTTCCATTGAAGTCTGCACCAATTACTACTCTCTCATCTGTAGGGATATTCTGCATCACTTCACCTAACTCATTTTAGAACTTCCCCTCCTCTCATTCACATCCCACCTGTGGGGCATAGCCACTAAACACATTGAGCATCACACCTTCAAGTTCCAGTTGCAGACTCATAAGTCTATCTGACATTTTTTTTCACCTCCAGAACGTTCCCAACAAACTCCTCCTTCAAGATTACTCCTACTCCATTTCTTTTATCAGTACCATGATAGCAGAACTTAGAGCCTGCTCCTAAGCTTCTAGCTTTACTACCTTTCCACGTGGTCTCCTGGACACACAGTATATCCACCTTCCTTCTCTGCATCATGTCGACCAACTTTTCCTGTCATAATCCCATTATTCAAAGTTCCTACTCTCAGTCCCAGACTCTTGCCATTCCTCCTCTCTCTCTGCTTCCGAACACACCATCCTCCTTACCTTCTTTGACCTATAGTAGCCCAGTTTCCATTGGTTCCCTGTAGGTCATTGGTACGAAGGGCGGTTGTTGTTGACTCAGGCCTTGACCGAGCTGGTATGAGCTGGTATTATGGTTTTGGCAAAAGTTTTCGCAAGTTTGGTTTTGGCAAAAGTTTTACACCGGATGCCCTTCCTGACGCCCTTCCCTTTCCCGTGCCCCCCCAAGGCTGGCTCGGGGAGACACCGGCCAGTGTCTCCCTGAGCCAGTCCCAAGCCCAGATAAATGCAGAGGGTTACTACAGGAAGGGCATCTGGTGTAAAACTTAAATCAAAACATAGCTTGCGAATCAACCATAATAACCAGATCATACTGGATCGGTCAACAGCCATTGGTACCGATGACCTACAGGGAACTTCTTGTATAGACTAAGTTGTCACGAGGCGCGGGGACGGACTTGGGCAGGGAACCACACCTCAGAGCAGGAATCTGGATCAAACGCGCTTTATTGCGTTGAAACGGCAGGTAGGGTGCCACTGGTAAGCCCCTGGCCCCGAGACAGAGTTGCACAGGGCTGGGTCTCGCCAGGACGGGTTGCAGACAGGGTGGGTTGCAGGCGGGACGGGTGGCAGGCGGGACGGGCCCCAGGCAGGGTGGCAGGCAGGACGGGTTGCAGGCAGGACGGGTGGCAGGCAGGACGGGCCCCAGGCAGGGTGGCAGACAGGACGGGTTGCAGGCAGGATGGGTTGCAGGCAGGACGGGGTCTTGGACAGGGTCAGATGTTACACCAGCCGACTGGGTCCGGTCGTAACGGGGTAGGGGTCAACAGGTTACACCAGCCGACTGGGTCCGGTCGTAACGTGGTAGGGGTCAGAGGTTACACCGGCCGACTGGGTCCGGTCGTAATGAGGTAGGGGTCAGAGGTTACACCGGCCGACTGGGTCTGGTCGTAACGGGGTAGGGGTCAGAGGTTACACCGGCTGACTGGGTCCGGTCGTAACGGGGTTGGGGTCCAGTCATGGCAAGATTGGGGTCCGGTCGTGGCAAGATTGGGGTCCGGTCGTGGCAATGCTCCGCAGTGGTCTGAGAGCCACAATCCCCTGGCGCCGATTACAAATTGGGATCAGGTGTGATACCCTGACATAAGTAACCTGAAAGAGCTCAGTGACTGCAAAGAAGTTGTAGGTGACAGTGTAGCCAGACGGCATAGGATGCTGGTTTGTAGGATGACTCTGCTGACAAGAAACATCAAAAGGACAAATGCAGAGCAGAGGACAAAGTGGTGGAAGCTGACAAGGGAGGAGTGTTGTCTGGTTTTCAGGGAGGACTTGAGAAAGGCTCTGGGTGGTCAGGGTGAGCTTCCAGATGATTGGACAACAGCTAGTGTTACCAAGGAGACAGGTAGGAGAGCACTTGGTGAGTCATCTGGAAGGAGAGTAGATAAAGAGACTTTGTGGTAGAATGAGGAAGAGCAGGACGATATACAGAGAAAATAGTTAGCAAAGAAGTGGAACACCAAGAGGACTGAAGAGAACAGACAGGAGTACAGGGAGCTACAACGTAAGGTTAAGATAGAGGTAGCAAAGGAAAAACAATGAGCGGTAGATGACCTATGTGCTCGGTTTGACAGTAAGGAGGAAGAGAATGATCCATACAGATTGGCGAAACAGAGACATAACGATGGGAAGGATGACAACAGGTCCGGGTGATTAAGGATAGAGAGGGAAATATATTGATGGATGGTAGAAGAGTGATGGGAAGCTGGAAAGAGTACTTTGAAGAGCTGATTAGTGTGGAAAATGACAGCGAGGCAAGGGTAGATGAGGTAGCTATTGTAGACCACAAAGTAGCAGGGATGAGTAAAAGTGAAGTCAGTAAGGCACTGAAGAGGATGAGGATTGGAAAGGCAGTTGGTCCTGATGATAAACCTGTGGAAGTGTCTAGGAGAGGCAGCAGTAGAGTTTCTGATTTGGTTATTCAACCGGATCTTAGAGAGTGATAAGATGCCTGAAGAATGGAGATGAAGTGTGATGGTGTTTATTTTTAAAAATAGGGGGGTTATGCAGAATTGCGGCAACTATAGAGGGATAAAGTTGATGAGCCATACAATGAAATAATGAGAAAGAATAGGGGAAAATAGACTGAGCAGCAGTCAGTATTTGTGAACATCAGTATGGCTTCATGCAAAAGTACTAGATTCAGTATTTGTGATGAGAATGCTAATAGAAAAGTACAGAGAAGGCCAGAGGGAGCTGCATTGTGTTTTTGTAGACCTAAAAAAGTTGACAGGGTGCCAAGAGCGGAACACTGGTATTGTATGAGGAAATCTGGAGTGGTAGAGAAGTGTATTAGACTGGTGCAGGACATGTCTGCTAGCTGAGAGACAGTGGTGTGGCTTGCTGTAGGGGTAACAGAAGTTCAAAGTGGAGTTGGGAATCCATTAGGGATCAGCTCTGAGCCCCTTCTTGTTTGCTGTGGTGAAAGACAGATGACAGATGAGGTTAGACAGGAATCTCCATGGACCATGATGTTTGCAGATGGCATTATGATCTGTAGTGAGAGCAGAGAACAGGTTGAGGAAAATCTAGAGAGGTGGAGGTATGCTCTGGAAAGGAGGGGAATGAAAGAAGGTCAGGGGTACTATGTGATAGAAGACGGACAGAATGAAAGCACAGATGTACAAGACAGTGGTGAGACCAGTGATTTTCTCTGGACTAGAAACAGTTACAGTGACCAAAAGACGGGAGGCAGAGCTAGAGGTCGCAGAGATGACGATGTCGAGGCTCTCTTTTGGAGTGATGAAGATGGATAGGATCAGGAATGAGTCTATCAGAGGAACAGCAAATGTTAGATGTTTTGGAGAGAAAGTCAGAGAAGCCAGACTGAGATGGTTTGGTCATGCACAGAGACAGATGCTGGAATTGGAGCTACCAGGCAAGAGATCTCGGGGAAGACCAAAGAGAAGATTTATGGACGTAGTGAGATAAGATATGAAGGTAGTTGGTTTGAGAGAGAAGGTTACAGAGAATAGGGTTTGATGGAGAAATTTAATTTGCTGTGGCAATCCAAGAAGAAGAAGAAGCAGCTTTGGTTGGCCACAGCCATGCCACACAAGCCTGTAATACAAATAACTGTTCCTGCTCAATTCCAGGTAAAGCAGTGACCCAGAACCGTAAAAGCCTAAAAATTGAATATTATAATTGAAGCAGCACCTGCTTTGGCTACTTTCCACTTGTCTCGATCTGTGTTGGAGAGAGGACATCTATTGGGCTTAAGGCTTAAATGCATCCTTCAAAATCCTCTCAATATTTAGTATATTCTGTCATCTTATCCATGGGAACAGGATATATGAATAGATTTAGTACTTAAGGACAATGACAACAACCAAACGTCTCTTTAAGACCAGCGATTTGACCTCCAACTTCCAATCACAGTTAAGACAAACATGTCCATTATATACTGACAGGTACTCATTTAAAACTGCTGGTCCAGAATTTTTCTGAAAACGGAGTGAGGGATGGCACTGTCTAGAACCTGTAATATTTCATTTGGCTTTTCGTCAGTGCTTATATGAAAAAGCATCACACCCGAATCTCAGATAGTGAGCACATTTTTGGTTGATCAGCAACCTGCACCTCTTTCTAATGTATAGAGATAACTGTGCAAAATATTTTTCATTTCAGGATGCAAACTAAGATATTGACAAGTTATATTAAGGATAAAATGTAGGGACCTGTTGTCTGTGGTGGTGGTTGATATGGGAAATGAGGGGCTGAATGAACAAGCTAAGTGGCATCATCAATAGGATCAGGGTTCAGGTAAGTTTGCAAAAGGGTGGAACATGGAAATGAACATGGGAAGAGAAGCTGTTATGTTTTCTAATTTTAGAGAATATCCTCCCCTTGGGTTGAGAGAACAATCTGTTGACCAGTGAGCAAAGGAGCAGGGTTCTTCTGATGGTTTAAAAGAAGACTGGATCAGATGTGGCTGAATGAGAGGTGAAATGGCTAAACATGGGAAACACACAGATAAGGAACACAGAGCAACACAAGGGGGGAAACTTACCAGAACTTTTCTTAACAGCAATAATTGACTTGAAAAAGTCCTCATGCTAACTGGCTAGTACAATTTACACAAAAGTTGGACATTTTGTCTAGTCTGTTCTGGTGTTTGCTCACTGTTATAATGTACAGGTCAGCATCTATTAGTACCTGGTAAATATAATACATTGTTTTGACTTTTTTTCAAAATTTCCTGTTAGTGCAGTGAATGTGTTCAAAATCATTACATAAATTCATTAATATATACGTTATCCAAACTGCTTATCCTGCTTTTATTTGCCAAGACGCAAGTTGAAACATGAACCTGCCAATCACCGAGTCACATAGAGAGACAGATAAACGTTCACTCTGTCATTGACATTCATTGTTATCGCATGCATTCATTTAACCTCCTGCCTGTTTTTGTTGGGAGAGGAAGATGGTGTAACAGTCAAGAACTAATGCCGCTGCAGGGCAAAATAGGCCATACAAAAATAGGATCCTTTTTTGCTGTGGGGTACTGTGCCAAATCTGCCCCTTACATTACTGAGCTGTGCAAGACAAATGTTCATTGGTACTAGGTTACCCACTGATACAAATTTTCTACATCATCACACCACCATGAGAAACCCCTCATAAAATGAAGTATAATTACATGCCTGGAAATTTTGAATTAATCAGGCTAGACTTTTTCATCCCTCTAAATGGTTCTCTTTCAGAGAGTTATTTATTAAGTGATCCAGAGAGCCCTAATGCCTCTAGCATTTTGTGCCTGCTAAATTAATCTTTCTCTGCCATTATTGTGTATTATTTGCATATTTAACTGATTTCCCCCCTGCAATGAACAAAACTCCAAATAATGTTGAATGACATATAGTTACCAATTTTCCTTTACCAGGTGAATTTCTATTGATATTATTTATTTATATTTAATGTGAATTAGATAAACGGCTTTCATCAAATTGCTCCTTTCATCTCACTTTATACCATTAAAACACAACTGCATTTCTCTCACCTTGTTTCCATGGAGATTTCAAGGTTATGATATAACAGAGAGAAAGGAGAAGAAAAAATATACAAAATAAAAAAAAACAAGATGATTTGAGAGCTGTACATTAAAAACAAACAAAAAATTGAAATAAACATCAGACACTGACACAAATTACTCACATTCAGTTTGAAAATGTTTTTGCAGCCACTTTTCAATATAAGTTGTCTGGGAAGCGATCACCTCAGATTGCCCATGTCTTTGTAGAACTGAGCTGAGATGGTACTGTTCAGTAAAAGACAATGCTCAGGGGTGAAAATGTATGTAAATGTATATTGCATGTGCTATGGCATTTGTATTCGATTCCGCTGTAACACCAGCAATCTTCAGCAAAGAGGGATGGATTGAAAAAAGTGTTCAAGGATTCAAATGTAATATTAGGCAGCCATGATTCTGAGCTGAATTGATGTGTTTCAAAGGTCTGTGAATGCACACACACTTTTTGAGGTGAAACAGAGGTCATTGTAAGGTGTTTTATAATTAAATCACATCAGGGGCTGGGGTTCAGCTGGTAAGATAAGATAAGATAATACTTTGATTCTCATATGGGAAATTTGTGTGTCACAACACCACAGGGCAGAGGACAGATAACAAAGGACATTAAACACAATAACAATAACAACAAGTAGAGACATTAAAAATGACAGTGACAAAAACAGTAGGAGGATAAAAAATGGATAACAAACTGTTATACCAGGACAGGAGTACAGCTATGTGAGTGAGTGACAGTTGCAGGTAGTGGCCAGGAGTACAGATGCGACCCCGAATGGCAGTTGTTGTGTGCTGTCCAGACTGCCGTTGTACATCGGAGCATTATATAGACAAGTAATATTACGGTATTTACAGAGAGCATAATGAGAGAGCACATTTGAGCGAGTATACATTTTGAATCACTTGTGTTAAGTCTTCCATCTTAAATAACTTGACCTGAATCCAAAAAACAGTCCAAAGAAAGTTATTAAAGTAGAGATTGCCATAAGCTATAATTATTTAAACGTCAACGTAATTGATAACAGGAGTCTTCCATTGTATATAAAGGCTTGAAGACAATGTGTTGATTATTTAACTGTTAAGAAAAATGTAAATCAAATCCTGCTTTAAACATTTCCATTGTGGGGATTTTCCGTTTGTACATTCTTTTTAAACTCCTCAAATTAGTCAGAGCCCATAAACAAAAGAATTAACTGTGAACTCCAAAAAAGTCTATAATGTTTGATCCAAAGAAAAACAGAGAAGAAAAAAAGGAGGAAAAGACAGTTCAAGGGAGTGAAGTTTATCCTGTCCAGCACAGACACACAAACACACTCACACACACGCACACACACACACACTGCAGGGACAATGGGCGTAGAGTTGAGCTATTATCTATTATTGTGACAACATTTTTGTCCACCATGTTGAATATTTATGGGGTAATATTTTCCCCCATGTTTCCCATTCCACAATGTGACAAAGAACAGGAAGCCAATTTATTTATTCATTTGTTTATTGGTAAGCCTGTGTTGGAATCTTTTGCCTGGGAGTTTGTCCCCCAGGAGTGAACTCTTATTAAATTTAATTCTCCTGCTAATGATATTTAGAAACAGGATTCACCACTGAGCTCTCTGGTTTCATATATGGATGGACATTTGTATTGTGTGTGTGTGTGTGTGTGTGTGTTTTGTTGCGTGCCTCGGTTAGTATAAATGCCTGGATGTTTATCATTCAACTAATTGTTTATGGCATTTGCTTTCCCTGGCACAATAAACTAAAGCTTTTAAATCCATTTTCTACAGATAATGCAATCGGCCAGGGTAACCATTAGTCACTGAAAGAAGCTAGGGGCACTTCTGATCTCAGTGTTGTTTTTCTGCTCTGGTTTTTGTATGGCAGGGTCCAAACTGACAGCTGAGACATCCAGGTATAATCTGTAATAACATTAAGTTCATTTATATCATTGAAGTCAAAACAAATGACCTGCTGAGCTACTGCAAACTGACTAAATTTGCCGTGAATGTGCCTTCATGCAAATTGAATGCTTGAGTAAAGCTTCTGCTTATACTCGGATTTTATTGCACCGAACACAGACAAAGACTTTTTTCAAGCAAACTATTTAAAGGGTAGGGATCTGAGTAAAACCAAAAGGATTCTTGCTGATGGCCGTCATGAAGCAATACCACATATTATCAGTAGAAGTCAAACCAGGGCATAATGTTTACTTTTTGTGTGAAAAATTAAGAGACAGCAGTTCCAGAATCATTGATTCTTCCTTTTCAATAGTGGAGTTTGAGATGGACTCACGGTGCTTATCAATTTTTTTTTACATCAACCACAGACAGGGGACAAGCCTTGCAGTGAGCTCAGTGTTTTTCTATTGCACAACAACAAGGAAATATCTAAATTTCTTGAGCCTAACTCAACTGCTAGTTTGCTGGATGTTAGCTTTGCTATGTTCGTAACATCACACATGTGGGATAAGTGCTGTGTGTTGTTTGTAGGTAGTCTTTTGGATGAACAGGAAAAAAAAACTTTTTCGGTTAATCTGGAGTCATCCTTTAATGGTGATGTTGATGCTACGGATACGTAAAGAGACAGCAATGATGGTGATGTTATAGGTGTCCAAAGGAGTTGGAGTTGTATCATTGGTAAATGGATCCAAAACATCATATCCTAGAAGAAGTTGATTAGGATTGTAATGCCACTGAGGTAACCAAGGGCACAATCATGAACTTTTCCAGTGTTCCTCTTTGTGGGCCCACAATGATGAAAATTTAACCCAGATGGCCACTAGTTCTATGACACTGAGTAGCTGAATAGATTTCAATTAAAAAGTTACGACATCGCCTTCACTGGATTATTTTCTATTATCTATCCAAGGTTTGATGACAAGACAGCAGAGCCTCCAGCCTGCTGTGACCACTCCCTCCCCTTGTGCAATCATGCACACACACACACACACACACACACACACACACACACACACACACACACACACACACACACACACACACACACACACACATGCACAACAGACAATTATATTCAGGTATCCTAATGTGGTAGAGAGAAAAAGACAACCCGACTAAGTCAAATGGGACTGAAAGTCAATTCCTGTCAGTTGGTAGAAGATTGATAACAGTCTAGCGAGCACAGAGTGGGTGGGGAATGATGACAGGAAGAGGATTTACATACGAAGGCCATCCCATCATCGTGCCCCTCCTCAGCTTTTATCAGTGCACCATCTCTCCCTGCCCTGTATGTGCACCGAGGTCACATTTTCTCAGCTCCTTGCTGCACATTGGAGCATACAAAAGGAAGGGAATTGAGCCAATGATACCATCTATTCAAATGTGGGAATACATGGAATCTGTAAATTGCTGAACTGAAATATTAGATTGCATTACATGTCCAGCTGGATTTCAGATTAACTGTCATGTCTGTCTGTATCTAAAACATTGAAAAATGTTGTGGGAAATTATAAAAGGTCCCATTTCTGCTTATTTCAAAGCAGAACAGAAGATAAAGTTGGGCACAGAATCATTGCGATTCAAAGTGTGTCCAGTAGAGATATAGGCTTGGGCATGTTGATGACATGAGGAATTTATATTCTTTAACATATTTGCTGGTAAGGCTGGGCAAATATCCAAAGCCTTCTCTCTGTGACTCTTTGTGTCACTTTGAAAATGTTATGATCCTTCGTTACTTTAGCACATTCCTAAATACACAGCAGCTCTTTGTTACGTGACTCAGCGCTATTCAAGGCTCAGCAGAGTGTGTGTATTTTTACTGATTTGGGACCAAAAAATCAAAAGTGTGCTGTTAAAGCTTTGTGCGAATAAAATACTTCGATATTACAAAAAAAAACCAACAAAACATTGCATTCTCATTCAGATTAAATAAAACGTGCGTTATTTTCAAATATGCTGAAAACCCAAGCTGCTCTACAAAAGTAAAGAAAACTCTCCAGGATTTTTCAGTTTTTGTGTATCATAGGCACTGCAGGGAAAACAAATACCTATAATGAAAGGACTACACCTTTGTAGGTATATTTTTTCCTTGTCCCTGAGTTTGAGTTTGAAATTCTATGTTTTGTCATGAAAACCAGATGAACGGAATTAATAAATCCCCACGTGAATACTCTATATTGAATTGTTCATTGGGTCTGTTGACAGACCATATCTTTCATAATGCTATGCCACTCTGGCATACTCTAGGGGGGTGCATTGTAAGTTGCTCCTCATGACTCATACATATGTATTTATTCTTTTTTTCTCTTGGGACCAGCATGTCACCATCTCTCTTTGCGAAGGGATCACACCTAAAGCTTGTCCCTTCCGCCCTGTGCTCCCCACCCGCTCTCCTGCTTCCTTCCTTTCCCTCTCACTGCACTCGAGCCGTGACACACAATGAGTGAAGCTATTTCAGGCCAATCACATCCAGTCACCACATATTGTTTTCTTCTCACACGACAAAAACAGAAAACTATAATTACTTCGATCCTTCCCCCCACTGTCGGGTGGCTACAAATACTTGCTACATGAAGATTTCAGTGGCAGTGGATGGTGGGAAAGTAGATGACCTCCCAAGTTAATGAATGATGAGCCTTCTGATTCTGAAAGAAGCCAAGTGCTTTTTAATATGAGAACGGAGAAGGTGGCCTATATCATTTTTCATGGCCATTTCTACATTCTCCGGAAAAATCCCATGAAATCAGGTTTTGAAGAAAAAAAGTTAAGAAAAAAAGGAATACCAACACCATCTGGTCCCTAGCGACTCTGCAAAGGCATGTGACATGGTGTGTGGTATATTTTTGTACAAAAATCATCGTAACATAGTGTTCTTTGTCAAAAGGCCAAGTGCTCTACCCCTTCCTTTACCTCTGCTGAGATGTCTGTAGCTCCTCTTGACCATCTGCCATGACTCTGACTGCAGAGACAAAAACAGGCAGAAGGGCATGTGGGATATACAAGTGCGCTTGCTTATAAAATTATCACCTAAAACCGCAACCTGGTGCACAACACAAGCAACAGTATTAGGTTGTCTTATTAGCAGAAAAGCTTATTCCAAGAACTTAACCAGTTCACAGATAAATCATTCTATTAATATCAAAGTGTAATGTGGAGGCTCTTTACGTGAATGTTCGGTCGATACTCTTGAAACCCCTTAAATCAAACAATTCAAACCAATGTCATTCCATAACTGACCTCAATATGTCCTCAAAGATGTGTGTGTGTGTGTGTGTGTGTGTGTGTGTGCGTGCGTGCGTGCGTGCGTGCGTCTGTTTGCAAAAAATATTGCTGAACAGTAATGATTCTCACTGCCCGCTGCTTGGCAAAGCAACGCCATCCCATCCCAGAATGCACCCCGGCCATATTATGTAAGAGGCTGTTCTTTTCTATTCATAGCTCTACCTCGCCGAGAAGTAGCTGTGCCGTTTGATTGAGAGTCAAAAGCGCAAAGATCTGTTGAGGTGGGAAATCATCAGTGAGGTGAGAACCAGCACAGTGGGCTCTTCTGCCATCATATTCTCACACTGGGACACGAGTAGGACAACATGCCCATTTTTGGGCTTCAAAGGAAGTAGAGATGTACAGTATGCATGGGCGTGCTGTGGAGTGGGATTTTTTTATTAAATAGTGCAACAGGAAAAGCGCTTATGAATAGCAACATCCGTAAAAAAACTAAAATAGACTGTATTGGTCCTCAATGAAAATTTCTGCCACCGGCAGCAGAAGCAGTTTTTTACAAGTCAGCTGGAGGGAATGACAGTCCGCGTCAGCCCTTACATGGACAAATTCCCATCTGTCATGTTTATCTATTGTGTTATTATCCCTGCTCTGATCCATTAGTCTCTAACTGTCCAGTTTCCCCTTGATGTATGCCCAATCCTATTATGTGTAATTCCTGGAAAGCTCTGCAGACATTTTCCAATGGTGAATCTGGGGCCTCAGATAACAGCTGTCATTTCTTGTGCTTGACACAGCAGAGCGGTGAAGAATGTGGACAGACACGTAGGTGCTGGTTGGGACAGTGATAAGATCCAGAGATCTGAATCTGTAAATAACTATAACCTCTTATGTTTCCGCCCTGTCTTTCAAAACCTTAATTTTAAATGTTGAGAGTGTTTCAGCTTCTTTCTTTGGTTTTCCAGACAGTTACTTTGCTGCTTCGGTCTGGCAAAAGTGCAGTCAGCAAGCAGCAGGCAGATTCTTTCAGCCAGAAAAACCACCAGCCTGACACTAAGTGGTAGAATGTGTAATGTGATTAGAAACAAAACTGTAAGTGACACATCATCAGTTAGCCTAAAAAACAAACCCAGCCTCATTTCTACCGTTTGCTGATTTTAAGGAAAGAAAGGCAAGAGGGTTAGAACAGAGTCCTGACAAGATAAGTAATAATTGGAATTGTTTACAGAGCAACAAGCAGAGCAGACAGACCTGCAGCCTCTGGCTCTGGTCACAACAGGCTGCGGTGCTAGTCGTAGCTTGTCCGGGGGGCCGAGATCCTCGGGTGACCGGCTCTGTCTCTCTAAACTGTTCTTTGTTTCCTCCTGAATCCAAGCCAACTCGACCAGATTGAATCAAGTGGATTCATTGTCCCTGTATTTATCTACATTCTGTCCATTTTTATTCCCCTCTGTTCTCTGGCATCACAAAGAGGTATTTTACAGTGTGACAAAAAAGGAGTGGGATGGGTTCACTTGCACAAATCCATCTGTCTGAGCTGTCATTTCATTAGTATAGTCAAGTTCAACACAGATGCAGGGCGTTGCTTCGAAGACTTTACACTGCTTTAACAGTCCACAAATTATCATGGTGGCTGTGAAGAGAATCGTTTTTTTCTCAGAATTCTGTGTAAGATATTCAATTCACAAAGTATTTACAAAAAATCCTGTGAAGTTGTTTGGGCAGCAAATTGTTACTATCATACTGAGTCATCTAGGAGTTTCAGTTAATCTGAATGATCATGCAAAGAAGCATTATTACCAGTGTTTACCAGTGTGAGGCATTCCACTTTTATACATTCAATCCCCCCTTTTTTAAATTTCATCAGACTGGGATTTCAGATGTATTTGTGAGAGATACAAATGTTTGTGTAGTGGGCGTGACTCCGTGTTGTGTTACTGAAAGGTGAAGACCGGCATCCCACGAGTGCTTTTCAACAATTCACTTCTCGAAGGGCTGTAGCAGCCAATGTAGCTGTAAAACAAAACATTCTTGGGTTTAACTTGCGTAACTGCCCTGTTGTGCTTCCTGGGGGGCGGGGATTTCACCACAGGAGGCACAAAAATGTACACAAGCATCACACAAAGGAATATGATATTCAGTACCATGTAGCGACCACAAAAATACTTTTGGATCAGTTCTCATTCCAATCATAAACCAAACATGACCATCATTTCCCCCTCTGTAAGTGTACCCACTGTTTGAGATTGAGCAGAATTCAGTTGGAAGCTTTGAGGTGTGGAAGAATATGTATGGTATATAGAACATGATAAATCGGTATTAATGTTGTGTTATTAAGACGATGGGCCCATCGAAGAAGTCGAAACATCTGGATTTACAAAATGTGTTGTTTAAGAATTTTGTATATCCTAGAAAAGGGACATTTATTGGACTATTTGGTACAGCCCAATTGGGCCCGCTAAATGTAGGCAAAAATAAGATGATTCAACACAAGGCTGAAAATTGTTGGACATACATTAGTTAGAAAGGAGAAAGAAGTTGGAGATGGAAAATGTTTATATAACACAACAGAAGCCCAAAAATGTTTCGCATAAGCTTCAGTCACTCTCGTGCTGAAAAAAGAATAAAAATTGAGGTTTACTATCCTCACTTTAGAAATGCTGTGGGAAAAGGTCTCCTGACACAACAGTGAAAGGAGGAGCTTTTTATTTCTTACACTTTTTGTCTGCCACCTTTCAATCCAGACTTCAGCGACCAATTGCTGGAGGTGGTTGGCCTGGAGGGGGCAATGGAAATGGGGCAGATCTACACAGGACTGAAGAGTGCGGGGAGGAGACTGGCTCAATGTGTCAACGTCACAATCAGGTCAGAGATCCCTCCATTTCCACCACCACATTTAACCTCCTCTCCTCCTCATCCTCTGAGCTACCTATTCAGTATTTCTCTCCCAAAAGGGAACCCAAAGAGTAATTAATATAAATGGATAGTGATAGTTTGTAAGGGGTAATCTGTGTATGACTAAAAGTAATTCTTCTCAAAATCTTCTTGTTGTGGCAACTGGACTCAAATTTCTTCATTTGAAGACATTTCACCCCTCATCCAAGAGGCTTCTTCACTTCTAATGACTTGTGGGGAGTCTCTGAATCTGACTATAATTTGTGAAAGGTTGTGTTTGCCCCCCCCCCCCCCCCCCACACACACACACACATGTTCAGAGATGGCTTCATTGAGTACTCTCTCGAACCATCTGTCTTCTCTGGCTAGAATGCGGACATTTCTATCTTCAAATTAATGACCCTTGTCCTTCAGGTGTAGGTGGACCACGGAGTCCTGTCCTGAAGTGGTGGCTCTCATGTGTTGGCCCATCTGTTTGTGCAGAGGTTGTTTGGACCCTCTAATGTAGACATCGTCACAATCCTCAGTGCCAGTGACAGCATACACCACATTCTCTATCTTATGCCTGGCTGTTTTGTCCTTGGGTTGCACCAGCTTTTGTCTCAGGGTGATGTTGGATGTGAAATGTACCGGTATATCGTGTTTGTTGGACACCCTCCGCAATTTCACCAAAACACCAGCAACATATGGTATGATAATGGTTTTCCATATGTTATCTTCCTCCTGTTCTATGTTCCTGCATCTGGTGGTTTCTGATTTGGCAAAGTCACAATTAGGGTAGCCACAGGATCTCAGGGCTTTCCAACTCTGCTGTGCCTCAATGTCCATCTGCACCCTCCAAACAGCCAGGAGAGATTCACCACCAGAACCAGCTCCCGGTAACTTTCACATGAGTCTCAGTTCATGTGATCTATCAGGTTTCACTCCTTTGTTTACTTTTACCTTTTTGCATTCCAATACAGGCAATCCCATAAAAGTTGGTGTTTTGCTCCAACGAACAACACCCCATTACCATAACATCCCCCTTAGACTCAGTTTCTGCCAAACTTCTACTAAACTAGTACATTTACATTACAAGCCACCATAGCTTACCCTGGCAATTATACTCAGAAACTCCCCACAGGTCATTAGAACTGAAGAAGCATCTTGGATAAGGGAAATGTCTTCAAGTGAAGAAACTCAAGTTCAGATACCACTAAAAGAAGATTTCAACAAGAGTCCACCATGACCCGAATGACTGAGAACCTCCATCAGACACTCGAAGTAATTGTCCGAGCAGATTCTAGTGTTAATGTCGGTGAGTTTTCCAGGACATCAGACACTTTCTATCTTGGTTTTCAACTTCAGGTTAGCCTCTGTCAGCTATCGAGCCCAACATTTTCTGGCACTGAATTGATGTCCAGCTGGGATTCTTCATTATCATGTGACGACCTTCCATCCCCCCTCTGTCTCTCCTCTGTCTGATCAACCAACTGGAAGCTGGAATGGTAGCATGGACCACATCCATCTCTATCTCTATTAAATATGCGTTGCTTTTGAGTGTTTTGCAATATTTGAAGGTTAAATTCCCAGAAGCAGCCAAACAATAGCATGGCTACACATGATGAATTATAGATTTACAATGTTTTAAAAAGTGAGCTGCAAGAGACATGGTCTCCACATGGAGATGCGGTCACTGTATGAGAAATGAACAGGCGGTGGAGCAGAGGTCTGATATGGTTTTCCATTATGTTCAGCTTTATCAAAAATATGTGAATTCCATCAGCTTGAGGCTAACAAACCTATTATTGGTCTTTTTTTAGCAAAGAGTTGCAGCACAGAGCTATAACTATTGTTATCTTTAGTTGTGGGTATATGGGTGCATGCTAATTCAGTATGACCTAAATAATGAAAATGCTAATGCTGTGTCTGTTAAGAATTTGACCTGACTAAAACTGTCACATGCACAAAAAAGTGAATCAATTTGTGTAAGTGTCGCAGGTATCATCTTGGATAAAGGAGTATCAGTGACACATCTGAGATTGCTAAATTGTAAATGCATTTGCCTTGTACTTGCATCACAGTGACTAAACAATGCTTTGATAATAAATCTGCATCCCCAATGAGAATTTAAAAAAATCAACGCAACAACTTAAATTCATTAGGACATTTTTGCTTGTATACTTTTTGGTTGTCACTGCTGTTGTTGACCATATTGGTTTCGAGTCCCATAACTTGAAAACTGTTGAAGAGTGATGCCTTTAAAAAAGAGCATCAACCTAACAAAAATAGATTTATAGATTCAAAATTAAGGGTCTTCTTTTCTTGACATGTGCAGTCAGTGACCAAAGAAAAAGATCCATCTCAGCAGCTTCCCGGAAAATAAACGAGAACATGCTTCCATAAAATTAGAATCAACACTTACAACACAACATGGACACTGTGATTGACAAAACAGAACTGCAAGATATGAAAAACACAGTTAGAAAATCACAGATGGAGAACAACTTTTTCCATCATTCCCTAACCACTTTCGTGGCATGGCGTTTTTTTTGCATGTATGTGTTACATAAAGCTCATACCTAAGAAATTGGGTTGGTATGACGTGGCAATGAATGCTAAATAAAAACTCTTCAAAAAAGTCGGCATGATGTTTTTTTTGACAATTTGAAACACTGTGTAACTCTGTTGACATTCCAATATTGAAACTGTTACATTTATAAAGAAAGTGATAGGATTATTTTAAGAGTCACAACTCTGTTGACTTGAGTTTGATTTGGAGCTTGAGTGTAAAGACAAGAGGATTTACCCAGAACTTAAACAAATTTGAACTGCAGTCTATCTTGCGTTTCCAAGCACGTTGCCAACTGCTTTGCTGACACCGCTATGAAAGGTGATTTTTTTGACTCTTACAAGGCTCTGCATATTTATCAGAGCTTGCCAGTTACTGTACCAAAGACGTGACATTTCTCCAGCCTGTAATATTTTCCTAGGCTAGAATTAAAAGAGCATTCATTGCAGCCATTCTCCCATACTGTGATTCTTGACAAGGGAGGTATGCATGAAAGTCTAAAGCCAACTTTGAGTGTGTGGGGAGTGTGTGTGTCTGTACAGCGGGTCTGTGAGTTTAAAGAGTCAGGGCCTGTCTGGCTCTCATGGGAACAAAGGGTGCACTGTTTGTGCAGGAATAGTGTCAACAGGCCTCTCGTGCCTCAGAGGTGTGTGTGATCTGAGCTTTACCACCCCAATCAATTTTCTCTCTTTCCGCCCCACCCTTACAACTTGTCCATCCCCGTGCCCCATTTTCGCAGGACATCACGACGGCTGCCCATGCAGATTGATGGCGAGCCCTGGATGCAGCCCCCCTGCATGGTGAGAGTAACAGTTTAAAAAAAAAAATTACCAAATACAATTTATACCATGTAGTGTACATCTACAGAATACATTCTATATTATTTTATGTAATATCCAGTTAAGAAACATCTAGAAAAGATAGAGGAAAACCTGCACTCACTGGTTGGCCATGAGATACTTTGTTAAAGTGCAGCCATAACACAATGTCTTCATGAAGGTGTAACAATGAAAAGAAGCTGCACTGTGAACTGGCTAGCTGTGAGACCTGGAGAAAATTAGGTTGAACTAGGTGTCGGGAGATTTTAAGTGTTTGTTGAACAATTTTTGTCAGTTGATTTGTTGGTTTGCTAATTATCTTGGAGAAGTACCATTTCAATAGGCATTCAGACAGAAAATATCACTAATAACAAAAGATCAGCTGCTTTTAAGTAAATATACATTCTCCACCAAGTAGACATTGTTTAAGGATTTCACTAGTGCAGCTGAAATGCAGGCCTGATAATCAGATAACATCCAGAAAGGTAATCTATCTCAAAATAAAGGCTCATTAAACATTAGTCAGTCAGTCATTTGGCTGACGGTTTTAACCAAAGCGACTGACAGTAGAGATGCCAGGGATTGAACCCAGGACCTTATACATGTGAAGCATGCACTCTATCACTGAGCTTCAAACAACGCAAATAGCTTGCATCATTGCAAGAATTTACATGAGCCATAATTCTACCCTTTCGTCAGGACTGATGCTAATCGGAGAAACACTCCATGCTGCACTTAAGAAGTAGGAGAATCAAACTGATCTCTGTCTCTGTTATTGCTAATGCTCTGGGGGAAAGAGGTCAATGTTTTAGTCTGACTTATAGATTCAATTGTCATGGTCCCAGTACCTTACTCTGATGTGCTTGTTAAAGTATATCATTACAACTTATGGAAATGGTGGAATTTTGGAAAAAAAAAATTCCCAGCACAGGGAGGTTTAACTGTGAGCATGCCACCCAAAATGATGATTGGCTTTAAAAGACTTTGAACTAATTTTCCCCCACAACTTGGATTGTGTCCTCAAGAATGAGGGAATCACACAGAAACAAAAGGTAAAAGTCTACCTGAGGGACCATCTCATTGCACTTGTGTCCACATTAGTAGTTAAATGCAAGGGCTAACCTACATTTTTTCATATGATAATGATTATACCAGGGCTGTGGTTATTGATCAGGACACAGAAGATGCTTCTCACCAGTGGCCATCCATGAGAATTATCATAGCACTGTAAATCAAAATGAGTACCAATCCAATTATTGGCCAATACTGGGATCATTTCTTAAAATGTGCTATAATCCAGCCCAATTTCAGAATTAGTCTCTTAACCTTGTACGTACAAAAGGTTTAACTATACCATTTGCTCTCTGCAGGCTCTCTGCTCGAAGCTTGAGAAGTTGGCCTATATCATCTGTCGTTGTCTGGCAAATCTTGTTTTTAACTAAATTGTTTTGGCCCTGAACTGCAATACACCACTCTGCAAGGCAGACCCACTGACCATTGAATGATAAAGACAGTGATTATCAATTTGGCCTTTTATGGTTGTACCCCAGGCTGCAGCATTGTGCAGTGCGTGACATTGGATGATGGTACACTGGGCAGCTCATGCCTCTCCAGTATTTCTGATAATTAATGTGAAAACACATGAAAACATGTGAAAACAAGCAGAAAGTAACTTGAATTTTACAACTGTAAAGTGAAATTTGAGAATTCACATGCAGGAATACACTTAGCAAAATAGCCACTTTGCTATGATACTAATTTTAGGTTGATATGGGATCAGTGCTTCCTAGTTTTTATTCAGTTTGGGTATTTCAGTACAACTTTGCAAAGGATCTGTTGAAGTATGTAAACCAATTAAAGGGAAATTGGCTGGTGACTGGATCAATAGCATCATTAAGAGGTGCCCAACTGAAAATAATGAAATCAATGTAAAAAGAGGAGTCTATTTTTCAGGTTTAGCCTAAAAATGAATAAGTATAAATATCATAGCGTTCAATACTCATTGTCAAACAAATTGCAGTAGCATCAGCATACATGCAGTGTAACTACATGTTAATTAAGGTTGCTCCCTTCGAAATGTGAATAGATGCCTTAGGACTTGGCTACTTGCAATGAGTTCCTGTGTAGGCCAGGACTACTCTTCTGGAATGGGGAAGATGAATTAATTTCCTGTAAATATGGTTGATCAAAGAAAACAGACAAGAACTGGAAAAGGGTTTCCTTATTCAGGTCACTGGATCAATATATAGAACTGGATCTACACTGATACAATGCAATTCTTTGCTATTGTTTTGTTTTTACTGCTGTTTTTACAGAATTTTGGTCATTTTCACATTGTGATAGTTGACCCCCTTGGGGAGAAGAAAAATCGGAACTGGTTACTCAATTATATGAATTATTTGCAATTCAGTAGCAATGAATTATGAAACACCAAGTGTCATGATTGTCACCAGCTAAATGTGTCAAAATAGAAAATTAAAAAAAAGAGAGACATAAAGAGAAATATGATGCATTTCAAAACAAATATCCTGACATTTACTCCCTGATTCTTACAGATCCGGATCACACACAAGAACCAGGTCCCTATGTTACTGGGTCCCCCTCAGAAGACCCCATTCTTTTTTTTAAAGAAATACAACAGGAGCCGGGACTAGGACATGTGAATGCACGCAGCAAAAAGTTTAATAAGTTGCACAACATGTGCACACACACACTCACACACACACACACACACACACACACACACACAAACACTAAATGGGCAAAACTGTCCACCGGTACACTGTTCCCAGATCGGGCTTTGAGAGTAAGTGTTCATTTCAAAGATCACATCACAGAATGCGTAAAAAACATGGCGTGGAATATTCCCAGTGTTTGGATGCCTGAAGACAATTCATTTCCTTGGGAATCTGCAGGGATGGCACCAAAAAGTAATTCTCAGTAAAAAGTACCTACCTTGTCCTGTGCAACAATCATGTCTGCAGCCATGGTTTCACTTCACAACATTCGAATCACTTCAGCCCAAAATACTCAGCCATTTGTGATGCACTGCCTGCCAAACACATCTTGGGTCACTGAAATACATGTACAGCCCGGGAATGAAAGCGAGTGGTAGGGAGGACCAAAACTTGTTTATGATTATACCATGACACAAGAAAAAGATACATTTTTGAGAAGCAGCAAGAAAGATTAAGAAAGTTAACTTGAAATAGCTGGAACATTGCTCACAAAGCAGGTGAGAAAGAATGGTAGGATTCACCTCATGGATGAAACACATGTATATGAATAATGTAACAGTGATTGCTTGTAGGACCAATTGCTCCAGGGCATCCATACAGACAACAACACAGTAGAGCTGAGGAGAAGAGTGGAAAAGGTTAATCCATTATTGAATAATTTTGTTTGAGGGTAGCAGTGAGGCAGAACAGTGGATCGGAATGGGGGCAAACATGCAGGGATCTTAGCCTCTTAGCATAACCGGCCCACAAACAAACCCTTCAAAACAATATCTGAAGCCTGATACAGCCATAGAGTTCAGGTAGTGGAAGTGTTGCCAGTTATCACAATATCACCGGGGCAGAGACTTGTCTGAAAGTAGAAGTGGTAAAGACTGTAAAGTAACGTACTTTATCCCAATGGTTTACGATTATGCACATACCACACAAATCAAATCAGATTCAGCTCCTGTGCATATGCCAAAGGACACTTCTCACAGGTCAATGATGATACATTCCCCCCCAGGGAATAACAGTAGGGCCTCTTGGGTTTTGATTTACCAAAGAATTGGCAGGGGTACTAAATTTATCCATCTATTTCAGGGAAGGTCTATTTCTCATCCTGTGAAACCCTACGCCTATTGCATGTGTCAAACATCAACTCACAATGTCTAATGTCCTGTAGGAGTGCAAATTTTGAAGCTGCTGCGAGATACCTGATGAGTTCACTGCAGTCACAATTACTTCAATCTACAGCCGAAGTGTTAAGAAAAGATGACATAAGGATCTATTTCTTTTAACAAAAGATGATGAGGTGCAAAATAGGGTGAAACAAAATTGCTCAGACACTTTGAGTGAGCTTCTTGTTTGAAGAATGTATTTGTAATAACATCCACCAAATACAGCAAATTATTGTATTCTATATGTGCAGACATAAGTGTATATGTTTGAAGTAGTCATTGCTCATATCAACTGTACATAAAAATGTGTTTAATACTGTATGTTACAATCGTCGATATTGGATTCTTAAATGGAGGGGCTCAGATCAGTATTCTTGTATTCTTCACCTAGCAGGACTCCTCCAGTATCTGTGAAGGGGCAGTTTTCCACTTCAGTCCAATTCAGATGATTTGAGATTCACATATATTCTCTCCTCTGCTGGGCCTCATTTTGACTCATTGGAGGAAACAGGAATCTTGGGAAACAGGAGAAACTGTATCAAAAATGACGGAATATCATCAAATGATCTTAAGTCAAGGTCAGCAATACATGGTCTTTGACAGTGGGTGGTGTCATGTGACAACGGCAAGGGGATTATCACTGTGGAAAGTAGTCCTACGGCATATATATTGCTCCCAAGCAAATGAAACAGGATGTCAGTTCGGGTTTTTTTTAATTTCTTTATTGTCTTTAAGTACAGACAAAAGTGCTGAGTCATTGTTTTTTAATCTCTTTTCTAAATAAAAAAAAATGGCAAAAAAATGGTGGACGATATAAAAAATGAAAAGGATAGAATTTGGCCAGAATCAGCCGTGTTTAAATTCTGAGTTATAATACTGACTTGCAATTTGTTTTAGATTCCAACTGTTCCTAATTAGCACCAAATGCAAAGTACAGTTGACAGTAATCAGAAAGTGGCAAATACAACAGATAATCAGAATCAGATGTTATGGTTTCTCACGAGGCTCGTTGGTGCACTAAAATTACTCAGCTTTCATCCAAAATTGATTTAGTCACATCAACACAAGATGGGTTTTAGTTGCTGCAGTAATGTGTAGTGCAAAGGGGAATATCATTTGTGAAAATGATACACTAGCCAAGAATAAATATAAAATTAAAGTCTATGTTGCAAACGTATTTCCATTTGCTGTGTTTCTGTAGTATGGTTAAGACTAAACTTTGGACATATCTCGCTAAAGTGAAGTGTGTGAAGATATTTTCCACAACCATATCTCAAAGGGAGAGCAGTGAGGCAAAGGTTATTGGCACACTGGCAGAAAATTTCTTCTTCTTCTTCTTTTGGCTTTTCCCTTCAGGGGTCGCCATAGCGAATCAACTTTCTCCATCTAACCCTATTCTCTGTATCCTCCTCTCTCACACCAACTACGTTCATATCATCTCTCACTATGTCCATAAATCTTCTCTTTGGTCTTCCTCAAGACCTCTTGCCTGGCAGCTCCAATTCCAGCATCCGTCTACCAATATAACACTGACAGAAAACTGAATAGGTAAAATTGAAGAGACAAAACACATTGGATCTGAACAAAATGTCAGTTAGACGTATGGGGAAAACTAACTTAAACACTATGACAAGTCAGTTGAGCGGCTGGTGCAGTGCCCTGTTATTACTAACTGAGCTCCATTATACGGGGAAAGCTTTGATGCTTTTGTACCCCAGTTCCCTTTAAAACACAATGAGTCATGGCTCTTGCACCCAGGCCCCATGAGAACAATGTCTACTGTCATAATTTATTTTATATTTATCCCACCTTTGGAGAAAATTCTCTATAGGCATCAATCTAGGAGGCTTGGTTTGTCAGTTTCATTCGTTCATGTTATGAAAACAAAAAAATGCTCCAAATCAAAGTCATGTAAATACATCATGCTAAACTGTATTTTTACGACACATTCCCCCCCTGTATCACTGTTTCTCCATTGGAGCCCAGTTGCCAAGTGAACTCAATGTGAACAGTGTGCATGTTTACAATAACATTACATATGATTAAATAACACTTTTCGAGACCTGTATTAGCAAATGTATATATTTGTTTGAAAATGTTATTCTAAATCAGCACACATGAACCCCCGCCTTCTAAAAAAATAGTGAACAAACAGGAAAGTTTGAATCAGAAGTCAAATTTCACTGCAAAAACAAAGACCTGTCACATAGATTTGTTCTCAAATCAGAAAAATAAGCAGCATTTTGATGATAAAATAAGATAATACTTATTGGTGCAGAGGAAATTGCGCTATTATAAGAATTTGATAATTACCTAAAGGAAAAAAAAAACACATAAAAATCAACATTATATTTAAAAAATCATAGTCAATCATAGTTCAATTATAGTCAACAAGTGACAACCATGCTGCTGAGATTTCTAGCAAAATAACATAAGCAGTTAATAAAATGGGTGAGACTGATTCATATAAAATCATGTTCAAGAAAAAAACAAACATAAAAGAGTGAAAAAAGAAAAGGGAAAAAGAAGCCCATTTCCCGGCAATGACTGGCCCTGTCAAGTGATTCTATTTTATTAAAAGTACATTAAACACATTGATGGACCATAATTTACATCCCCCCCAAAAAACTGGATAACAGATGTCCAAAAGGGAAATTGAATATTTGTAATACAAGATTTTGCTTTGAAAAGGGCCCACTGGCATCATGAAGACTGTATGACCTGGTTGAAGTATGATAATTTCATCAATATGTTGTGACCTGGGGGGTCAGGGGCTGTCTATCTGATCCCACCTTTGAGGAGTTAGCAGTTCATTGGCCATCGCAGAGGTAACGTTTAGTAGCAAAATGTGGAGGCATTTTGGTCATCTTTATTTGTGCCTTAGTTTGGCTGAAAGATATAGTGACAAGTACTGCAAAAACAGTGTTTTGGTGGTCTTTGATTGCTCCCACCACCACCACCATACCACCTCAGCCACACAAACACACACACACACACACACACACACACACACACACACACACACACACACACACACACACACACACACACACACACACACACACACACACAGCTTGTTCGGTCTAACTAGGAGAGTGTTAGGAAAAACACTCAACAAGTAGTATCAACATGTGTAAGGCAGATGGAGACCCTGTCTAGAATTACCTACTGCCCTCTGGGTTGCTGAAAATTCAGCAGAACAGGATCACAACAACTTACAAATATAGTGCAGGACTATAATAAGAATAAGAATAAGAATAAGAGCAACTTTATTTATCCCGAAGGACATTGTTGTGCCAGAGTTTCAAGTAAAACATAACAATAATAGATGATAGTAGGAAATTGTATCAACAGTAAAAAAAAGGGGGGAGAGTAAGAAATACAAATAAAACTATAAAGTGTCAAAGTCAAGGCTATAAGTAATGCTACTCTTACCATGAATGAGAGTAACTGGCCTTTTTCTTTATTATTTTGCTGTTAAAGCAAATGAAGGGTCCATAAGAGTTGCAACTGTAGTTAAAGAAAACATGACACAAACAGAAGTAGTATTTTGAAGTGCATTTTCAGATATGGATAAAAACACATCTGGTATTTCTGGCAGAAATGGGATTTACCCAAAATAGCAAGTTCAGTGCCCACATTTATTGAAACAAAAGACCCTAGGTACACTTGCTATATTTGAACAGGATAGCTTCTGAGAGGGTCTATTCTTGTGATTTACAACTGTGAACTGTTATAATATGCAGAATGTATTTTCTATTTTGTTCTTCCACTAACTCTTAATGGTACATTCATAGTAAATGCCGTGGAGGACCACTAGCGTGTTGCCCAGCCATAATATAGTTTCACTTGCCTAGTTAAGTTCAGTTCGGGGTTCCATTATTGTACTGATCCTCACATTTAACTACATTCGATTCATTTAACACAAAAGTGGCAACTGTTGTGTCTCTCACTACTGCAGAAGAGTGAAAGGGAGAGTCTAGAATGAGAAGCAGAGACAGAAGCAGAATCTCGTTAATCACCAAATGTACAATGTACACAGGACTGGCGCATGGTGTGACAGCACCTTATAGGAAGAAATGTAAGATAAGAATTATAAGTTATTAGAAAAGAAACATGGCAACAAAAAACACAGGCTGGGCTTAGGAAATATATACATCCAACCTCACCAAATGAGTCATTGTCTGTTCTACTGACTATACACCTCATTATGAGAAACGTATCCCTGCTTTTTTTGACCACATTTAAGTAATTCATGTTATGTATGATTCTTCATTTACCATTTTCTTCTTGAGATCCAAAGAAATTGAAAATGTAAATTGTGATCCTATGTTATATAATATAATACATAATAAAACTATAATCTGTATTCATTTAAAAGAATAGTTTGCCAATTTAGGTTTCTCACAAATAGTTACTTATCACACATTACAGTTCAGTCTGAACAGGTTTGTACCTTACTTTTCAAAGTGAAAGTGAAACAGGGCTTCACGCTCTACACACTAAAGCTGTTGGCATGTCTTCATTTCTCTGAAAATGAGTGGACATCCCAACTTTGTACTCAACCTTCAAATTTGGGGGGTTAAATATGGACTGAGTGAGGTTTTCTAAAAGTGGTAAAGGTAAAAGCATTGTGCTGCGTTAAGCACATTGCAAAGAACAGCGGCACTGATAAGAGAAGAAAAAGCATCTTCAAAAAGAAGAGTCCAAGGTCCTCTTTTTTAATTTCTGTTTTAATCAACCAACAAATAAACCAGTGACTTTATATTGTTTAATGTGAACACATAGAAAACACTGTAAAAAAAAAAAAGAATTTGTCAATAAAATAAAGGAACAGGGGAAATATCTATTAACAGTGAGAAGCGCTGTGCTGTTTTCAACCTTGAGAGATTATTTTAAAAACCTTTTTGTGGGGGACGGGGTTTATAAAAACATAAGACTGACATCTTTTTCCAGAGCCTTGGCAGAGTGGCAGTGCTTGACATGTGTACCGTCAGATCACAGATTAAATGCAACCTTGCATTTGATACACTGCTTCGGGGGGTGGGTACCACAAAGGCAAAAATGCTACAGCATGTAAAATCTGTTAATTAAATAATCCAATTAATAAACTCTATCTGTGTTACAATCCCTCTGTTCGCCCTCAGGGACAGTTGGTTGGGTCAAGGGCAGACCATCCCCCACACTGTTCTGGATGTGATTAGATAAAAGAGGCTGAGGAATCAATACAATCAGTCTGCCCTGCGTCTGTCTGTCACCCTCACTACTTACTGGCTGTTGGCATTTTGGAAAAAACATTTGACAAATAAACAGAAAAGAATGACTGTGAGTTTAGTCCCTTCTTCCTGAATCGCGTTTACAAATAGCAACTGATTTTACCATCACCACACTGGACTCCCAATGGAATCCAATTCAAAATGTATTTATTTTTTTGTTTATTTATTTATTATTTTGATGCCATGTATCTTATGACAGTGAATGTAATACGATTTTGCTATTTTTAAGTGTCATTTTAAGTAACACTAATACCTTTGAGACAATGATGGCATGGAACACACTGAATCAGACGGAGGCGAGCTGTGAGAAGAGCTAGTGTGAACAACCACGAATTGATTTCAAGAGGGCTGCATTTCTCGATTTGACTCAGAGAGAGAAATGGTTGCTACCAGGCTAATGCGAACCATCTCCCTATTGTAGAGTGGCCCTAGTTGAACACATTTTTGACAAACAACATAACACATCGAATAAAGATGTTCCTTTTCCCTCAATCAATATACTGCCTTCTCTAACATGTTAATGTGTATTGACACAAAATTATTTTGCTGTCACAATGACAAAACTTGTTGACAAAGCATAAAAAGGCGTAATATGTGGTGAAATGGTTAGCGCTGCCACCACACACTTCCAGATACTCTGGTTGTAACTGGGCTCTGTCTGTGTGGAGTTTGTATGTTCTAAGTGTATTTTCCTTTGTTCTCCTCCCAACTGTCCGAAACCTTGCAGTAGGATAATAGACTATAAAACTCCCAGACATGTGAATGAGAGTGACTCTGTGTGTGGCCCTGAGATCAACTGGTGACCACTGCGGATGGTCTCAGTTTCTTGACTAGGGGAATCGTCTTCAGCCGATGAGGATTTTGCACATATTGTGTGTTTGTGCTCTCCTGTCTCTGTCTTGCCCCTGCCCCTTGGAATGGTCACACCTGTTTGTCCCTGATGGGGGACAAAAAGTTGCTGAAGTTGGATATCACCACTTTTATGGCAAACCTGAGATAAAGTTGAGTGCATCTCTATGTCCAATGGAAGAGTATTAAAAGCCTTAAGTACTCTCAGTATCTCTGACCAAATATAAATCTGTAATCTTGATTGAATCGGTCTTGACTTCTGTCAGAAAGTAAGGATTTGCACCAAACAGAGAGATGATAGTCCAGAACTGGGCACATGCTGCCCTTGTCGATGAAAAAAAAACATCTAGGTCATGGATGCCAAGTGTCTATGGGTATGCAGATTAAAATATTCCTGTTGGCAGATGCCAACATATGGTCCACCTGACAGTCCGTGAAGAGCGCCAACTTTGTCAAAGATTGAATATGTTCACATTGATGGAGAGGGTCAACAAGGCTGATGTGTTCATTATGATGTTCAACTGTAAGACTTTACACTTAAACATTGTTCAGCATTTTCTTCCAAACCCAAAATGGAAAAAGTTTATTCAGAGTTGAAACAAGCAAAGTGGTTGGGGCCCCCTTGTTTGAGCCACTCAGATAATTGAAATCCACAAAGGGGTGTGTTTTAGTACGTAGTTATGTCACGTGTTGGATATTTGCATGGAGAAAAAAATCCCTAGTAAGCGCAATATCTAGACATGGTATTGTGGACTTAAAAAATGAAAGGCCTTGACAATCAGTTGTTGTAATCGATATGCGCACTGAAACCAGGTAATCAGAGGATTTGAAAAGAATCCCATTAGGTGGACAAGGTTGCGTTAGATGGGTTAGTACTGTCACCCAAACTGCATGGGATTGAGATTTTCCTATAAATCTGTAGAATCCAGTTGTTCAACAAACTGTTCACATATTTTCAAAATCTGAGCTGTCATTGAGATAAGAGCCAGTTTTGCTCTGGAAACAACAATACCCTCTCTCCTTCTTCTGAAACTAATAGATCAATTATGGGGAGTGACAATCTTCCACACAAACTTCTAAAAAAATTATAGGGTAAATCATATCCAGGTCAGGGGATCAGAGGAAAATCATGCTGCTGTTATCCCATTCACGCAACATTTCTCAGAATGTCAGATTTAATACATTTGGAAACAATCATCTGAAAAATGTAGGACTTTTCTTTTTGGAATAAATTCAACTGTCAGGTTCATCACTTCACTTCAATTTGAAGTATGTCAGTTTATGAAAAATGATAGCATGAGTACACATAGACAGACCAACAGACAGAGACAAACAGACGGATAGATAGATAGATAGATAGATAGATAGATAGATAGATAGATAGATAGATAGATAGATAGATAGATAGATAGACAGACAGACAGACAGACAGACAGACAGACAGACAGACAGACAGACAGACAGACAGATAGATAGATAGATAGATAGATAGATAGATAGATAGATAGATAGATAGATAGATAGATAGATAGATAGATAGATAGATAGATAGATGGGATAATTACAGAGTAATTATAGCATAGCATAAAAAGACTTTGTTTCTGCCTTTAGGATTGTGTCCTTTTCTGCGAGTTTCGAAATGAGGCAGTGAAAGCAAACGGAGAATGGAGATCAGGAGGAAAAAGAGAACATGTCAAAAAAAGGCAGGCATTGAATTAAGAATGGGACAGAGACATGAGAGATAATAAAAGAAAGCATGGTTATACAACTGAGCCTTAGAAGAGTCAGCCTTTGGCAAGACTTCTTGGGTATGGCTGCTAAGATAACAAGGCAGGAATTATCTCCCAAAGTGCTATTAATAGCAGGCAAGTCACATCTTGTCCTCTCACTGGGAGAGCATTCTGCGCCCAAAGGCTGCTCTTTCCTATTTCAACTATTTGAAATGAATTGAGCCTTTTGACAGACATTTGCAAGCTGGGTTGGACCATCAAAACTCATGTCTAATGGTCTCACCTACCTGTTCTCCATCCACTGTAGGAATTACAACCGCTACCATAACATTCAGAGATCTATGTGATGGCACACGGTGTAACACCCCCCAATCTATTGCTCAGATCTGATCACATATCACCTTTTGAAATGGGGACTGTTCAGATGGTTTGCCTGCTGCAGCTCTCTCAATTAAAGCACATTCACTCAACTTGTAAAACAACTAACTCTCCCTTTACATTTTACCTTTGCTTCCATTCAGATTCATCAGAAACCCAGGCTATACCAAAAAGTGAACAACCATTGTGTGGAATTTTGATATATAGTCATGAAAATGTCAGTCATTGAGACGTGACTGCCACATGGTATAAATGAAAAAAAAAAAAAAAAAGGAGAATACATTCAGACCTTTGCCGCAAAATGAAGTGGCAAAATCTAAATTTTATTTTTTAATACCTTGTCTTTTTAATAACCTTTTGGGTTTGAATACCTCACATTAATACAAATTAAACCAAGGTCACATTTACTCTTCAGTTCAAAGGACAAAAGGGAAGATGCCCTGAGGAATTATTATGTTTGTGTCTCAACATTTTCTGGTTCTCCTTTGAGATCTTCACTTCCTAGAATTTCAAATCGTACACACACCAAAGCTGGTGAGAAATTAGTCACATATCAAGTGAGGTCTTTGCAGTTTTGAACTTATCCTTTTCTGGGATATCAAATACAATACTTGCACTAACAGGAGGAATCATGGTCCCCATGCTGCAGGTGTAGCGTTTTAGTAACCTTGCTTGGAAAAAATCAGGATTAGCCCACATCGTGCCCAGGCTTTGCTGACCTGGCGATTATGTCAGTGTCACACTAACCCAGAGTAGTTGTCTTAAAAGCAACAGGAAACTGGGGCTTTAACTGTTGGCCTGTCTTCACAACACCCACTCTGACGCTGCAATCATCCGTGGTGAGGGGAATGTACACAAGAAGCATGTCCCCTGTGCATATGGCATATTTATTTAAGGAAAGAGTAAGCACAGCAGCACAATATGCTCACTCTCCACACGCCTCCAAGTGCCCACCCACATCATCCGCACCAACAAAGGTACACTGGTGAACCTGCAGGCTGTTGGGTTGAAATGTGTCCTCTGCTATTTAATGCTTCACACACGCTGACAATTGAATTTCACAGCTGGTATTTTTAAACTCTCTCAGCTACCAATTCCCAATACCACCTCTTAATATTGTGAAAGACAAGCCATTTGTCTTTGGCCTTTGACCTCAGGGATATACAACACTGGTAACCCTGTCTCACCTGTGAGAGGCCTGTGTTTTTGTTCTTACTATTACTGTCCCTGCTGCATTCATATAATCTCTGCCATGGTGGCAGGGATTTTAGGAGATTATGGTTCTAATACTCACTCCCAGATTTTGCTGTAAACCCTAAGTGATGTTTTTAGAATTTCAAAGGGGATTCCTTGGCATCTGTTTGGGCTCAGAAACTAATTTTCATTGGTCAATTTTATGCAAATGAACAGACCAGCATTTTTCTGGCATCAGATTCAAGTAACTGAATTGAAAAACAGTTCTTTATGTTTAGATACTACACTGAGTGAAGATTACCACACTAACATTTGAAAGATGGTATACTTTGAATGTATCTATGAAGGTTCTCAGCCATTGGGTTCATGGTCAATAGTAGTAATTGTATTTCAGATGGACTGAACATATTAGGTCATTAGAGCATACCTCAAAACTAACAGAATGCCAGGCATATTTATTATACTACACGATATTTTTTGTCCTGATTTTTTGTAAAAATACATCATTCATTCAGGGAAACCATAAAACCACATATCATTGTCTAATACTGCTCATGGACAGCTGTGAGCCTGGTAGTCTTATTGTTTACATGTTATATAATCTATTCTATTTGTCTGTTGAACATCATTATATAATCATTATGTAATATACATATATATACACACACACACACACACACACACACATATATATATGTGTGTGTGTGTGTGTGTGTGTGTGTGTGTGTGTGTGTGTGTGTGTGTGTGTGTGTGTAATTGGGAACAACTGCAGTTTGTATCATCATTTGGTTTGGAGTGCAATCAATGGAACCCGGTTATTTACTTCCTTATTAAAATGATCATTCACTTTCATCCATCTGTGAACGCAAATACATGACTATAGTAAAGGGAAGTTTAAATCATTTTAAAACCTATCTGGTTAAACATATATTCATCACAATTAAAAATGACTGAAATTGTGTCGCTGTGACAGTCTAAAACGCCTCCTATGCTCAAATGTCTATTACTGGCCCTTTAACAGGAGCATCTCGTTGTTGATGGTCGAGGAAAAATGTGAATGAAATCCAGCCATTCATAAAAATAGGCCAGCACTGCAATTGGCGGAAACAGGACCTCATGCATAATTAATTTATTTTTGGGTTTCCATTGGCTGTTTGCGTTGACTGACAGAGCCCTGCAGCCAATCACTGCGTGTCTCCGCGTACCGCTAGTGCCCAGGGAAAAAGCGAGTGGGCCATTATTGCAAAGCTCAGTCAAGTTTTGTGAGTCCATGCAGTCGCAACGGTTCACCAGCGCAGAGACTACCGTGAGACTGCGGCCGTGGTGATTCACTTATTCCTCTTTTGTCTATGGACATTTCAAACGCACCCCTCAGTGAAACAGGACTAACATCGACGCGGACGAGGTGAGTCTTTCTCTCAACTGCGGGGAGCCTCGCATCTCCGGAGGGTGTTCGTCTTTTGGACGAAGCCTCGCAGTGCCGCAGGTCCCAAACATGCTTACTTTTCCCCACTTGGCCCGAATCTGCAACTTTGGTACATTTAATCGAGCCGCGTGTTTTGTATGCGTGGATATTTGCTTTGGTAAATCTGCAGGATTGTTTTTTTATTGAATGGATGACCCGTTGCCCTCCCCCCGTTCTTTCCCTTCGTATTTGTACGACGGATCGAGTTTCACTTCATTGAGAAAAACAAGGTGAGGAAGGGAGGGATTGGTGGGGGAGGGGCGGGTTGGAGGAGAGGAGGAGGCTGTAAGGGGTGTAGGGTGACACCCCTCCAAGCACACACACACACACACATACGGGTTCGGCTGAAGTGTATGCCCAAGTTGTGATAACATGTAATAATATGTGGCTTCAATTTCCAACTTTGCGAGCCTGCCGCTGCGTTCCTGAACCACTTCATAATTGTTTTTTGTTTCTATCGGATTTATTTTATGGATTTTTTTTCTTCTTATAGTCGCGGTAAATATCAAATACCATGCGTTTTATTTATTCTATTATTTTATAGTTGAACTGCAAACATTGCCATTGTTCTCTCATTAAAAGGGGGGTGTGGGGGTCAAGCAGTAACCCCCTCCTGACTGATTTATGAACATGGCGCCACAGGAACAGTCAGTGCCAATGTTGTTGCTCTAATAATTGCCTTCAGCCACTCTTTATTCGTCACCCATTAACGAGGGAGGGGGAGTGAGTCAAGTCGATTATATGACATAGGAAGGCAGTCATAGCTATGTGTTGTTTGTTACAGGTGTGCAGTTACTTGCACTTGGCCAACAAGGTGTACTTATGTACTAAGTGCAGTTCAGTGTGTGTGTGTGGGGGGTGGGGGGGTGGGGTGTATGTGAGTCCAGGTCTCTTTTGTTGGTTTGAACTCAAAATCTGCAAGAGGAATTATCCACAGATGGCCAGGGAATGTGGCTTATATAACATACACTGTACATATGTGCCAGGATGACATTTCCCCTTATGTCTGTATGGTTGGGCTCAGGGGCTGTCTGTCATTGCAATGAAAGGCTGAGAGAGGATCATGGCCTTGGTGCGGCATGGGAATACGATGGTGAAGGTGGTTTTTGCATTTGTGTAAACACTGACAGCCTTGATCATTGGAAATCAGATTTCAGTACTGTTGTGATCTCAGCCAACGTTATTGCTGTGCCATTTGAATGTTGTTTTTTTCCCCAATGCATAACTTAGCTGTGTCCCTCCTCTTCTGTTTTCCAGTGACCCACAAAGCAACCTGGCCTCTGTGGCTTTCCAGCGAATACCCCCCATCCCTATGATCAGAGCCCCCAATCACACAGATAACATGGACGGATTCTATGACCAGCAAGTCCCATTTATGGTCCCACCCAGCGTAAGTGGACATATCTCATCCCTGACGCATCACATCCAGAGCTCAACAGCATAGGTGGACTTCCCTTTGGTCAACGTTGATTTATTTGTATATCTTATTTATCAGCTTCACTCTCAACTGGGAGAGAAGTAACTTCTGGTGTTGATAAGTGGACCTGTGATAAGTGGACATTTCGTCATCTTTTTTATGTCCCTCAGTCTCATGTAGAGGAACAATCTCACAACAGGCCTCTTAATGACAGGAAAAGAAAATTTGTTGACACAGAACTCGCCCAGGATACAGAAGGTAAATAATCTGCTCGGGCTCAAGTTTCCATGAAGAGTTGGGGTTAATAACTGTATTTCAAGTTTTATATAAAGCTTCTTTTTCTTCCCCAGAACTTTTCCAAGACCTCAGTCAGCTGCAAGAGATCTGGATTGCAGAAGGTCAGTCCTATTTACATTGTATTATTCTGTATTTGTATGAAAGAACCGAGAGTCCTTGAATTGTTAGATTGTGATCTCGGAGATAATTTTCTTGTGAAAACAATTGTCCTTTTCTCTGAGCCTGCTGGATTTGGAAATGGTAAGCAGGTGGTCAATTTGGCAAATGTTGAGATTGAAGATCAACCTGGGACTGTGAAATGTTTCAAATCTGGGACAATTACAGAATGCAGAATAAAGTCCTCCATTTTAGGATGTGCTGAGTGAGACAGTTTTTTTCCCCATCTTGTTTTTCACAGCCTCCTAATTTTCTGTGCAAGATCGTATTGTAACTCTTTTGAAGCATGCTAATGCTTGAAACTATTTATAATCAATCAATCAGCTACTCTACATTCCATTGCCCCACCTTCTTGTCTGAACATTTGTGCTAAGTAAAGACTGTTTGGAGGCTTCAAACAGATTTTTTCCCCTTTATCTTCACAGTCCAGGTGCCTGATGATGAGCAGTTTGTCCCAGATTTCCTGTCAGATAGCTGTGAGTAACGATTCATCTTTTCTTGCTGTTAGTTTGGATGATCATCTGCAAATACATCCATAATAATGGGTGCTTTTTTTTTACCCCTCTCTGTCTTATAAAATTGGCAATTTGGGCTACATCTCAGGCATGTTTTTGCAGCCGCTCCATCAGTTTTCTCCAACATTGTTTTTGGTTTGAGGAAGCAATGAAGTGCCGTCCCTTACATGAATTCTAGGTTATTTATTAAAACGTCTTCATCTCCTCACAGAAACAAAAGCTGCGCTATGTCTTCGAAACACAGCTCAGTGGATGAGTGCTCTCTTCTCTCTCCCCCTTGCCACCATTTTGAGTTTAATCAGCCGATTGGCATGGGGCATCACATGAGCCAGGCTCCTAATCTGATTTCACACTTTCCCGCACTCAGGCCCTGCTGCAGGAGTGGGACAGATTCCAGTGGATAGGGCAGCTTCAGAGCTGCCTGTTAAAAGTCCTCAAATTTTTTGGAGGGGGGAAAAAGTATCCACCACATTCTCAACAGGGTCCAGACTTCCTAACATTTGCCTGTTCATATTGCCTTTCGGCTGCAGATGAATGATGTATTTTAATTACGCCTAATGGAGCATTTTATGAGCTCTCAAAATGTTTTCATCTGATGTGTAGGTTGAGACAGGGTGTTGTTACTGTCAGTCTTTGTCCAGGCTCCATTTTAAAATCTTGGTTAACGCAAGACAGCAAACCTTTGAAGTATGTGATAAAGATGAAGTCAGTCAGCGGCCAGTACATAAAAGTTGTGTTGTTTTTATGTTCAAGAGAGAAATGCGTGTCCATGTTTGCCCGCTCGCCTGTGAGCCAGGGAAATGAATTTGACAGTCGCTGCTGTTGCCAGGCAGCAGTCTTTCTTTCTGCCTTTTTTTTTCTTTTTTATCAAGGCTAGGTTTTTATGATAGGCACTCTAAAGCGAGATTATGTGATGGAGCACACCTAACATAGGTTGTCTGGGCTTGACATCTTTCCATAATTCTATCTATCTATCTATCTATCTATCTATCTATCTATCTATCTATCTATCTATCTATCTATCTATCTATCTATCTATCTATCTATCTATCTATCTATCTATCTATCTATCTATCTATCTATCTATCTATATCTCTATCTATATCTCTATATCTATATATGTATAAATCCCAATTGGTAGCCCTGCTTAGGTCCATCAGAAACCCTCTATGATTTATTGGGCTCTCTCTCCTCTGTGCACTGATATCTAGTTTCTGCCTAGCTATTATGTGGCGCCCCGGAAACTGCAGCTGATATGCAGAAAGTAGCAGCTAGTGTCTAATGGTTACAGCATGGCAGAAGAAAATCATTTAACACCATTAGGCTGCAGCCACACTGATTCATGGGTATTGGTATTGCCCTACCCTAATGGGAATCAGACGAGACGTTTGATAGCTTCTGTGTGTATAGTGCAGTTAGTATCATAGTAACTACAGTAGCAGCAGTGGATATATTGTTGTTTGCAGAGTGCACAGTCAACTGTCATTAAGGGGGAGGATAAATAACTGCTAAGTGGCTCTGTCAGCCGAGGGAATTCAGACATTGTCCAAGCATCCATTTACCCTTGATGTCTAAATTTGGTTAAGATAAATGTTTCAGTTCTCGTTATGGCTTCAATTACCCAGGTGTTATTTGGTCTTTATCTAATGTACTCAGTTGTCCTTATTCTTTGTGTGTCTCCTTCTTTCTAGTGATGTTTCATGGCCCACCACCAGCCAAGATCAAACGAGAGCTTACTTCCAAAGAGCTTTCTCCCTGTCACCAGGACAGGAGTCCTATGCCCTACGGGGAGAAGTGCCTTTATAGCTACAGGTATCAAATGGCTGAGTTTATTTTTGGAAATCCACAACAAGAAAACAAGGGCAGGATCTTGGAGCTGACATTACCTTCATTGTTGCTTCTACCACTTTCATCGTCCACAGTGCCTGTGACAGGAAGCCTACACCTGGGCTGAAGCCATTAACTCCCCCCTCTACACCAGTCTCTCCATGTGGCCCCCCAAACACAACAGGAACACACCCCCTGAGTGATCAGACCCCACACCCCAATGCCACTGCTTCAAATCCAGGGTTGCATCCAGTCCATGTACAACAGCCAACGAGTTCAGGCCCTTCCAACCAACATAGCCCACCGTTTGCTGTCCCCTGCACACTGATCAGCCAGGATGCCAGCAACTATACCCCTGAGCACAGGTTAGCCAATATGTTCCATAGTTAATTCAGGTCAGTAATTTGTTGTCTCAAGACATTGAAAAGAAATGTAATTGATCTCTTACATATTTCCTTTAGGTTCCAGAGGCAGATGTCAGAGCCATCCCTGCCTTTTCCTCCGTCGGAGAGTCAAGCACGCCCCCAGTTCTTGGCACAGCTCCCAAGCAGCAGCAGCAACAACACTCTCTCACGCGAAGGCCGGCCGCTGTACCATCGGCAAATGTCAGAACCCCTGGTTGCCATGCCTCCTCAAGGCTTCAAGCAAGAGCTCATTGACCCTCGATACACCGAGCAGGGCGTTCCCACCCTAAGTTCCCCGGTTCCATCGCTGTGCCCCCTGCGTCAGGCTGCTTTCCCCCAAATGGTCATCAAACAGGAGCCTCGTGATTTCTGTTTTGACTCTGGTGAGTTCTGAAGCTGTTTGAAGATGAGTTGACTTCTCAATTAAGCAAAGAAGTGTCTTGCTGGCCGAGTGAAAGTAATTGTCCAGAACCATGTGCAAGTGGAACTGCCAGTCAGTGAGGAATGTGTCTGGCCATATTTGTTCTGGCCACTGACACATGATTGTAAGATTTAACATGCAATAGTTGCCTGGGTGCACAGATACTCCTTTCACACACTGTACCACCCTTCTTAATCTGCATCATGCCTCCCAAGTCACACCAGTAAAGTAAAAATGGGTCTTTTAGCTCAGCTTAAGCCTCCAAGGACAAAAAGTAAATAGGTCACCCAGGCAGGTGCGGAGATTTTGACTCGGAATAGAGTGAGCGGAGAGCTCTAGCAGGACTTTATGGTCTGCGGCACAGCCAGTTCATCATGCAGCCTGGATATTGTCAGTTTGGTTGATGTGAACAGGCAGAATTCTGTGCTGATTTTGAGCTTCCTCACTTACTTCTAAAAAAAAGCCCATCAGGAATATTGTTTACTCCCATGGTATGAATCCAACAAGTTAGGGGGACTGTTTGCCCACAGGTCCAGCGGTTTGCCCCACCTTCGTAGATGATCATACTCTTTTTTTTGTTTTTTTATCCAGGGACTCTGTTATGTACTCCATTCCCTTACTGCTTGGTGGGTGACCGGGTGGCTGGGCAGTGATGTAATGTTAAATCCTCTAAGGTGCTTATGGCCCTTAAATACCTACGTCACAGAGGCTGATCATCTGTAGACGGATGGAGGATGTACAGATACTTTCCCCCCCAGTATTAGTTGTTCACAGACAATGAGTTCTATTCCCTTTGCTTTCTGTTCAGATGGGTAAGACCTGACAATAATGATTACCACTTCCCTTGAGCGAAGACAAGAAGGGACAGAGACTTGCTTGCACAAGACAGATCTCTTGATGACTTATCAGTAGACATGATGGGGGTTGGTGGGGTTGGTATGTGCTGCAGACACTCTGAACGGAAGACAGGCCTTGACCCCTCCGGGAGAGGATGGGTGTAACTTGATTGTCATTGAGATTTAATACAGAAACCATGGTGCTAATCCTATTTAAAGGCTTGGTGAACATGTGAGGGATGCGGGGCGTACTGTCCGCTGTATCTGGCTTTTAGTCAATCAGGAAACCCTGAGTAAGGGAGTGTAGTGGGAATGCAGAGAGATGGTCTGCATGATTACGAGCAATGTAAAGTTGTGGGAGATTATGGATCAATTTTAAGAGTTCTCTCCAAAACATGTCTGAACCCACTTAACGTGGGATTTTTCCTTAATTTCCTCAGGGTGCGGGGGATTCTTAATTTGTCATGATGCATAGCAGTTGGCCTAAGATTCATAAATAAAGCATGAATAACACAAACCTTTTTTTTTTCTTCATCTTAAAACTGTATTTTCATACAGTGGCACGGGCTCAAATATATCTGTCAGCTGGGTGGTGGATTTTGATGTGCTGCACATTTGATATGTCAGTGAGGTTCGTATACGTCTCTGGTCTAAATTTGTACGCCTATCTTCTTTGTTTACAGAAGTGCCTAACTGTCAATCAACATTTGGGAGAGCAGGGAGCTTCTACCAAAATAACCATGAAAGTATGTTTAGTTTGTTTTGTGCTTCTTTCTTTCAATCGTTGGATGTTTGGAACTTTTCATTCGTGAAGTGTTACACCCTGAGCACTGAGCGGTGGTCAGCAACATCTAATAGCTCAAGTGAAACAAAAATGATGTGTCTGCAAAGGCTGTGCATCTGTTCTGTATGCAGTTATTTGCAGATGCTCGGCACAATATAACCATTGCATGTCAAGTTTCTTTGCTGTTACCTTTAATGCCATTGGAAGTACTGGTCATTAGCAGCAGCCTGTTTCCCAAGGTCAAAATGTAATTCTTTGTCTGATTAAATGTGCCTCTGGCTCTCCTTTTCAATTTCAGACATTTCCTTTGACAGAGATCCTCATCTGTACTTTGATGATACTTGCGTTGTTCCGGAAAGATTAGAAGGTGAGACAAAGAAAGAATTGGAAAAAAGATATAATTTAAAACGTTATTGTGTTAGACCTGTGAACAGCAAGTCTACTTTACGGTTACCATGTGGCAGTAATGTTTCAGCATGGCAAGTATAGGGTTAATAAATGCTTCTTTTTTTTTCTCTCCATTGTTTTTCTTAAATGTCATTTCTGCCTCATTCTATCCTACCGCATCCTATTTTCCCCACTTGCAGGCAAAGTGAAACAGGAACCGTCTATCTACCGTGATGGGCCATCCTACCAGCGCCGTGGCTCCCTGCAGCTTTGGCAGTTCTTGGTCACCCTGCTGGACGATCCGGCCAATGGTCACTTCATCGCCTGGACTGGGCGCGGCATGGAGTTCAAACTCATTGAGCCTGAAGAGGTTTGTCCTAATTGCAATGTGTACTTTAGAGTTTGTCTAAAACATATTGTGTAATCCCTGGTTTGCCTCTTCTGTGTGTCTTGCTTGGCCTAAGGTGGCTCGCCGCTGGGGCATCCAGAAAAACAGACCGGCGATGAACTATGACAAGCTGAGCCGCTCACTGCGTTACTACTATGAGAAGGGTATCATGCAGAAGGTAAAGGCACGTTCATCCTTTTCTTTTCTTTGACCCTCTTTCCCTTGTAATTGGCTGTAATCTCCTTAAATTAAGGACTAGATGACCATTTTTTTTTTTTGTAGAAGTTCATGGTCACCACTGCCAAATCCTGATGTGAAATCTTCTTTTTGTTCAAAACTACGCAGGTGGCTGGTGAGAGGTATGTGTACAAGTTTGTTTGTGACCCAGAGGCTCTGTTCTCGATGGCCTTTCCCGACAACCACAGGCCAAATCTAAAGACCGATCTGGACAGTCTGCCCAGCCTGGATGATGACACAGTGCCCCTCACCCACTATGAGGAAAATACCCCCTATATGCTGGAGGCCGAAGAGCATTGTATTGCAGGCTTGCCCTTCCCAGGAGGCTGTAGCTACTAACATGTTGTGGGGTCCTGACACGCAACACACATGTACATGCAAACACTCCCAAAGTTGCTTGATGCCCGCTGGTAAAAGTCAGAGGCAGAACTCCTGAGCAGCCTGGGGGGAGGGGGGGACCTTAATCTCTGTGACTTATTGGCTCCCTCACCTTGCAGACTCTCAGTAAAAACACTCTAAAACCCTGAAAGTTCCCAAGCTGAGAAAGGATGAGGGGGGAAAACGCTGTGGCAGCTTTTCTACTCCACCACAGGGTGAGTGACAAAAGGGAGCAGGTTGTGAAACCAGGGACTCTGTAGCTCCGCCCACCTTACAAGCTGCGTGAAGCAAGGCACGGGGCGGCTACCGATCTGAAGACCAAAAAAGGAAAGGCCTCAGACCAACCTTTGGTGAACCCACAGACCATCCCTTTCTTTGTACAAGTTTGCGGTTATGATTCTGTGACAATCTTCTTTTCATAAAAACAATCAAATTACCAACAGAGGGAAATGATTTAAAACCCAATCTAAATGCAGCACTATTCTATAGTTGCCTTCCCCCCACCCCCCTACCCACATTGTCATGTCACATTTTAACTCAAAGATCCATGAAAGGGCTTTAAATTGCAAAAATGGATCAACAGAATAAACACTTGCAACTAATTCTTAACCCAGAGATCAGTTTGTTTGCTGTAGATAATGACTCCAATATGTTTTTTATTAATATACCGACTGTCCCAGTTTTGACATTTTAGAGACTCAGAGTTCTTGGAATTCTAGGATATCGCTGTATTCAGGCTAGTTGGTTTGGCTGCTGTTGTGTAAAAGATGTGCTCTTTTGTTGTACTGCCCAAGTCAAAGGTTATATCTGCTTCTCTATAGAGGCTGGGCCCCTGGTAGGAGACCACAGTCTAAACAGTGTGTGTCTGTTAATCAATGCCAGGTCCTTTGTTGGTCAAATTTGGAAATGATTAGCACTCCAGTCTTCTTTCTCCATTTTAAAAGGGATGCTTATGCAAGTACATGTTCCCCCAGAGACAGATGTATCACTCAATTTGTGTAAGGGTCTGGGTGCTTAATGTTTCCACAGCAGTGAACAGGTTCCCTTGGTGCACTAGTATGGCAGGAGCATCAGGGCATTGCATGCAAAAAAAAAAAAAAATCATGTTGAACACCTCAACAAATCAGTTGTCAAAATGAGACCTCTGCTTCTGTTTGCATGATATACTCTTTCAAAACAGTGTTCACTACCATATCGCTTTAATGTCTTTTGACAAAGAAGATATTTATGATATTCTCTGCAACTTTTTTGTGTTCATTGTCTGTGTTTTCAGATGGGGGCAATGAAAACTTATATAAAGTATATATTTTTGCTATAAGGCTGCATTTGTTTTGATTATACTATATAAGCTGTATAGTTCGGGCTCCAATAGTCCTGTCCCTTTAAAAAATAATTAATTAATACTAATAATAATGATGACGGTAATAATATTAATGATAATAATTATAATAACAATAGTAATAAATTACATGAAACAACAATCTCAGTCCTTCCAATGTTACTTCTGCAGACTGTTTCTTGACCAGGCCTCCCTATGGGTTGGTTGGATGAGAAGATGTTATTATGTTGGTTGCTAACCATGTGTTTGAAGGCCAAAGTTCAAGCAAAGGCCACACATTTGATCACAGGATCCACACTAGCCACTAAAGTTGTCTGCACTTGTATAGGCTTCAGTCCTCTTACCATGTGTTTCTTACACTGCTGAGTTTATGATAATCTGTACTGGGTACAATAAACAGTCCTCTATGCTTCACTGCCTGCAGTGCTTGTGTGTTCCTTCATTTTCTTCTCTCCCCTTGCACACAGCTTGACCTGGCTGATTTAGGAGTCACATGCTTCTGCTGACTCTTTCAGATACAAATTTAGGTGAATGATTATACAAGACTGAGGTTAGTGCTCAAGCCCCATGAAAGTAAGTGCTTTGAGAATGAGTTTATGTAATTACCATGAACAAAGGCAATATTTGATCTATGTATTAGTCCGAAAAATTCAAAGAAACTAACCACAATTGACTAATTTTATTACATACATGTACAGTTGCATGATGCAAAACATGTGTACTCGCTGGGGGGTTTTCTGGCATTTTATCGAACAAAAAAAAAGAATTGAGAAAAGAGGTAATGTGAACATTTAAGCCAATCCAATGTAGTAACCGAGTATTTTTTTAATGTGTAAAGTATTTTAAATGTACTCTCATGGAGCCTATCATGGACTGTTTGAGCCACCTCACTCTGAGAAAACCTGTGATCTTAATTTTATTTGTTGAGTATGCACATGGCCATCAATTGATCATTCACAATTTCACACCACGATCTGACACTGGCTTCAAAGTGCTTTTTTTTTTTCTTAACAGGGAACGAAGGTGAATTATCACAACTGGCTACGAATAAGAACAGTAAATACTACAAAACAACCCAGATTATTAATTGCAAATAACTCCGAGCTATTTTCAAGTCTCCTGCTCATATTCCTCCAGGTGTAATGGAGTTATGATAGAATTATAATCACTGCTATTTTGTATTGATTATGGTATTTTATCACTGGTATTTTGTGCGGCAGCATACAGTGAGAACAATAACCTGCCCATTTTTAGATTGATGCACAGTATCAGGTGTAAAAATAAATCCAGCCAGGGCTAAATTTGAAGTTTGGTAATTTGCAGTGAACTGCAGAACTGAGTAGATTTGAACTGACGACAGTGACAAATTTAATCAACATTGAGCATATAAAGCAGCTTTCAATATGTGTGTGTGTAAATTAATTTAATTATTAAGTAATTGTTTCTAGCACCTTAATATCACAAAATTGTTTATGAGGTTGGACGTTCTCTACATTTAATAAAATGGAGATATTTCTTATGTTGATATGATACACACAGGTAAGGGTTATATGATTAAGATTTAAGAATGATATGCCTATATTTTTCACAATTACTTGATTGTGGAATTTAGCAGTTGGATGCAATCTCTCACATTAATAATGTGAATACATGAAAATAATAATGAATAATGAATACATGTAAAACACAAATATAAACAATTTCTCATTCAATTCATGTTTGCTTTGCACGTAATAAGTGTTTAATAATAATTTCCCTTCGTAAGATGGATTAGAAAAACATTCCAGCTAAATTTTACAACACAATGCAATGGCTGTTTGCATTGTCTTTCTGTGTATGTACTCATTTTGTAGAACTTTTAAGGTGTTTTATTACACTCTCTGTCTCTTTTGCTTTGTCTCTCTCAACATAAATATATACACACATGCTGCTCGTGCACTGTTTGTGCATGCATTGCGTGTCCATGCAGAGTTTCAGGCTTTTCTATTGAGATGCAATGATGCAAATTTTCTTTTTATGTGTGAACTAACTGATCTGGGATTATAAAAGAAAATAATGATCATTTTGTATCTAATTTGTAATATTGTTTTCAGTCTAAGAAAACTAGCTTAATTCTAAGAAGACCAATTATAATTATTCAACATGCAAAATGTTTCCCTAAGGCACAGGCTTTCTTCTCACTCTCCTTTTTTTGAGCTGAATTATAATTTAGTGTTCAAAGTGTGTTGGACTGAAATAAATAAGATGATGGTGTCTGATAACGGAGTGAAGACTGAGACTCGGCATTGTTGTGATGGCCACCAGCACTTGCTTGGTGTTGACTTGGACACTTATCAAACCGCAGAGTGTAAAAGCCAAGCTCTGTCTTCAGAAAAAGCCTGGCAGGCAACTTTCCACTACTGAGAGTGCAGAGTGCCTTTGAATAATGTGAAGGTTCACTCATGGGAAAGGACATGAACACAGTAGTAAATATTTACTTGTAACAGCTACACCCTTTAAAATTATATGGTTTTCTAGCCCCTCTAAATGATACAACCCAACCTCTTTTCATTCACGCCTTGATTTACCAAGTATCAGGACAGATAATAAAGAGAGAATGTTCATATATATTTTCGGCAGCTTTAGAGAGCAATTTCAAACGTTTCTTTTGTCAAACATTTGCATTTTGTGCCTTTAAATACTGTGAAAAATGTGAAAAATGCAGTAGGAAATTATATCTGTCAGTGTTAAAATCTTCTTATTTTTCTCCTTTCAGCTTTTTCCTTCAGGGGTTGCCACAGCAAATTGACCTTCTCCATCGAATCCTCTGTATCCTCCTCTCTCACACCAACTACCTTCATATCCTCTCACACTATGTCCATAAATCTTGTCCTTGGTCTTCCTCGAGACCTTCTGCCCGGGAACTCTAATTCCAGCATCGGTGTACCAACATATTCACTATCCCTCCTCTGTACATTACTATCTCAGTCTGGTGTCTCTGACCTTCTCTCCAAAACATCTATCATGTGCTGTTCTTCTGATAGACTCATTCCTGATCCTATCCATCCTGGTCACTCCTAAAGAGAACCTTAACATGATATCTGCAATCTTTAGCTCTGTTTCCTGTCTTTTTGTTATTGTAACTGTCTCTAGTCCATAAAGCATCGCTGGTCTCACCACTGTCTTGTACACCTTTCCTTTCATTCTGGCTGATAGTCTTCTATAATGTAATACCCTGACACTTTTCTCCACCCATTCCAACCTGCTTGAACCGACCTGCTTCACCTCTTTTCCACACTCTCTGTTGCTCTGGACTGCTGAGCCCAAGTACCTGAAATCCTCCAACTTCTTGATCTCCACTCCCTCTAGCCTCACCGTTCCACCAAAGTTCCTCTTATTCACACATATATACTCTGTCTTGCTACGACTAATCTTCATTCCTCTCCTTTCCAGCGTATACCTCCACCTCTCTAGATTTTCCTGAACCTGTTCTCTGCTCTCACTACAGATCACAATGTCATCTGCAAACATCCCATGGAGACCATGATGTTTGCAGAGCTGATCCCTGACGAAGTCCCACGTCCACCTTGAACTTCTCTGTCACCCCTAAAGCCCACTGCATCACTGTCTCACAGCTTGCATACATGTCCTGCACCAGTCTAACAGACTACTCTGCCACTCCAAATTTCCTCATACAATACCAGAGTTCCTCTCTTGCCACCCCGTCATATGCTTTTTCTAGGGCTACAAAAACACAATGCGGCTTCCTCTGGCCTTCTCTGTACTTCTCTATTAGCATTCTCAAAGCAAATATTGGATCTGTAGTACTCTTTCTAGGCATGAATCTATCAAACTTTGCTTGATTCAAAAAATGCAATAGTTTTGCTATTCTTTATTTTGTGATGAAATAAAAAATGAGCCTGCAAATTACCAGCTTTGCCTTGAGGCCTAATTGCTTTACACTGTGAACAGTTATTTCCTGTTGGTTTTCAGAAGTTATTCCCTTCTTTAAGATTTTAGTTAAGATTTAAGTTATTCTGTACTCATTTTCTGCTCCAAATTTCTTGTTCATTTCAATTATACATGTTTCTTTCGAAATGATTAAGTTAACTGGAGAATTTAAACGGGATATTTTCTTTTTGCAAGTATAATCTTACAAGTCTCAAAGTTTCCTGTAATTTCTTCAGGAGGGAATTATTCATATTTCAAATCAAGGAACCACCAAAAATTCTCTAGAATTATGTAAATCATATTCAACTTTAAGATGCAGCCATGACCTCAGCATAGTGCCCCTGATCCATTGGACAATTCTCTCGAAACTATCCTTTAGTTACAGAGCAGCCTAGCAATGGTTGACCCGTCAAAGGTTAATAAGGTATATGGATAAAATGTAAATATGTTGGACAAATGATTTAGTGCTTCAAACATATGCATCAATTTAGGCTGCAACATAAACATCAGAATAAATCAATGTGTACACTATTATTAAGCAAGTGATACATGGAACCAGGCAGAATAGACGGCAGCTCAAGCATAATGTGGTTTCACCACTGAATCTTCAGATCATAGCAGACCCTCACTTTCAACACACAGACGTACAGTTGTGTTGATACATGCTCCTGCGCACAGACAAACACACACACACACACACACACACACACACACACACACACACACACACACACACACACACACACACACACACACACACTCACACTCACACTCAGCCTCCCACTGTAGTTCTGGAGGGTAACCAGCTCTTTCCTGCCGACAGAAAAATATAGGTCATGCTGCAAGAAAGATAGCAGCACAAATCTTTCATGTGCTTTGTGCAACTCTTGGATTTACAAAATCCAAAATATCATTGTGAATTTAGGGTTCTAAAACTGCATTACATAACTTTTATTGACACAAAAAAAGGAAACTGCGCAAACACCCACATACTTGAATTGTCGTTTCTGTCAGGCGAAATATTGCTGCCATCTATTGGACGAATACCCTTCTTACTAGAACAAGTTATTCTAAATGCATTAAGGGACATGATATAACAAAGAACATGTAATAAAACAGAATGTGAGATGCTTCTGTCTCTTATAAAACATTTAGTTCCATGTTATTACACATTTTATGAACAATAAACCAAATCATTGCAGCCTGTTCTTACACTCCTTTACTGTCTGTCAGTGTAGGCTGAAAAATAATTTTATATACATATAATTTACATTTGGTGTTATAAAGCTTTACTCACTGATTTGTTGCACCACCATTGATAAGTTACATGCATTTCTTTGAGCCAAATTAAGTTTTGTTGAACTAATGTTCACAAAAAGCACTTTGAGCTCATGCACACTTACAACTCCACCAAAGGGGCGGTGAGTAATACATCAATACCAGTATAGTTTTCAATACCAGTCTAGTTTTCATAAAATTTACTAACACATAACTAACACAGAAATTTAGAATGCCGGTGCAAGGATGTGCAGGGTAAAAGCTATTGGAGTTTCAATTTAATTTTTAACCCTTAAAAAATACCTGAAAAAAAAACAGGTATTAACATGAAAGTAGCTTATGAGTTATGAACTGGATATTTGTGCTTAGATTTCCTGCTAATGTTCTCTAGTGGATGGTGGAGTTGCTGTATCAAGCTGCAGCTCCACTCATGATGACCTTTTCATTAATACGGATCTTTGAACAGACAAAAGTTACAATGAAGCGACCAGGAGATGAGAAAGTTTATTCGGTGTGTCTCTCAGTGTCTCCCTGAGCCAGTCTCAAGCCCAAATAAATGTAGAAGGTTGCGTCAGGATGGGCATCTGGCATAACTTTTGCCAAACCCAAACATGCAAATCAACCATAATAACAAGACCAGATCGGTCGAGGTCTGGGTTAACAACATCCGCCATTGGTACAGATGACCTACAGAGAACCAATGGAAACTGGGCTACTGTAGGCCAAAGAAGGAGAGGAGGAAGGCGTGGAGAAGGGGAAAAGGCAAGAGTCTGAGACTGCGGGTAGGGACTTTGATTATCGGGATTATGAAAGGAAAAGGTAGAGAGTTGGTCAACATGATGCAGTGTCCAGGAGACCAGGTGGAGAGGTAGAAAGGCTCAAAGCTTTGGAGCAGGCTTTGAGTTGTACTATCATGGCACGGACAAGAAGAGAAACTGAGTAGGAGTTATCTTGAAGAAGGTTTTTTTTAGGAATGTTCTGGAGGTGAAAAGAAATGAAGCCCCAGGGCGGTACAGGCCCATGTCTCCCTAAGCCTGCCTTGGGGGGGCACGGAGCAGTGTCTCCCTGTGCCTGTCCCAAGCCCAGATAAATGCAGAAAGTTGCGTCAGGAAGGGCATCCGGCGTAAAACTTTTGCCAAAACCAAACATGCGAGTCAACCATAACCATATCATACCCGATCGGTCGTGGACTGGGTTAACAACAACTGCCATTGGTACTGATGACCTATAGGGTACTAATGGAAATTGGGCTACTGTGGCTCGAAGAACAAGAACAAGAACAAGAACAAGAAGAAGAGGAGTAGTGCGTGTTTGGAAGCAGAGAGAGAGGGGAAAAGGAAAGAGCCTGGGACTGAGAGTAGGAACTTTGAATATCGGGACTATGACAGGAAAAGGTAGAGTTGGTCGACATGATGCAGAGAAGGAACGTGGATATACTCTGTGTCCAGGAGACCAGGTGGAAGGTTGTAAGGCCAGAAGCTTGGGAGCAGGCTTTAAGTTGTACTATCATGGTACTGACAAGAAGAGAAATGGAGTAGGAGTTATCTTAAAGGAGGAGTTTGTTAGGAACGTCCTAAAGGTGAAAAGAATGTCAGATAGAGTTATGAGTCTGAAACTGGAAATTGAAGGTGTGATGCTCAATGTTGTTAGTGGCTATGCCCCGCAGGTGGGATGTGAATTTGAAGAGAAGGAGAAGTTCTGGAATGAGTTAGATGAAGTGATGCAGAATATTCCCAGAAATTAGACAGTGGCAATTGGTGCAGACTTCAATGGACATGTTGGGGAAGGCAGAGGGGATGGAAAAGTGATGGGCAGATTTGGTATACAGGATAGGAATGCAGAGGGACAGATGGTGGTAGATTTTGTAAAAAGGAATGAAATGGCTGTAGTGTAAACCTTTTTCCAGAAAAAACAGGAACATAGGGTAACTTATAAGAGCTGAGGTAGGAGCACGCAGGTAGACTACATCTTGTATAGACGAGGTAACCTGAAAGAGATCAGTGACTGCAAAGTAGTTGTAGGTGAGAGTGTAGCCAGACAGCATAGGATGGTGGTTTGTAGGATGACTCTGGTGACAAGGAAGATGAAGAGGACAAAGGCAGAGCAGAGGACAAAGTGGTGGAAGCTGAAAAGGGAGGAGTGTTGCATGGTTTTCAGGGAGGAATTGAGAAAGGGTCTGGGTGGTCAGGGTGAGCTTCCAGATGATTGGACAACAACCGTTAGTGTTATCAGAGAGACAGGTAGGAGAGTACTTTGTTTATCATCTGGAAGGAAAGGAGATAAGGAGACTTGGTGGTGGAATGACGAAGTGCAGGAGTATATAGAGAAAAATTGGTTAGCAAAGAAATGGGACACTGAGAGGACTGAAGAGAACAGACAGGAGTACAGGGAGATACAATGTAAGGTAAAGATAGAAGTAGCAAAGGCAAAATGGGAGGCTGGAAAGGGTACTGATGAATCTGGATAATGGAAGAGAGGCAAGGGTAGACAACGAAGTAGCTGAGATTAGTAAAAGTGAAGTGAGGAAGGCATTGAAGGGGATGAAGAGTGGAAAGGCAGCTGGTCCTGATGATATACCTGTGGAGCAGTGACGTCCGTTGAGGTTCATGGCTGGTGAGGCACTGACGTCATCACAGTCAGATTTACAAACATCAGTGTAGATTTACAGCAGATTTACAGAGTAGCTTATTCACCATTTTATTGGCAGAAGTTAACATGTTTTGATTAAAATATCATATCAGCATTCTTTACATTATACAAACTGTAGCATAAAAAAAACACATTAAAAAAACATTACCTTTACTTATAAATGAAGTCCACGCGCTGCTCCTTCTGAAGAAAAGCATCGATAACTTGCCTGGAAAAGCCTTCCTTATCTTTCTTCTGGAAATCACTGCAAGTAAAGACAGTCGTCCTCAATCAGTTCTGTTCCGACTATATGTTTTGAGTCTTTTCACTGCTGAGAATGACCGCTCCACTGATGCTGTCGTAGCTGGGTTAACTTAACCTTAACAGTGACCACCAGCCGCAGCAACTTTTTTGCCTCAGGAACAGTTTGAATGAGATCCTACTAGGCCAAAAAGTTGAGAAGCTGTCCAAGAGATTTAAATTCATCTCTCGCCGTTTGTGATCTATACAGCCCGATGAGATTGGGAAAAAATAACTGTTTGAGCGAATTTCTTTGATCCAGTCACAGTGAATAGGGATTGCAGTGATGACAAAAGATAATTGTTTTACATGTCTGACAGCAGTACATTTAGAAATTGCTAATTCTCTGGTCACAAATTCATGTATTAATGAAATTCTCAGATTTATTAGCAGGCGGTGTCAAGTGAAACAAACAAGATCTGACAATGGCACCAAATTTAACATGAGCTGATAAGGGGCTAATGAATGGAAAAAAAAAACCTCAAACTCAAACTGCAAGCTGTCCTGCAACAGAAAGGAATTAAATTGCTCTTACATCCCACCGGCTGCTTCGCACTCTGAAGGAATATCGGAGAGGATTATAAAGCTGGTTAAACAAATACTCATGTCCATAACCAGAGAACAGACATTGGATGATGAATCCTTGCATACTTTCATCCGTGAGGTAGAATCCATTCTCAATAGCCACCCACTTACCAAAGTATCAGACAACACAACTGATCTTGAACCTCTCACCCCAAACCACCTTTTGTTGCTTAAAGGCCAGCCTGTTGTGTACGCCTGCAGCATATACACATGCGTACACATACACATTCACTGCATACACACATGGGCAAAATAGACTCTTGTATGAGCAGTGCAACAGATTGTCAAAAGGAACCTCATGCACTTTGAATTAAATTGTAATTAATGTAAAAATAGGGGGACAAAAAGGGAAAATCACTGAATGTACTACTTTGATGTTCAATGTCTTTCTGATTTTTAATTGTAATTTACGAGAGAAATTGTACGATTCCAATTTACTGTTATTTTGTTATTGTACCTTATCTGGTAGCAATAAGGGGGGTGAGGTGTAGGAGACATCATTTAGTTGTTTTATGGTAATGACACCTGGTGGCAGACTTTTGTAACTTTGTGGCTCACCTGTGCCAATTTGGCCAGCTTTTGCATGAGACAAAGAACTGTGATCAGGAGTTGGAAATGTTTGGAGACACCACCAGGCAAATGGTTTTTCAATTGAGTGATTTATGTTTTGGAAAGTTTAGGTAAACACTGAGTTTCGTTTACCATTTTGTTTGGAAGAGTTTGATGAATATTTTAGTTCATGTTAAACCTACACAAGGAATAAAATACTTTCTTGGAATCTATTGAAACCCCTGAGGCGTCTTCATGAAGCAACTAATTGGAAAGCATTACGTCATATCTAGAATTTCCTGGGTTAAGTTCACAAGTATATAGTTGAACCTTTGCTAAAAGGAGTTCAATTGAGTTTGGAGTGCTTCTCAGATATAAATGTGTGTGTGTGTGTGTGTGTGTGTGTGTGTGTGTGTGTGTGCGTGTGAGAGAGCGAGAGAGAGAGCGAGAGAGAGAGAGAGAGAGAGAGAGAGAGAGAGAGAGAAAGAGAGATGGTGCACAGATTGAGGCTGCCATATTTTGCACTTTTTATTTTGAACAGCAAGTTAATTGAAGACCGACTGCATTCCATGGTACTTAATTTCATTTCATAACAATCATATATTGTTCACTTCCTTTTAAATTTATAGTTGTGTAACAGTAAAAAGAATGTCTTCTTCCTTTGGCTTCTCCCTTCAGGGGTCGCCACAGCAAATCAACTTTCTCCATCTAACCCTATTCTCTGTATCCTCTCTCACACCAACTACCTTCATATTGTCTCTCACTACGTCCATAAATCTTCTCTTTGGTCTTCCTTGAGACCTCCTCCCTGGCAGCTACAATTCCAGCATCTATCTACCAATACATTCACCATCCCTTCTCTGTACATGACAGAACCGTCTCAGTCTGGCTTCTCTGACATTCTCTCCAGAATATCTAACATGTGCTGTTCCTCAGATAGACTCATTCCTCATCCTATCCATCCTGGTCACTCCCAAAGAGAACCTCAACATCTTCATATCCATGATCTTTAGCTCTGCCTCCTGTCTTTTAATCATTGTAACTGTGTCTAGGCCATGCAGCATCGCTGGTCTCACCACTGTCTTGTACACCTTTCCTTTCATTCTGGCTGATAGTCCTCTATCACATAGTACCCCTGACACTTTTCTCCACCCATTCCAACCTGCTTGGACCCATCTCTTCACCTCTTTTCCACACTCTCAATTGCTCTTGACTGTTGACCCCAAGTACCTGAAATCCTCCAGCTTCTTGATCTCCACTCCCTGTAGCCTCACCGTTCCACCTAAGTTCCTCTTATTCACACACGTCTTGCTACGACTTAACCTAAATTCCTCTCCTTTCCAGCTTATATCTCCACCTCTATAGATTTCCCTCAACCTGTTCTCTGCCCTCACTACAGATCACAATGTCATCTGCAAACATCATGGCCCATGGGGATTCCTGTCTAACCTTATCGGTCAGCCTGTCCATCACTACTGCAAAAAATAAGGGGCTCAGTTCTGATCCCTGATGAAGTCCCACCTCCACCTTGAACTTCTCTGTTGCCCTTACAGCCCACTGCAGCACTGTGTCACAGCTAGCATACATGTCCTGCACCAGTCTAACATACTTCTCTGCCACTCCAGACTTCCTCATAACAACACTAGACACCAGACTTCCAACTAACAACATTAACTGTTTTTGTCCAGTCATCAGGAAGCTCTCCCTGACCACTCAGAACCTTTCTGAACTCCTCCCTGAAAACCATACAACCCTCCTCCCTTTTCAGCTTCCACCACTTTGTCATCTGCTCTGCCTTTGTCCTCTTGAGCTTCCTTTTCACCAGAGTCATCCTACAAAACACCAGCCTATGCTGTCTGGCTACACTCTCACCTAAAACCACTTTGTAGTCACTGATCTCTTTCAGGTTACCTTGTCTATAAGAGATGTAATATACCTGCATGCTCCTACCTCAGCTCTTATAAGTTAACTTATTTACCTGTTTTTTCTAGAAAAAAAAAGTGTTCACTTCAGCCATTTCATTCCTTTTTGCAAAATCTACCACCATCTCTCCCTCTGCATTCCTATCCTGTATACCAAATCTGCCCATCACTTCTTCATCCCCTCTATTGCCTTCACCGCCTGTCAATTGAAGTCTACACCAATTACTACTTTCTCATCTCTGGGGATATTCTGCATCACATCATCTAACTCATTCCAGAACTTCTCCTTCTCTTCAAACTCACATTTCACCTGTGGGGCATAGCCACTAACAACATTGAGCGTCACACCTTTTATTACCAATTTCAGACCCATAACTCTATCTGACATTCTTTTCAACTCCAAAGCATTCCTTACAAAGTCCTTCTTCAAGATACCTTCTACTCCATTTCTCTTCTTGTCAGTACCATGATAGTACAACTTAAAGCCTGTTCCTAAGCTTCTAGCCTTACTACCTCTCCATCTGGTCTCGTGGACACACAATATGTCGACCAACTCTCTACCTTTTCCTGTCATAGCCCCAATATTCAGTCGCAGTCCCCATTCCCAATCCTCAGTCCCAGACTCTTGGCTTTCCACTTCTGTCTCTGCATTTGAACACGCCTTCCTGCTTTCTTCCTTTGACGTACAGTAGCCCAGTTTCCATTGATACCCTGCAGGTCATCGGTACCAATGGCGGTCGTTGTTAACCCGGGCCTCGACCGATCTGGTATTACCTGGTTATTATTGTCGATTCGCATGTCTGGCTTTGGCAAAACTTTTACACCAGATGCCCTTCCTGACATAACCCTCTGCATTTATCCGGGCTTTGGGCCGGCTCTGGGAGACACTACTCTGTGTCCCCCGAGGCTGGCTTGGGGAGACACCGGCCAGTGCCGCCCTGAGTCTGCATTGAATCACCTAATTCTGCTGTAAGGAAAACACACTGGTTATAGCTGGCACCCTTCATCCAAAGTTTCAGTTGAACATCTTTCATGTACTTACTGGAGAATAGTGTCTTTTGTTGGTTAAGTATGCAACGTCTTCTTCTCTTCCTTTTGGCTACAAAATTTAGGGATTACCGCACCGAGCAATCTGTCATCTGCAATCTGTCCCAATCCCTATCCTCTTCTCATGCTTCTCACGCCAACTAACTTCATTCCTCTGTCACTCCATCATAAATCTCCTCTTTGGTCTTCTTCAAGGCCTCCTGCCTGGCAGTTCCAACCTCAGCATCCTTCTTCCAAGATAGTCACTATTTTACCCTTTGTTCATGTCCAGACCATCTACCCCTGACCCTCTAACCTCCTCTCCAAGGTACAGCACATGTAACATGTGCTGTACCTCTGATGGACACATTCCTGATCCAATCCTTCCTTGCCACTCCGAGAGGGGAACCTGAACACTTTAATCCCTGGTATTTCAGCTTTGCCTCCTATTTTGTTTTTAAAGCCACTGTCTCTAAATCATTCAGCATCGTTGACCTTGTTTTGTTTATCCATAAAAACAATTCAAGTGAGTGAATCATCCTCATGCTGAAAGTTGATCAAAATAACTGGGAATAATCTACTTTCTCTCTGTTCAGTTTCAACACTGCATAATCTAATAACTGATCCTTTATTTTTTGTACTCCATTATATAACATTATATAACAACAAATCCAAGAACTTTATTTGAGTTACGTTCATTATGGTAAACAGCATTTGATAGTGTAAGCTCAAATATAACCTCATTGTTCACTACCTTTCCATGGCCAAAATAATTGGAATAAAGAAAACAAGAGCAGTTGTTCGCTGCAAATTAAAAGTCAAACTGGATGATTGTACACTGAAGTACATTGCTGCTACCGGGCCTCTTGCAACAAATTTTGATCCATTTTCTCAGAGTGGAATGACAGTAAAAACCCTTGAATCCTTGAATAATATCTTAATCAGGCACAGTTACAATCATAGTCTGACAACTAGTGAACCAATATATTAATTGTTGAAACTAGTGACGTCAGCAAACATCTTTGATTTGAATTATGCATTCCAAAGCAATTAGCTCTGCTGGGTTCTAGCAGTCATGACATGTCAAACACACAGCCACATGGACACATCTACTCCATTAATCAAGACATTTTCCATTTTCAAGACAGTTTCCAAGCTGCCAAGAAAAGAACCTTTCAGATAATAACCAAGGCCTCGTCAAAGGTCACAAGAAGCTGAGTTACCATTGGTGTTTCTGTATACTAGCTGAACAATCTGGGTATTTTTAGATTTTCATTCTATTTAATTAGGTATGGTTGTATTTTTGTTTTTAAAAAACATGAGCGATCTAAGTTCTCTTTTCCGACTCAGCTGAAAGCAGAGAAGCCAGCTAAGCAGCAACAGTTCAGCCATGGTTCAAATACTGACTCCCATGACAAGATGCTGGGCAGAGTCACACATGGTGGACAGCCTGAAGCCAGGACCAGTATGTCGTTAACACGAGACCACATGTGCCGGTCACTACATTTCAGTATATAGAGGACAAATGCTTCCCTATTTTCTTTTTCTAATCTCCCTCAATCAGAAAGTTCACGAATAATGGACTGTATGCAAATCTTAAACGTTACCCAAGATGTTTCGGGATAGCATTTACTTTAAGAAATATTTAAAATAATAATGTACTGTAAATAATAATGTATACTCTGTGGTGTTTCAACAATGAAATAAGGGCGGAGCTGTAGAGGTGTAGAGGAGGTGTTGGTGTTTAATTTGAAACACCAACAAAATACAACTGGAACTTGAACATCCAGGATCATCTAAATATAACTGGCTTAACCACGCGCCCCGACCGTTCGTCCCATGGGGTGAGACACCACGCCCCTTTGTGTCCGCCACACAGCCCCCCCCCCGAACACCCAGAAGGGAATCAGGAAACACAACTAGCGCCACACGGTAGTCCTGATGAGTCTGCCGAAACGGCTCCGACATCCCTCGGGCACGACAACAGGCGCCGGACACTGGGTTTGCAGGGGCGTTGCCGCAGGCTTGGACGGGGGGCGGCCCCGGCGGGGGTACCTGGAAAGGGGACACATCTTCACCTGCCACCCTGTTTGCCGCTTTCAACCGATCTAACGTGGCGTGCTCCCTACGCCTGCCCATGTCGAAAACAAAAATCTTGGTGCCTGCCTCAAGCACCCGGAACGTCGTCCCCAAAGACCCAGCCAACGCCGACCAGAGCAACGACACGAACTGCGGACCCCTGTCCAAAGTAATATCTGATGGGGTACCAAAATGGGCAACCCAAGAAGACAGAATTGCTTGAGCCATGTCCGCAGCAGCCGTGGAGGACAACGGGGCCACCTGGTAGTCCTATCCACGATGGTGAGTAGGTGGGTAAAACCCTGCGAAGGAGGTAGAGGGCCCACTAGGTCAACATGGACATGGTCAAAATGCCTGGCCGGAATCGGGAACGGTGCAAGGAGTGCTCTTACGTGCCGATGAACCTTGGCATGTTGGCATGCCACGCGGCAGCCCACTCCTTCACATCCTGAATGCCGGGCCACACAAACTTGGCGCACAGAAGTTTCACCGATGCAGGGACTCCCAGGTGTGAGAGCGAGTGCACAGAATCAAAAACTCAACGTCGCCAAACCTCAGGGACCACTGGTCGGGGCCGGCCAGTAGAGACATCGCAGAGAAGGGCAGGGCTACCTTCCTAAATTACTTGACAGCTGTTCCTTATTTCAAATAACACAAGTAATCACCTGCCCACTGCACATTTACAATATTATTTATTTATTTATTTTTTAGAGGCTTTCCTGAAAAATGTGTCAAAGTGTCAAATGTGTCAACTTTAGCTTCAAGAGTAAAAAGTATCTTGAAAATATTACTCCACAAGCATTGCCTTTGCGCAGTCAAACTCTAAAACCCGTGCATTCACTGAACAGTTCATCGTGGCTCAGTGACAAAATGCATTATAAACACATTCTAACCGTAAATAATTGATTATAGTTATAATTATAGTTAAGTATAGTTAATAGTTAAATGTCTTACACTACCAATCAGATATACTTTTTTGATCCCAGAGGAAAACTGAGCAATCCTAGATGCTCCACACAGAGACATTTGGCTCACTGTAACTAAGATTGGTTCTTATGATCTGTCCAGACTAGCAAAGAATGTTCAGCACTCTCCAACCAATGCCGCCACCCCTCCAAAGGAAGTTTGATGGCGAGGATTTCTCGATCTTCCACATCATAATTCCCTATGGCAGGAGAGACCCTATGGGCAAAAAAAGGCACAAGGGTGAAGTTTCCCAATCAGAGTCCATCCATTATGATAGGATTTTGCCGGCCCCCGTTTCAGAGACATCAACCTCAATAACAAATGTTTGTGGGGGTCGGGCTGGATGAGGACAGGCCCTTGGGAGAACTGCCTCTTCAGGTCCAGGAAGGCTGAGTTGGCTTTGAGATGACCATGAGAAGGTGGTCTTAGGCTGGAGAAAGAAGAGGTAGAAAATATTCATTCTTGACGGTGATGTTCAGTCTTCTAATCGACACAAGGTCGAAGTGAGCCATCCTTGCTCACGAAAAAGCCTGCCCCCAAGGGAGATGATGAAAAGCGAATCATCCCTACCGAGAGTGACTCGTGGATATACTACACTGTGGCATCCCTTTCAGGATGGGAACTAGAGCCGACTGGAGGGTACTGGTGCCCCGGGAGACAATTGAGCAATCATAGGGACAAGGGGACAGTAGAGAAAGGGCCTTGTGTTTACTAAAGACTTTACTGAACTGATAGTATTCTTCAGGGATGAGGGACAAATCAACTGGGTACCCTTGGGGCGAGCAGGAGACAGACTTGGAGGGACGGCACTCTGTAGGCAATGAGAGAGGCAGTTAGGACCAGGATTCAATCCTGGGTTCTGACCAGTTAGTGGCAATTGTGGCATTGGACCCAGTCAAATCCAAGGACAATGGATGAGTGCGGTGTGTGGAAGACAACGAAAGACACAACAAAATGGCTCTACCATTCAGTGGGGTGGACAGGGGTATGGTTTCAATGTTGGACAGCAGGACCTGGAAGGATCCCAGAATCAGGCCTCGGCCCAGGACTTTGCCAGAGAGCAGTCCAAGGACAGATGAAATCTCGGCATCATCATGGGGGAAGCAATATGGTGAACAATTGAAGGCCAGGGTGCACTTAAGAGAAAATCCCCACAACAGCTTACCTCTCCTGAGAATTCTTCCAGAATGGATGAGCTAACATCTCAGGAGGTGGAGAGGGCCTTGGAGACTGGGGAGCAGTGGGGACCTCTGTAGGAGAAGGAGATGGATAAGATTTAAAAAAGTAGCAACTGAGTGAGCAGATCCAAATGCTGGCTAGTGGTATCCTGTTGCTCAGAGACCTATGAAAAGCAGCATGAGAGTGGATTCGAGAACTCTGATCAGATAGGGCTCTCCTGAGTGTCTACTAGGTCAGAATGGCCAGAGCATTCTGCCAAGTGCAAAGACATTCAGATGAGGGAATGCATTAGGGGGTTAATTTACAAAGGGGATGAATGGAGAGCTGTGCTGGATCCAGGTTGAGTCTTGGGAACTTGCAAGGAAGGACAAGGCATCGGTCTCTGGACTTGGGAATAAGAAAAGCTGAGCCATCAAACTCTGGAAAAAGGAACTTGCAAGTATTCCGGTGAGACATAGATCTCCTAGTATCAGGAACAAAAGAGATAACGGATATTACCGAGGAGCTGAATATCCACCAAGCATGGCTGACCAGAATCATGACAATGTATCCATGTAGGGCGAGCTGCTGTAGTTTAATGGTCTGGTACTGAAGGGCTGGACTGCACCCCAGATGAAATCCATTCTCCCGCTAAATCAGGCTCACTGGTGAAGAACTGAGGTGAAAGGAGCTGCACAGAGACACATAACCTCCCATCCCAACAAAGGGAGCCCTTTGTAAACTAAGGCTCACCCCGAATAAAATGCTACAGATAAAATATAACACCATTTCAATGAATTGCATTAGCCAGATACATTAGTAGCACTATTTATGTATTTGTACCATGAGAATAATAAATGGAATAAATATACAGACACTGTTGCTTTTTATCAAAATGCTGTGTGGCTGAGCGGAGTATGAACCAAACTGTTGGTGATTTAATATGTATTAAGATGCCTTGTATCATTAAATGTGAATTGAGATGCGCACCATTGTTAAGCCAAAGAGATGGAGACTGCAATACAGATAACCGAATGCTCTTACAATAGTATGCTGTGGATACCATTGAACAACTGAACAAAGTTTTACATTTCTAATAGAGGTATTTATGTAGATCTGTGAAATTATTAATGTCTGAAAAGTCATATGAACAAAAACTTATGGACAAACACTGTTTATTAAAAAAATCTCTTTAATATTGGTTCAGTTACCATTAAAGAATGTTAAAGTATTTAATTTACTTCATAATGCAAACTTGATCACAGATCAATATTCGGATTAACAGTTAAGCTTGATCCATTTGTCATTCAATGCAATGTCATTCTTTGTTTTACTGTTTCTAAAATGAGTTAATATTGATATAAACAACTTTGCTTTTCATTCCAGTTCTCAATGGTGGCCAGTTAAAGCTTTGCCCTTTTGTGAACATTACAGCTTTGAAGTATTGAAGCAAATTGCACAAAAAACAGGAATATTATTGAAGCAAGAACAGGGCAACCCGCTTTCATTCAACAAAAGTAAAGATCATTTAACCACAACTAGAAGCCCAGCAGAGCACAACAATTCAAACAAGTGCCAGTGTTGTGAGTTTACTGTGAATGATGACATAGCTATCTTGGGCTGTGGCGTCATTAAAAGTAGTCTCTTTCGCATTATACAGGTTGACGAGAGCATCATCTGTCCAGCTAAACAATATCATTTGGCAACAGGTTGAGCAGCCATTTATAGTAACGCACCTACACCCAGCAGTAAAACCCTGAATGTAAATGAAAATATGAGGAAGTTGCGCACCACAGAAAACTATGCCACATCAACATCGGTGTTCCTACCCGACATGATGGCTGACACTGAGCTGGCTGACTGCATGTCAGCTTCCGCACAAACTGACAATCTAGCAACAGCTGACAAGCAAATCATTCCCGAGGCCCACACACTTCTGATCTGGACTATATCATCAAGGTAAGGCAGAATTCTCAGAGTAGTAACGATATTTTTTATTCTTGTAAAAGCTCTATATTGCTGGCAACATTTTAGGACTTTAAATAACTCAGCATGGCTTCAGAAAAGGGAACCCAAGGAGAGAAAGTAAAAGGGTAACAATTAAATCAAGATAGCATTCCATTTTTTTTTCGTATTGTATGACAAATGATGAATTATTTAATAATGAATTTGTTTAATCGGATTTCAGAGCAGAATACAAATTTGGACAGCACCGTGATGGTGTCCAGCGGGATCAGCATGCAGAATTGTATGTCCTAGACCTACAGTACAACATGTGCAGATAGTACTGATGGAGTCTTAACTACAATTCTGAGGGACGGAACAATGATAAATTAATCAGTATTTTATGAAATTTCCTGTAAATGCACAAGTCTCTGGCAAAACATCATATTTGTACACATTCGAACCGTGGCAGGCTTTTAGGTGAGCCAGGGACTAATTGTGTTGACTGAAGACTAAATTGTAGATTTGAATGAGAATTATTGGCTGCATGCCTATTTATATGGCCTTGTGACACCTGTTTCTTCGAGCTTTCTAAATGGGTGGATTGGCATGGGTCAATCCCGGCTGGCAGTGTAAGCATCTCAAACAGGGAAATGTGTTTCCTTTCTATGCACATGACAGTTTGAATCCTCGTGTTGAAGCATTCTAGACGATCAAAAGATGTCAAAGACGGTCCAGTAATTAATACCATTCTTCTTTCTCATTAAAGGATAAAGGATTCGCCAGCAAACATCGACATTCTCCAAAACCTGGAATCTGACTCCAATTACGTTATATGAGGAACAGTATCCTGGAAGATGGTCCTCTAATGCAGCCTCAGGGCGGCACTGGCCCGTGTCTCTCCAAGCCTGCCTTGGGGGGACACGGAGCAGTGTCTCCCTGTGCCGGTCCCAAGCCCGGATAAATGCAGAGGGTTGCGTCAGGAAGGGCATCCGGCGTAAAACTTTTGCCAAAACCAAATATGCGAGACAACCAAAACTATACCATACCGGATCGGTCACGGACCGGGTTAACAACGACCGCCATTGGTACTGATGACCTACAGGGTACTAATGGAAATTGGGCTACTGTGGGTCGAAGAACAAGAACAAGAAGAAGAGGAGTGCGTGTTCGGAAGCAGAGAGAGAAGAGGAAAGGAAAGAGCCTGGGACTGAGAGTAGGGACTTTGAATGTTGGGACTATGACAGGAAAAGGTAGAGAGTTGGTGGACATGATGCAGAGAAGGAAGGTGGATATACTGTGTGTCCAGGAGACCAGGTGGAAAGGTAGTAAGGCTAGAAGCTTAGGAGCAGGCTTTAAGTTGTACTATTATGGTACTGACAAGAAGAGAAATGGAGTAGGAGTTATCTTGAAGGAGGAGTTTGTTAGGAACGTCCTAGAGATGAAAAGAATGTCAGATAGACTTATGAGTCTGAAACTGGAGCGGCTATGCCCCGCAGGTGGGATGTGAATCTGAAGAGAAGGAGAAGTTCTGGAATGAGTTAGATGAAGTGATGCAGAATATTCCCAGAAATGAGAGAGTGGTCATTGGTGCAGACTTCAATGGACATGTCGGTGAAGGCAATAGAGGGGATGAAGAAGTGATGGGCAGATTTGGTATCCAGGATAGGAATGCAGAGGGACAGATGGTGGTAGATTTTGCAAAAAGGATGGAAATGGCTGTAGTGAACACCTTTTTCCAGAAAAAAACAGGAACATAGGGTAACTTATAAGAGCGGAGGTAGGAGCACGCAGGTAGACTACATCTTGTATTGACGAGGTAACCTGAAAGAGATCAGTGACTGCAAAGTAGTTGTAGGTGAGAGTGTAGCCAGACAGCATAGGATGGTGGTTTGTAGGACGACTCTGGTGACAAGGAAGATGAAGAGGACAAAGGCAGAGCAGAGGACAAAATGGTGGAAGCTGAAAAGGGAGGAGTGTTGCATGGTTTTCAGGGAGGAATTGAGAAAGGGTCTGGGTGGTCAGGGTGAGCTTCCAGATGATTGGACAACTACAGCTAGTGTTATCAGGGAGACAGGTAGACGAGTACTTGGGGTGTCATCTGGAAGGAAAGTAGATAAGGAGACTTGGTCGTGGAATGAGGAAGTGCAGGAGTGTATACAGAGAAAGCAGTTAGCGAAAAAGAAGTGGGATACTGAGAGGACTGAAGAGAACAGACAGGAGTTCAGGGAGGTGCGGCGAAAGGTAAAGATAGAGGTAGCAAAGGCAAGACAAAGGGCGTATGATGACTTGTATGCTCGGTTGGATAGTAAGGAGGGTGAGAATGATCTATACAGGTTGGCGAAACAGAGAGATAAAGATGGAAAGGATGTACAACAGGTCCGGGTGATAAAGGACAGAGAGGGAAATGTATTGACGGATGCTAGAAGAGTGATGGGAAGATGGAAAGAGTACTTTGGAGAACTGATGAATGTGGAAAATGAAAGAGAGGCAAGGGTAGAAGAGGTGATTATCGTAGACCACAAAGTTGCAAAAATTAGTAAAAGTGAAGTGAGGAAGGCATTGAAGAGGATGAAGAGTGGAAAAGCAGTTGGTCCTGATGATATTCCTGTGGAGGTGTGGAAGTGTCTAGGAGAGGCAGCGGTAGATTTTCGGACTAGATTATTCAACAGGATCTTAGAGAGCGAGAAGATGCCTGAAGAATGGAGACAAAGTGTGATGGTGCCTATTTTCAAGAATAAAGGGGATGTGCAGAATTGTGGCAACTATAGAGGGATAAAGTTGATGAGCCATACAATGAAGATATGGGAAAGAGTAGTGGAAACTAGACTGAGAGCAGAAGTCAGCATTTGTGAACAGCAGTATGGCTTCATGCCAAGGAAGAGTACTACAGATGCAGTATTTGCGTTGAGAATGCTAATAGAAAAGTACAGAGAAGGCCAGAGGGAGTTGCATTGTGTTTTTGTAGACCTAGAAAAAGCATATGACAGGGTGCCAAGAGAGGAGCTCTGGTATTGTATGAGGAAGTCTGGAGGGGCAGAGAAGTATGTTAGACTGGTGCAGGACATGTATGCTAGCTGTGAGACAGTGGTACGGTGTGCTGTAGGGGTAACAGAGAAGTTCAAGGTGGAGGTGGGACTCCATCAGGGATCAGCTCTGAGCCCCTTCTTGTTTGCAATGGTGATGGATAGGCTGACAGATGAGGTTAGACAGGAATCCCCATGGACCATGATGTTTGCGGATGACATTGTGATCTGTAGTGAGAGCAGACAACAGGTAGAGGAAAATCTAGAGAGGTGGAGGTATGCTCTGGAAAGGAGAGGAATGAAAGTTAGTCGCAGCAAGACAGAATATATGTGTGTGAATGAGAAGAACTCGGGTGGAACGGTGAGGCTACAGGGAGTGGAGATCAAGAAGCTGGAGGATTTCAGGTACTTAGGGTCAACAGTCCAGAGCAACGGAGAGTGCGGAAAAGAGGTGAAGAGACGGGTCCAAGCAGGTTGGAATGGGTGGAGAAAAGTGTCAGGGGTACTATGTGATAGAAGACTATCGGCCAGAATAAAAGGAAAGGTGTACAAGACAGTGGTGAGACCAGCGATGATGTTTGGACTAGAAATTGTGACAATGACCAAAAGACAGCAGGCAGAACTAGAGGTTGCAGAGATGAAGATTTTGAGGTTCTCTTTGGGAGTGACCAGGATGGATAGGATCAGGAATTAGTCTATCAGAGGGACGGCACATGTCCGATGTTTTGGAGAGAAGGTCAGAGAAGCCAGACTGAGACGGTTCGGTCATGTACAGAGAAGAGATAGTGAATATATTGGTAGACGGATGCTGGAATTGGAGCTGCCTGGCAAGAGGTCTCGAGGAAGACCAAAGAGAAGATTTATGGATGTAGTCAGAGAGGATATGAAGGTAGTTGGTGTGAGAGAGGAAGATACAGAAAATAGGGTTAGATGGAGAAAGTTGACTCGCTGTGGCGACCCCTAACGGGAAAAGCCGAAAGAAGAAGAAGAAGATCCTGGAAGATGGTCCTCTGACACACCTTCGGTCTTTGTCTGTGGCTACTAAAAATATTAATCACACCGGCTGTTAGATTAATTTACCTTGTGTGGCAAAACTGTCTGTGTTATATTATCATGTGTGAGAACCATATTCTGTTTTGCGAGCTATACAAGCTGTTATACTTCTGCTACGCAACCTTTACCCACGTCCTCTGATGCAAACAATCCTGTGAAAAGTGCTGGCTGTACTAAAAACTTGATTATCCTGTGAGAAGCGACACCCCACATGCGTCTACCCGTTAACTATTATCTTGCTTACGCAAATGTAACAACACCCGTTGCAAATAAAAGCTCATGCTGTCGAGGGGAGGTCAGAGCTGTCAGGAGACTTCTACGGTGGTGCTCCATCTGACTCGCTTCGCGAGCTGATCAGACTTGACTTGTCTCCTGACTTCCTTATAGTGTTGATGTCGGCTTTTGAACCCCGACACCGGCAGGTTACATTCCTATAATGTCACTGTACCTAAGCTGGTTTAAAGTATTGAAATGTTTTAGATTTTAAGATAATCTTTCCTTTCTATAGAACATGGACAATGTTGTGGAAAATGTGCCCTCTTGATATGTTAAACCCTTGGTACGTTAAAAGCTGATTTAGCATTTTAACAGCTCGTTGGATGTTGTGCAGCTCTCGAGAATGATTGCAACCTGAGAATCCTTTTTGGATAACAGATGGTCTTGTGACCATAAGCATTGCCAGGTAGGCAAAAAGACTGAGGTGTAATCTTTCTTGTGCTGCTCTAAAATGCTATACAGACATAGAAGCTTTCCTTATTTAGAATGATATCCTGATAAGTTGAAACATATGAAATTATTTCTTCCAGTGTTTTTTGCAGGATACACAGCAAGCTTAGTCGAAGAATGGTACGATGCAGGTGAAGAATTTGATCCTGTAAAGGCAGTGGTGACAGGAGAGCAGGCTAAATATAAGAAATATCTCTATATTAAATGTAACCTCAGATGGATGCTGTTATTTTACACAAGCCAATATCTTCCTAATTAAATCTTTACTTTATAAGTGCTGGTAACCACAGAATTGCTGAGTGAGTAGACGACAAGCTCAGAGATCTGTGTTTTCAACCCATCAAGAAATGTAACTGATGTGAGTAAACATTTTTCTGCTTTTCAGAACTGCAACACAGTACAAACAATTTTGGACACTCATTTATATGCGGAGTTGGAAAAAAATGATATCTTTTTGGAGGTTGTTGCCCATTTACATCACATGTGTCTCATCAAAACCCACCAGAGGGCAGTGGAGGCTTTTGTTACATCAGAGTAATGCAACGATGGGGTTTGAGAAATACCATGCCACAAAGTAAGCATTTGAACTTCAAACCACAGCTTGGAGTAAACCCCTACTCTGTTAACTGGGAAAGTCACTTGTGTCTATTGTTGTCATCTAATCTTGTACATTTAGTTCTAGAATCATTCTGTCAAAGTACATATATCCTTTAAAGTGATCTGTATCAATCTATAAAACTCAATAACCACTGGATATGTATATCTTGATGTAACAGCATTATTTTTTTCCCCAAAGTTATCGATTTGTGGTTGTAGCACCAGTGCTTTTCTGTCACTGACCTTGTCATCTAGTGTTGCTACAATGATGGCAAGTGACCAACAAGCCAGTGATGCAATAAAGGAACTGGAAAGGCCTCAATAGGCACAGCCATTTTTTAATCCTGTCTGGTTGCTGCAGTCAAGCCCTAACATCATTGAGCGTGAGGCCTCACTGGCAGAACTCGCACCGCTAACCTCTCAGATTAACAGTTGTCAATTTTTCAGACTCTTTCAATAGTTCCATTTATTGGCCCTCCACTCAGATGAAAAAACGAATTAATTGCAGCTCTGAATTAATGTTACATCTAATGAGGCATATTAGTTTGGTATAGTTTAGTTACATTTAGTATAGTTGCAATGCCATCAATTTAATACGCCAGAAAATATTACACTTTTATCAAGAATAAAGTGGTTCAAAAAAAGGGGCCCCTAGGTTCATCTGATGGCATCTATAGGTCTGTCATCATGTCACTCCAAATGTTTTGATATGACTCAGTTTAATTTGAGTTACTTTTACAGTCTTCCTTATTGCTCCTATATACTGTTTACTGTAGCTTGCTATTACTAATTCTATTATTCTGTATCCAGTAATAAGAAGGATCCCTGGGATCAGCAGTGCCCCCTACCATGAGGCACCGTCACTGCGTGCCTCACCTAATGTCTCTTTGCAGTTGTTTTATGATTACAAGAAACACGTTACAGATGTTGACAAAAAAACATTATACACATCAGCTTAACTATGGAAATTTAATGCACATAGCAAAAGTGTTTTTTTAATAGTGACATCAACAGAGACAGTAATATGGTTTGGTGCATAGCATGGCAGCACAGTTAGCAGAATCATTACGCAATCCAGAGTGGGCTCAGCTGGTTCCCGTGTCACTGCATGTCTCTTCTTCTTATTTGTACGTTAAATGAGATTTTTTTCTGGTGATTTTGAAAAAAAAAACTGAAAATGGTGAAGTTAAGTAGAAAATAACTTTATAGTCAAATCACTGAATAAATATAACCATTTAATTTATTTTTTTCATTTTGCATTTTTTTCTTTCCGTGATGACAGGTGGGGCCCAGCCTCCCCTGCCCCTAATGACTGCACGTCACTGATGTAGATGTAACTCTGGATACAAGTGCCTGCCAAAATGAAATACTGGTACAAGTCAAGGGCGGTACTGGTTCAATGTTTGGTGAAGACTTATTGAAATGACCTTTTAGTACATATTGAACATGGAACTAACAAAGCCTGTAAATTACTGCCAATAAAACAACATGAATCATCAAATAAATTACATTAAAACATTTTTAAGTTCTTCTTGTGGCCCTATCTGCATCTTTCCCAGAAAAATTTGACTTAAACATTTTTCTACAGGTAAACAGCCCAAAACATTCTTTCAAGAAAAAATAAAGCAACCTGCTGTAGCGAGAAAAAAATGACTGCACTAAACAAGTGAAAATGCATTGAATCTCAGCTTGCTGTCTGTGAAGCAGAAGACACACAGCTTTGCAATTTACATCCCCGGACACACACGCTTTGAAAACTCCTGTTCTCCAAGTGCACCATTCATTCTTGGGGAAAGGGGAGTACAGCAGTTGGAAGTTGGCACAGGTGAGCAGCTCCGTTTGATAGCTGATGAACTTGTGCTTGCGTGCCCGTGATTGATGTGCCAGTGCAATGCGTTGTGGAAATTGTAGTACTATTGTGGTGCTGAACAGATAAAGAAGCTTGAGGATGAAATACTTGGGATCAACAGTACAGAGCTATGGGAAGTGCGGAAAAGAGGTGAAGATGGAGAAAAGCATCAGGGGTGATAAAAGAGTCTCAGCCAGAATGAAAGGAAAGGTGTACAAGACTGTGGAATCTCTGCCACTGGGGAAAATACAGGAAGCAGAGCTTGAGATAGCAGAGATTAAGTTGTTGAGGTTCTCTTTGATAACTCTTTGAGTGAAGTGGATAGAGAGGAATGAATCAATTAAAGGGACAACACATGTCAGACATGTCAGAGGCTAGACTGAGATGGTTTGTTCATGGACAGGGGAGGGATAGTCAATATATTAGTAGAAGGATGCTGAGGTTGCAACTGCCAACATGGAGGACAAGAGGAAGACCAAAAAGTTTTATGGATGTAGAGAAAGAGAACATGAAGTTAGTTGGTGTGCATGAAGATGGTACACAGGATGGGGCGAGATCAGCTGTTGGCAACCTTTATCCCTCAAAGTGCCATTTGGACCCTTTTCCCCAGAAAGAAAACAGCGGGAGCCACACAACCCTTTTTGAAATTTAAAACGACATATGGCATAGAATATAATTTTTTTATGCCTTTATGCTATGTGTAAACAAACCATGCGTTGCATTTTTAAAAATCCATTAAAAACGGCAGAGAAAACCAAATTACATCTCTGCATGCAACAAAACATTTTGAACACCGAAAAAAATATGCTGGGTTGAAGGGTACTTTGAAGCAAAATACTAAATGTCTATTTCAGTCCTCCATGTATTTATGAAAAAAAGCCAAACTTAAATTATCCACTGGCACCAAACCAAAAATACCATCCTCTCTCTGTGTGCTGTCATGCCTTTACTCCTTTTACTTTATTAAAAATGACAAAAATATTTTAACACACAACCTTAACCATATCATACCGGATCGGTCGTGGACCGGGTTAACAACGACCGCCATTGGTACTGATGACCTACAGGGTACTAATGGAAATTGGGCTACTGTGGCTCGAAGAACAAAAACAAGAAGAAGAGGAGGAGGGCCGAGGAAAGGAAAGAGCCTGGGACTGAGAGTAGGGACTTTGAATATTGGGACTATGACAGGAAAAGGTAGAGTTGGTGAAAGGCTAGAAGCTTGGGAGCAAGCTTTAAGTTGTACTATTATGGTACTGACAAGAAGAGAAATGGAGCAGGAGTTATCTTGAAGGAGGAGTTTGTTAGGAACGTCCTAGAGATGAAAAGAATGTTGGATAGAGTTATGAGTCTGAAACTGGAAATTGAAGGTGTGATGCTCAATGTTGTTAGTGGCTATGCCCCGCAGGTTGGACGTAAATTTGAAGAGAAGGAGAAGTTCTGGAAGGAGTTAGATGAAGTGATGCAGAATATTCTCAGAAATGAGAGAGTGATAATTGGTGCAGACTTCAATGGACATGTTGGTGAAGGCAATAGAGGGGATGAAGAAGTGATGGGCAGATTTGGTATACAGGATAGGAATGCAGAGGGACAGATGGTGGTAGATTTTGCAAAAAGAATGGAAATGGCTGTAGTGAACACCTATGTCCATAAAAAACAGGAACATAGGGTAACTTATAAGAGTGGAGGTAGGAGCACGCAGGTAGACTACATCTTGTATTGACAAGGTAACCTGAAAGAGATCAGTGACTGCAAAGTAGTTGAGAGTGTAGGTGTAGTAGATGTAGTAGTAGGTGAGCATGTTGCCAGACAGCATAGGATGGTGGTTTGTAGGATGACTCTGGTGACAAGGAAGATGAAGAGGACAAAGGCAGCGCAGAGGACAAAGTGGTGGAAGCTGAAAAGGGAGGAGTGTTGCATGGTTTTCAGGGAGGAATTGAGAAAGGGTCTGGGTGGTCAGGGTGAGCTTCCAGATGATTGGACAACTACAGCTAGTGTTATCAGGGAGACAGGTAGACGAGTACTTGGTGTGTCATCTGGAAAGAAAGTAGATAAGGAGACTTGGTCGTGGAATGAGGAAGTGCAGGAGTATATACAGAGAAAGCAGTTAGCAAAGAACAAGTGGGATACTGAGAGGACTGAAGAGAACAGACAGGAGTTCAGGGAGATGCGGCGAAAGGTAAGGATAGAGGTAGCAAAGGCAAGACAAAGGGCGTACGATGACTTGTATGCTCGGTTGGATAGTAAGGAGGGTGAGAATGATCTATACAGGTTGGCGAAACAGAGAGATAAAGATGGAAAGGATGTACAACAGGTCCGGGTGATTAAGGACGGAGAGGGAAATGTATTGACAGATGCTAGAAGAGTGATGGGAAGATGGAAAGAGTACTTCGAAGAGCTGATGAATGTGGAAAATGAAAGAGAGGCAAGGGTAGAAGAGGTGACTGTTGTAGACCACAAAGTAGCACAAATTAGTAAAAGTGAAGTGAGGAAGGCATTGAAGAGGATGAAGAGTGGAAAAGCAGTTGGTCCTGATGATATTCCTGTGGAGGTGTGGAAGTGTCTAGGAGAGGCAGCGGTAGAGTTTTTTATTAGATTATTCAACAGGATCTTAGAGAGTGATAAGATGCCTGAAGAATGGAAGTGAAGTGTGATGGTGCCTATTTTCAAGAATAAGGGGGACGTGCAAAATTGCGGCAACTATAGAAGGATAAAATTGATGAGCCATACAATGAAATTATGGGAAAGAGTAGTTGAAACTAGACTGAGAGCAGAAGTCCGCATTTGTGAACAGCATTATGGCTTCATGCCTAGAAAGAGTACTACAGATGCAGTATTTGCTTTGAGAATGCTAATAGAGAAGTACAGAGAAGGCCAGAGGGAGCCGCATTGTGTTTTTGTAACCTAGAAAAAGCGTATGACAGGGTGCCAGGAGAGGAGCTTTGGTATTGTATGAGGAAGTCTGGAGTGGCCGAGAAGTATGTTAAACTGGTGCAGGACATGTATGCTAGCTGTGAGACAGTGGTACGGTGTGCTGTAGGGGTAACAGAGAAGTTCAAGGTGGAGGTGGGACTCCATCAGGGATCAGCTCTGAGCCCCTTCTTGTTTGCAATGGTGATGGATAGGCTGACAGATGAGGTTAGACAGGAATCCCCATGGACCATGATGTTTGCGGATGACATTGTGATCTGTAGTGAGAGCAGACAACAGGTAGAGGAAAATCTAGAGAGGTGGAGGTATGCTCTGGAAAGGAGAGGAATGAAAGTTAGTCGCAGCAAGACAGAATATATGTGTGTGAATGAGAGGAACTCGGGTGGAACGGTGAGGCCACAGGGAGTGGAGATCAAGAAGTTGGAGGATTTCAGGTACTTGGGGTCAACAGTCCAGAGTAACGGAGAGTGTGGAAAAGATGTTGAGGTTTTCTTTGGGAGTGACCAGGATGGATAGGATCAGGAATGAGTCTATCAGAGGTACAGCACATGTTAGATGTTTTGGAGAGAAGGTCAGAGAAGCAAGACCAAAGAGAAGATTTATGGACGTAGTGAGGGAGGATATGAAGGTAGTAGGTGTGAAAGAGGAGGATACGGAGAATAGAGTTAGATGGATAAAGTTGATTCGCTGTGGCGACCCCTGAAGGAAAAAGCCGAAAGAAGAAGGAGAAGAAGAAGAAGAAGAAGAAGAAGAAGAAGAAGAAGAAGATTTAGATGTTCCAAGATCATCATAATTTTAAAATCTAAAATCTCATTTTAAAACAAGCAAACCAAAATAAAATACATTTTAAATAAATACTTGTTAATTATTTTCAGAGGCCACAGGCAGCTGCATCAGAGGAATCAAAGAAGCATGGGTTGCCAACCCCTGGGTTAGATAGAGGAGGATGAGTTATTGTGGTGACCCCTGAAGGGAGCAGCCCTGAAGGAGAGGAAGAACAAGTACTATGGTGGTGTGAATAATATACCGACGGGACAGCTCTAATTGGGGGCGGTATGACTGTCTTTGGAACCGAGCATTCCTAGTTCGATTCACGCCGCCTCCTGGTGTGTCAAAGTGTTGTTGAGCAAGACTCTAACCCCTAACTCAGGGCTGGGCAATTATTTTGGCCAGCGGGCCACATTACATATTTAATTTTCATGCACGGGCTAACTAGGTATCATTTAAATTATACAAAATGAAAATTTCAATTTAATTTTTTTTGGCATTTAATCTCAACTTTAAAATCATTAATAATCATATAAATGTACTAACATTATTCTGTATGGAATCATCTGCACAAAATTAAACTTTCAAAAGTGAACTTTCATATCTAAATTCAATATTGATTGAAAATACTTGTTAAAATATTCAAAGAAAATAGTTTGGCGGGCCGGATAAAAAAGGAAAATGGGCAGGATGTGGCCTGCGGACCGTAAAATGCCCAGGTCTGCCCTAACTGCTCCCCAGCAGCAAACTGCTCATGGTTCATCCATTGATGATTTAAATGCAGAGAATAAATTTCTTCACAAGAGATTAATAAAGTATAAATTATATAATTATAATAGCAACTAGATATGATCATTCGGGCCAAAGACAGTCCAGCCCCGGCCGGATGCGAGCCGCGGACGTGGAGTTTCATAACAGGGCCAGACAGGATCCGGGAAGGGGTTAATCTGCATGGGGCGGGGACTCAGACCGGGAGAGTGAAAAACATCCGCCGTTCTAGACTTATCTACCTTGTTGATTTCCGCTCGTGTCAGTGCAACTGACTCCCCAAGCCAAACCTTACCCTAACCATGGTGTGGACGGAGGGAGGATCGGCTGTCAGCCATGGGTGAAGCCGTCGAGCGGAGCTCAGAAAGCGGGTCGGTTAGACCCCGTGGATCCCTCGCTTCCCGCGCCGCTTCTCAATGGAGAGCCTCTCAAGATTCTTCCACGCAGCCGTCACTGTGTGGGCGGTTCGCCGGGACTAGAATGGAGCAACGCACTTAAACTGTTTTGTTCGGCACCGATCGGACGGACTGAGCCCGAGGATCGTTTGTAACGTGGACGCAGAGCCGCCGGGAATTAAGATCCGATCTGTTCTTCCACACCAGTGGTTTAAACACGCAGACTGACAACATGTGCAGCCCGAGGATGTGGATGTGGCAAGCGGCTATGGGCTGCATACTTCTGCAAGCATTCCTGCACACTGCCGCAGGTAGGACAAAGACTTTCTGCCTGGCCTGCAAAAACAGAAATAATCTTCTTTCCAGCCTTTGTTCGGGTGTTTGCAGAGAACACACCAGACGTACGGTGGTTCCTATCTGGACGGTGTGTGTGTGTGTGTGTGTGTGTGTGTGTGTGTGTGTGTGTGTGTGTGTGTGTGTGTGTGTGTGTGTGTTTGTGTGTGTGTGTGTGTGTGTGTGTGATAGTAATTGTGGGATCATCACATGTGCTTACATGCACCGGGAAATTAATGTTGAGGTCACTTGCAACGAAATGTTGGAAAATATCTTGCCATAGGATGATACACACACACACACACACACACACACACACACACACACACACACACACACAGACTGTATTGAATTACCAGGTACATGGAAACATCTACTGGCACAGGTGGTTCACCTCAGGGAATATTTTTGGTCAGGTTGTGACATGTAGCAGTGTTTGACTGTTTTTTAAATCCATGTCTATCAGTGTGAAGTATTCATATCTATGAAGAAACGGAAATGTCCAGTGTGGTACTGTCAGGGGAAGAAAAATAACAAAAACAAACCAACACCTCTCTGAGAGAGATGGCTCAGCACCTTGGAGACAGAATCAAGAATCAAGATTTTTAAATGTCATTGTGTAGACACAGTGAAGTTCTCCAATGAGCGCTCCCAGCTTGGAGGATGTACAGGTTTTTATAAAAATAAAAAATGAAAAAAATAAGATTTTAAAAAGCGCACAGCAGTCTTGTACAAATCTCATGTCTTGTGTCTTCATTTTCATCAGATCTCCTTAAGCCTTTAGAAATACACTTATTATTGGTGTAGTTATCCCTCAGTGTGTACGACCTCTTCCCACCCTCCTCTCAGGTCTCAACATGTGCATGAGTGGAAGCGCTACCTCCTGTGAAGAATGCCTCCTGATTCACCCAAGGTGTGCTTGGTGTGCGCAACAGGTATCTGCTTTGTTTAAAAGTTACTATAGTCGATTATAAATGACTGGTGCAGTGACTCATGGAGTTCTAGTGTGTGTGTCTGCGTGTGAATGTAAAAATCAAATGTTGATTCCTTTACCGTTATAATGAAAGAATCTGTGTGGCTCCACCTTTAGCCATATTGGTCCACCATTAAAGAAGGTGTTTGTTGGCAGGATTTTGGGAGGGGCCGGACTCTGACATCACGATGTGACTTCAGTCAGAACCTGCAGCGGCGGGGCTGTGAGAAGCCATTCATTGAATTCCCTACCAGCAGAATATCTTTAATGGAGAACAGGCCCCTCAGTTCAAAAGGATCCGGCCCCACCCAGTATGATGTCATCCAAATAATGCCTCAAAAGCTCTCCGTCAGCCTGCGACCAGGTATATGAGTTGATTAAGCCTTCTACCTCAATGGTACAAGTGAGTGATTAAACCAGCTAATCTGCCTTTTCTCACTGCCCGCCCAGGTGATCAGACCTGGTTTGGATTGCAAGTGCGGCCTGTGGAGGACTACCCCGTGGATCTGTACTATCTGATGGACCTCTCCCTTTCCATGAAAGATGATCTGGTCACCATTCGTAATCTTGGCACAAAGCTTGCCCAAGAAATGGGCAAGCTCACCAGCAACTTCAGGCTGGGTTTTGGTTCCTTTGTGGACAAAAACATATCCCCCTTCTCCTACACTGCACCCAAGTATCAGGAGAATCCTTGCAGTGGGTGGGTAGAGGAAACAGCATTTTCATGCTAAAACTGGGATTGTCTTGAAGATTAGACATTTGATTGGAACATTGAAAGGATATATTGATATGAATTTAGGTTTGAGCTTGGCTCAGATGCAGCCCTTTTGTCGAACTATTACCCCGAGACTTTTAGATTAACCTTAAAGACTGCTCCATCTTCACAGTAATATGTTTGTGGTAAATTACGGTCCTGAACTACGAATGTAGCAGAAACCCACTTATTCTATTGTCATAGAATACATTAAACAAAATAAGAAATGTTGCACTTGGAGTTATATATAGTTATATATAGTTTTTAATCATCATTGATGAAGCCATTGGAAGAAACTATTGTCACATTGCCTCACCCCTCATCCCCCGTCTCATAGTCATTTTATGCAGACATACTGAAAGAGAGCAGAATACATAAGGGGTAAAAAGCTGCCAAGTGTTTGCCCCGAAGGTGGGACTGCATTGCATCCGCCCACTGGCCGTCAGTGCGCATCACTTCCCATGTAGGTTACAGGCTTGGGGGCTTGTCTGCTAGTGTGTTTGTCACACAAAAGTAAGCACAGTGAGAATAAAGTGTTACATGGCAACATTTTGACCCCAAAAGAACACTTCTCACCACTTTTAACAAAGATGAGAGATAGTGATGCAACATGCACTGATACTGTTGGACTGTTTATCTAACTCATGGTGTTATATAAACAGAATCTACAGAGGAGGGCAAGGCCAAGCATTTTTCCTAGCACACCACCCTCTGGAAATCTCTTAATGTTTACTTATTGTTGTCATGCCACACAGATACAAACTCTTCCCCAACTGTGTCCCCACCTTCGGTTTCCGGCACATCCTCTCATTGACGGACAAAGTGGACCGCTTCAATGAGGAAGTGCAGAAGCAAATGGTATCTCGTAACCGGGATGCACCAGAGGGCGGGTTTGATGCCATTCTGCAGGCCGCGGTGTGTAAGGTGAGGAGTCCTGTACCCATCACAGTTTTTCATTTAATTGTGACCCCTGATAGCAGGAGAGTAATTTCAGTGACTTCTGATCTGAGCGCAGCTTGTGACTGGTAACATTTGGCTGGAGTGGGAAGGTGCGGTGAAAAAGCAGTGACGTCCCCATGACGGGTTTGGTCTATTTGCTCATTGATTAAAAGCCTCGAGTGGAGGAAGACAGGGAGCACAATCTCGTTCAGCTGCCACAGCCCTCTTTGCCCCTGCCAATTCAATGGTTTCTTTTCTCAGGGAAAGATTACAAGGCTCCTGCCTTGTAATTTACTCAAGCCCCCCTATTTCAGACACTCACTGGTTTGAGTGGGGCCTCATATCTCTTTGCCACACTGGTCTTGGTCTTCCTGGGTTTATTCGTTTTTAAGTGTGGTTAACCACTAGTTGTGAATGGGTTTTGAATCTCAGAGAGATTTGTAGTTCAGTTGTGTCTTCAAATATGATGGGAGAGGAAGAGATGTATGTTTGTGTGAGTTCTCAGTCATCAAGGTCATGGTTAATTCATGTCAATATCTTCTTCTTGTGGCATATGAACTTTAATTTATTCCCCTGAAGGCATTTTAACTCTGATTTTAGGGGCTTCTTCAGTTCTGAAGTGTCAAACTTTAAAACAAACTGCGGTAAACAAAAAGTGCTATCTGATATCACTCAGCCTCATGTTGTGATTGGAAGTCATTGCATTTATTTCAGTCAGGCTCTCTGCCTTGATTCTTGCAGCAACTGCAAAATCCAAGAGATGTTGCTGCACTTCGATAAAATTTTTAGTGTACCTGCTGACGAAATTACTGACTCTTGCTAAACTGAAGCTTTGGGTGGGTTTAAGAGTCTTACCATGGGGGGGGTTCCCATAATCATAATAATAATAATACATGGTATTTAAAGTAATACTCTAAAACTCAAGGACGCAATAATAGAGACCAACCACTACACTGGTGGGTTGTCTCATCCTCTAGTTTAAAAGAAAATTAACACTAAAGGGTTGGTGGGGTTCATGTATTCTGACTGGCATTGCCCTGTGGACAGAGGGAAATTGGTTGGAGGAAGGAGGCTTACCACCTCCTGGTGTTCGCCACGGATGACGTCCCTCACCTCGCCCTGGACGGCCGACTGGGAGGCCTGGTATATCCCCATGATGGAATGTGCCACCTCGATGACAAGAACGAGTACAGTGCCTCCACCCAGATGGTAAGGGGAAATCCTCAAAGTTATCTGATATGAAGTTGTTGCAAATTTCCACATTGCTGTAGTATTTTTGAAGTAGGATAAAACTTGGAATGTATCTTAATGTTTAGGGTCCTTATTCAATTGGTGAGGTACTAACCCTAACTAACCCTACTCTAGAAAGCACATTTATTTATCGTAGATTAGGAGGAGTTCCTGCCTCACTTGGCTCTAGTTCAGGACTGAATGATTGGATTCTAGAAATGTAAGCGCCACATGCCGGATAAAAAAATTCTCTGTAAGGAGACAATCCGTAATTACAAACGACCACCAGCACTTTTACACTTTTGATATCGAAGTCTGATATGAGATTTAGTACTGATTGGGGAGCAAGTAGATAATTTTTAAAGGATGCAGTCGACCATAAGAGGGTCATCCACAAATTATTAAGTTATAAAAATGATCTCTATCATGTGCTCCCAATTAATGAGGCTGCTTCTCTGAATTTAATTTTCAATTTTTTTTTTCTATTTTTCCCTGCTTTAATCTACTTCCTCGCTTCAACAGTCTTTGGTATGGCTAGTCATTATTTAAAACTGGAATATTTTTGAAGGCCAATCAAAATAATATTATCGGCCTTCCCTTCATGTCACTACAATGTATTTAACATTCAATTGGATTGATTTGTTTGTGGGATATGCAGTACAAAATATATGCAAATACAACAAGCCTTATACCATAATCTTTTAAGTTGTATAATTTAGGTAAAAAAAAACATATTGCAATCTGGAATTATCTCTTGCTGGTGAAATGTGATTAAGATCTCATCCAAAAGAAGAATGCACATAAGCCTTTGACTATGGTGTCAAAGGCCAGCAGAGCAATGTAAACAAATGAGCATTGACATCCGTTAGCCAAACTTCCCAAGTGGAAACTGATGACACACTATGCATGGACAAAAGTACAAATGATGCCTCGTGTCTTCTTTTCTCCGGCAGGACTATCCCTCGCTGGCACTCCTAGGGGAGAAACTGGCAGAAAATAACATTTTTCTCATCTTTGCCGTGACAAAACGGTTGTACGTTATTTATAAGGTATCTGAATGTCGCCATAATGTATCTTTGCAATCACGTTGCTTTCAAGCTCCTGTTAATCTTGACAGAACTTTCTCAATTTCACCTTTTGAAAGAATTTCACCGTGCTCATCCCTGGAACTACTGTTGAAATCCTGGACCAGGACTCCAAGAACGTAATCCAGCTCATCATCACAGCCTACAATGTAAGTAGAGAAGACTTAGGTTGAGGTTACTGTCTGCGCAGGGTTTCCTGTTCGGCGGCGAGACAGCAGAAGCCGTGACTGAGATTTTTGAGAATATAGATAAGATTATTGGAGGGCTTCAAATTTGTGCATTCTCTCACATCTCTGACCCAGTTAATTTGCCTGCAGCTGATCTGGCTGGTTGCACAAAAGCTGGATTTCTCATAACAGTCCTGATATGGTTTTTACAGCTGTCTTTGTTGTCTTTTTGATTGTCCTCGGAGAGTAACGTGTAGAATGTGTTGTATTTTTTTTTTGTGTTCTTGCAATCAGTTGAAAGCTGCTACATAAAACAGTAAATGTATGTCTATGCTTTTGTTATGTGGTGTTTCTAAAATGGCAATGGGGCAAGCATATTATAGTCCATTAACAACTGTTTTTTTTTTTTTTTTTTTTTTTTTTTTAAAGATGACTGAAAAATTGGTTTATCCAATGGCTTTAAGATACTGAATTCCAGTAGCATTCCCAGGATTGTCTGGGAATGTTGCAGCATATACCCTGCTTCGAAGGTACCTTGCTGTTTGTCAAGGATGCACCATTCAGAATCTTCATTGCAACAGAACTCTGTTAGAATTTGTTGTATGAAAGTTTGATGATGCTTGTAACATCTTTATTTCATTCATGATACACTGCAGGGGGTGGGAGGATCTTCGATTCAAGATTTTCTTGTTGTGAGAATAAAAGTGTCAAATGTCTGTAGTATGTCTCATCAGTCAGGAGTCTGACCGTTTATTCAATGCACCAGAAACCTGTGTAATGGCCTTATTAACATTGCAGCTGCCATGTTCTATTCACCACGCTGAGACAGATACGTAGAGAGGCTTTGCCTCAATGTTAGCCAGTTGTATTGTGTAACAGACAAATTTTTGCCTGCATTTGGCATTCACTTCCTGGGCCTCCCTGTCATTTGGTGAAGTTTACTTAGGGTTAATTTCATGTCCCTTGCATTGCTTTTGGTAAATGTTTCAGAACAAAGAAAGAAAATCATAAACGCACCAGGGATGCAGATATCAGTATTGCAGTTCTGTGACAGTACTTTCAGAGCACTCAAACAACGCCATAACTTGGCCTATTTACAATGTTAAACGTCTACAGCCAATCGGCAAACAATAACCGCCAAAATTTGTGTATCCCTTCATCGTTCTTTTCAGAACATCCGCTCGAAAGTAGAGCTGACAGTATCGGAACTTCCAGAAGACATCAGCCTGTCTTTCACTGCTACTTGCCAGGATGGACAGCCTCTGCCAGGACTTAGAAAGTGCGCTGACTTAAAAATAGGTGACACCGTGAGTAATTGCATGAAACTACTTTACTTTCCTCCTGAATATACAGTATTGACACCAGCTTATGCATCTCAATTTAACTAAATTGAAATTTGGATAAAATGTCAACAAAGAGAACAAATTTGGTTGCAGGTTTGGCAAAGATGTAACATAGACAAACTACTAGAAATTGCTATCATCTTGGATCAAATTGAATATTCTGGAAAGAATGGCATCTTTTATGGCCAATATTTTCAGTGGTTGAAGCGGGAAAAGCATCTGTGGAATAAAAAAAAAATGACTGCTGCCTTTAAGAGATGAATGAAACCCAAGGTCCGTTATCTTATGAGGGTTTACGAGGACATTTAATGGCATGGTGCCATGTTAAATAATAGCATCGGCACCTGTACTTTTCCTCCTCTGACAAGACGACGTCTGCTGTTGAAATAGCCTTTGTAGAAACACTTATCCCCTGTGCCTGAAAGAGTCCATTCAGCTCACTGATGCTGTTAGAACCCAAACACAGTCCCTAGGGCTGCTATAAATTTATAGACTGTATAATCAGAGCAATTCTAAAGTCCGAAGCAGTTTAGTTGAGATTTCAAGTCATGTCAGCATCTCCAGGATGGCGCTGACTTACATTTCAACACAGTTTTAAAGACTGTGATTTTTCCTACTCTCAAAAAGAGTTCCTGTCTGATTAAATCACATAAAGAAGGAACGCTTTGCAGTATACTACACTTTATCGTAGTAATTCCTGTGAGGTAAAATTTCCCTGGTGGCTGACTAAATTGACTTTATGCAAGCTTAACAAAACCGTGTGCTCATTCTTTTCCCATCTTGGGTAGATCAGTGTAGCTTCTTAAACAAATGTACTGATTTAAGTTCTTTTGTTAAAAAAAAAGAAAAGAATATGGAAGTGTTAAATTTGTTATCTGTCAAGTGTCTTCGCAGATTGGTCTAAAAAGGAGAAGTTGTCTTTTAGCACTCAGCTGGAAGGAATCAACAGCACAAAAGGCTGAAGGCCAAAGATTTTAGGCATTAAGCAAACAGTCTTGTGTTTAAGATGAGCCTGTCCAGTGACATTTGACAAAATGTAACTCCATTTTTAAAACAAATAATTGGAACCTTGAATTTTAAGTAAATGATAGTTCAGATGAGTCTGTCTGCAATAACATGCCCACTTTGGCCTGAAATGTTCATGTCCCATCATTTGATCCTTCACCTGGTAAAGAATATTTAGGTTATAGCCATTTACATTTCTTAATTTCTCTTCTACTTGTTAGATTACTGTAAGCTGTTTAGCTTGGTGAATTTGACCTGTGCCAACTGACAGAGGCGTGTTGTCCATACCCAACATATACCGCTCTATCTCTGCCATGTAAATGCTCAAGGACAGCCTCTAGGTTTATTCAGGATCAATCATATTGAGCGCCAAAAAAATGGCTAATGCCAAAAGCCAGATCACATCACCCAGCTTCCGTCTGAGCTGCCAATGTGATCTTGCCTTAGCTGTAGGTACCATTTTGGTTGCCTAACAGATGGACATTGAATTCTGTGCCTGTTGTGCACAGCAGATTTATCTTTATGGGTCAGTCTTTGCTCATTTTGCCACACTAAACAGATGTAATGGTCAGGTGACTGACCTCATTACTGGTTAGGACTACTGGTTAGACCAGTTTCCTGTGTTCAATTCTCTTGATACCTGGAGGAAAAGCTCAATTTGCTAGAATAAAGACGATTTTTTTCTGTCTGGAATTCCTACCCAGTGATCCTGTGTGCTCATGGCTTAGATGCTCGGTATTCTTGGGACAGCATTAGGGTGGTAATGTCCGTTCGAAGAGGGGAGGGTTTTTGGGTCAGAATAGCACCCATGAATTCAGGGGGTGTGGGATTCTAAAGAGCGGATGATAGGCTTTGCTCATGTCTTTTATTCTCACCAATGAAAGGAGATGGAGGATAGCAGCAGAGTCCATTTGCTGCCAAGACTAGAGCCCATCCTCACCACCCCTGTCTTTACTTAAGATGTGGCCCTGCTGTCAGTCACTGTTCTTGTGTGCATGTCAATTACTTCACAGAAAAAGTGGGCTGGAGGAAGCCTCTGAAACTGAAGGCCATGAAGAATACTTCTCTGACATAAGAGAAAAAGACTGGTCAGAGTGTTAAACTGGGTTTTCTTTTCACTGTGACACGCAAGACAATGGAGTGACTACTAAACAGATCCATGCATATGAATGAAGCAGAGCCGCTGCTTCCATGACACTTGTCCCTAACTACTTATTTATTTTTGTCAGAAAATTAAAAGCATCTGAATTAGATTACTTTGTAATGCTTGGCATTTCTAATGGGGGTTTATTTTATTGAAATTAGGGAGCACAGAAACACGATTGTCCCCAAATCCACTCCATTGTAATGTTTTTCCAGGGAGACTCTGTATTGATTCTGGAGATTGTTGTTAAACCTTGCTGATATCAGGTTCTCTATGAAACTGATCTCTGCCTCCTGATTTGCCACTGATCTAAATACTGTACTTTGTTTCACATGAAATGACACAGTTTTCCACAACTAAGCTGTTGAAATTATCACAATGACTGTTGGACCAGTGGGGCAGGAGCCACATTCAATGCAAAATCCCGACATGCCATGAGAAATCATATGGTCTGAGGGTACTGTTTCAGATTTCTTCTGCGCAATGTCAACAAGTCATGCATTATAATGAATTGTGCCCACTCCTCCCCCGCCAACCACCAAGTCCTACTATGAAACCCTGATGTCTCACGTGTCTGCTGAATTAGACACGTCAGACTTTGTTAAGGTGTTTTATCACTGAGTTACGTCCCATGTACCTCCCTTGTGTCATCTACTACTCCCTCCTTACATTTTACTCCCTCTTTCTTTTCCACAGCCTCTTAGTTGTCTTTACAACCCCCATGATTCAACCAGCTAGTCTTCTTGTGACTCACATTAACAGTAAATTGAATTATATCTCATTAACTTGTAAATCTTGAAGGATGTAAGGGAGAGAGAAGAGAAATTCCCTTGATTCGGCCGCATGTGACTTAGCCACTTCCTGTTTTCGGAATCATCTGGAATTGTTTGCCGGACTGATTTTATGATAGACTGTGCCCTGGGATGCCACAAGGTTATAAGGGAGGAGAATGCGGGTGATGGTTCTGCCTTGAGTCTTGTCATGTTTTGAAATATTTGACAGTGGGGAAAAGATGTCATGAACTGAGTGTAATCGTAACACTTTAATCTAAAAAATTTCTTATCTTTCACTACGACACTTGAGCTGCTATATACTGACAGTTCATCATTCCGTGTCAATGATGAGTGGTAACAATGAAAAAAAATTAAAAAATCAAGACTCGCAGGTGTTTCTGCCAAGGAATAACAGATGTTGCAGAGAAGGGCTAATGAGGTACTTTTTGCATTAGTTTTTTTTTTCTTTTTTTTTTTGCAGCTCCATTTAAAACACAATTTTGCAGAGTTGCACATTGGTTTTCTGGAGAAAGGTGCAGCCATATTCTTTCTGTTGTGCACAACATGTGGTCTACACACCACATATTACATAAAAGTGCATGCAAGGTGTGTGTGTGTGTGTGTGTGTGTGTGTGTGTGTGTGTGTGTGTGTGTGTGTGTGTGTGTGTGTGTGTGTGTGTGTGTGTGTGTGTGTGTGTGTGTGTGTGTGTGTGTGTGTGTGTGTGTGTGTGTGTGTGTGTATATATATATAACAAGGGGTTAACTAATTTAATGAAGTGAATTGTATATTTTGCATGAGCGATCACTTGAAGGCAGTCTAGGTGAACACTGCAGTTTTTTACATCATCAAATGAATGACACATTGAAGATCATTAGATCTATGGATGTATGAAGGTCCTGTCATTTTACTGTTGACCTTTGATTTGTCACTTGAGTGTATAAACATAGACAAAACTGCTACAAGTATGCCATGAATTTTATAAGGTTGTCATATTTACACTGGAGTGGGTCTTCCTGTCTGGTTCTGTAAGCTTATAATTCCTAAATTAAATATGCAGGTAAAAGATGGTTAGGGTCAAATGAATGCATCAGAGAAAAAACCTGCAGGTCTGTAATAAGCAGGTGATTGTGACAGCAGTTGCAGCAAGAAACAAAGGTCATATGAAAAAACTCACTGGTTGTCACATCAAACAGTTGGGGCTGGGAATGTCTTTTTCATGGGTCTCCCTTCCTCAGGGAATCAGATGGGGGGAGGCCTCGTGTTGTGCCCTTTTTCTTAAATCCACAACACGAGGCCTAAACTGCTCAGTCCTCATGGGATGGAACTGTGTAAACATATCCCTGGGTTCTGTACATCTCCAGGCTGGCAGCTACCAAGAGTCTGTAAAGCTGTGTTTGCATACTTCTTAGGCTCACCGAAATGTGGTAATAAGAGATGCCATATTTTGACTATGGGAGACATCAAGCTTGCAAAAAGCAGGAGTCTCCTTTTCATCACTCTCTCAATATTCATGCCACTTGTTCTCTCTTGTTGCAGGTTTCGTTCAACGTGAGTGTGGAAGCTAGGAGCTGTCCTCCCCATGGCTCTGACCACAGCTTCACCATCAAGCCTGTGGGGTTCAAGGACCTTCTGGAGGTTGCTGTAGATTATCAGTGTGACTGCGGCTGCTCTCAGACAGCACGGGCCAACAGCAGCATTTGCAGCTCCAGCGGTATCTCAGCTCACAGCCACTTTCACCTTTTGTTTCCATGATACTTCTTATTTACATGTAATCTACACAAACTAAGGTCTTCCATTCATGTTAGACCCCAGGTTTAGCACTTTTCACAGGCAGCTTTGTTTATTATGTCGCAGCTATGACTCATGATGGTTGCTGATGAGATGATGATTATTAATGCATGTGTTCCTAATATTTGATATTGGAAGCTGTTTTCAGTACCAGACAGCTACGTAGCATCGAGCACCTAACATTTACTTTTACCTTAACAGGCACATATAACTGTGGAATATGCCAGTGCGAGCCAGGCTACCTGGGCACTCGCTGCGAGTGCCAGGAGGGTGAGGCAACCAGCTTATACCTCAGTGCCTGCCGAGAAGCTGAAGGCAAGCAGATCTGCGGCGGGCGAGGCGAATGCAGCTGCAACCAGTGCCTGTGCTACGAGTCAGAGTTTGGAAAGATCTACGGCACATTCTGCGAGTGCGACGATTTCTCATGTGCAAGACACAAAGGAATCCTCTGCTCAGGTAAAAACATTGTCCATAGTCTGTTTTACATATCTGTGCTACCTGTGCCTTAGTTATGACACACTGTCTTTCCAGACGTTGAGTTTAATAAAAATACTTTGGTCAGTCAAAATCACTGCAGATGCTTGAGTTGTTCCATCCCCTTCAAAAACAATGCACATTGTCTCACAACTCTGTACCTGCTCTGGATTTATATTTGCGATTTGGCCGATTCCATGACGAGCTGTAGTGTAACAGCTCGTCTCCGTATAGTGAAGAAGTGTCCTGCGGAGCTGCCGGAGTTCTTCCCTGAGGAAGCTCTGAAGCGCAGCTGTAGCAGTAATTAACATTTTCAGCAAGCATTTAAACTAGCGTTGGCCTCAGAGGACCTACTATGGTGAGGTAATCTATGGCGTGATAAGAAAAAAGACATCTGGTTGAGACGGATATTAGGGCTAGTTGCTTTTAGACTTATTTTATAGTTTTCTTTTTGTTTCTCAGAGAATTTTAGTTGTGTGCTTGAGTTTTTCTGTACGAAAAGGGGAGAAAAGCAATCTAAAAGATGTACAGTACACATGGGAATTAAATTATTTTCTACCTCGAAGACCAAAAAAACGATAGAGTAAAGGCTGAAACGAATTTTGGCCTAATCATCACCACCACCAGGAGAGCAACTCATGCCTTTTGTATGACAATCAGTGACAGTCCTGTTGTCTTTGCATATTTGCAATGCATTCTTTAAATAAAGCTTCTGGAAGTAATATGATGTGAGTGTGTTAGGCAGGAGTGGACCTGATGTGTCCCAAATTAATAAACAAACAAATCCCATCAAGGCATCTGAGATTTAAAGTTAAGTTTGGCTTTTGGCTACCCAACGAATGGGCCCAAGGGCTGCTGCCATCCCACAACTGTGGCCCCAGGATTGTGCTCTGCTGCGGGACCTCCTGGCTGGAAGGCAGCCCACAGACTCACCCCTGAGCCAAGGACTGTTCCTGTGCAACCACAGAAAGCCCTCTGTGCCAGTGGGGCCGCCTTCAGTGTGACAACCCCCCCCCCCCCCCCCCCATACAATGCATGCCTCTATTCATTTGTACCCAGCAGAAACACAAGTCTTTCATTGGTCCAAGGCAGATGTAGAATAGCTATTTGTTTGTGGTGGTCATCCACCATTAGCCATTAAATGTTAACAGTCTGCTATACCTTCCGCTGCACTTTTCCCTCTCCACCTTTTTCTGTGGTTATTCAGTGTGAAGCCATAATGACTATTCATGATTCCAAAGACAACGCCTCCTCCGCTCTTTCTTCCCCCTCTGAATTGACCAGATAATTACCGTGGAGTCCCCTGCATGAAGCATGTTGTAAAACCTCTTCTGTCTCTGCGTGGTTGTTGCTTTTTTTTTTGTTTGTTTTGTTTTTTAGAGAATCATGGGAAATACTCTTAAGGTTTTTACTAACCTCCCAGTTTGCACATACATCTTATTAACAGTTTCGGGCTCCATCTAGTGTGGACACACTCTGCTGAGCCACACAGCTGAATGGTAGTCGTTAGTACTCATTAATTGATATAACAACCCATAGGCATTGCTGCCTGTCATGAAGGTTGAAATTTGGAAGGCATATCCCCTTAAATACCATAACCTACCCAGGTCACACCCGCACCATCAGGCTGTGCACAAGGCGATTAAACTGTCATCATGTAATTCGGGGACATCTCAAGCTCGGTTAATGGCAAGGCTGCAAGTGCTGAAACTTCACAGTTTTGACAAGGTTCAGCTGACATGGTGTTGGAATGGTGTCTCAAGTGCAGTTTGTCATCAACAGATTGCAGATAGGAGTCTATCAGTCCATAGAGACCTCTTTGGGGCAGACAATGAAGTCCATATTTGTCTGTCTGTGTGACACAAAGTGAATGAGTGAGAGCGAGAGACAACACTCAAGAATTTTGAGAGAGGAAAAGTAGACAGTTGGTCAAATTGTCATGATCTATCATCTATGTCTGTAATCTACATCTATGATATGTCTATGATCAATAATAATAACATAGATGATATAAATTACACAATAATACTGCTTAGATTTTCTTACATCACCTTCAAATTGTATCTATTATCTTAGATTATTATCTTTGGGTATTGCTTCTTATCTAGCCCTCCTTGGCCTGCTTCCTGTCTCGCCTTATATTCAGGTCTTTCCATGTAGATCTCCTTGGCTTTCTCTCTCATCAGTTTGGGAAGCAGGACGTCCTTTTCTACATTCTTAACCCTGTCAGATCATGTATAGATCAGCATAGCTTACCAACTTTGTAGCTCATCATAAAATTTGGATTATGGGGAAAAAAATTAGCCTAGCTTAGCAAAATATCAGCGTGACACTATTGCAAGCTTTGTCTAGTAATAGCATCAAGTTCAGTTCCTCCCGTGTCTCAGCAGCTCCTCAGGATTAGGTGAGTCTGCTAGCTTAGCTTTATAGCCCAAAAAAATGAATCAATCATTTCTCATACTTCTTTCAAAAAGGTTGGATCTCCTACATACAAGTACCATTGTAGTCTAAATAATTTAATAATATCTTGAGAGGGGCAGAATTACCAAATAAGTACAGCCAACAACCGTCAGCTGCTAAGTACAAGTGTGACAGATGTCATGTTGAGGTACCATGCATGGGAGCTACATCCAACAGCTGTTCAGTGACCAAGAGGTCCAACTTAAATACCAAAAGGATAGCTGCGCTGTATCCGTGTTGTCTATGCTTTCAAGAGCTAATGAAAAAGCTATGTAGCTGCGTGTCTCCTCGACCAACTGTGTTGCCAGGTTTCCTGCTAGTTCGGTAACTCTGTCCCTGATGGCGTTTCTTGATAAACTGACATATTTAAAGTCTTTATCTGCTTGGGACACACCTGCTCACAGACCTTCGGCATGCACTGCTTCAAAAAGGCACCATCTGCAAAAGACTTTTTAGCACGGGTGATTTCTTCAGCCAAAATAAAGCTAGCTTTCACTGCTGCCGTGTTTTTCGATGCGGCTTTCATGAACACACTCTGCTGCGACAGTAGATTGGCGTTTAACTTTTGGACACTGTTGTTTTTCTGTGAGGCTAACTTTTGCATACTTATCTCTATGTTTGGTGTTAAAATGCAACCTAGATTGTACTCTTTGACAACTGACTCTGCCTCATAACACAAAAGATATACTGGCTTTTCTCTTTGAAGCACAAACATGTATTCTTTCTTGAAATAGCTTTCCATCTGCATCAACTTTTCTCTTCCTGGACATCTAGGGGCCATTTGTATTTCTCATTCGCCTTGTTGAAAATCACACGGGATGCCATCACTTAGCGGTTAACGTGATCAGCATGAATTGTGGGAAATGTAGTGTATGGTCAGTGCACGCGTTTGACTTATTTATTTTCAGACAATCAGATCTTTAAGATACTCTCACGGGCCACATAAAATGACATGACGGGCCTCATTTGGCCCGCAGGACTTGAGTTTGAAACATTTGCCTTAGACCATCTACCATTCTAACATTCTGTTGTTAAGATTTCTTTTTCCTGTGTCTTAAAAATAAGGCTGATTCTTCTGACCTTTCTATTTTGCACGTCATGGACATACTGAAGTAATTTACTAAAAGTCTAATTTTTATGACAAGTATATTGTCTGGATGTTTGTTTTTTTTTTCCTTAGAAGCTGGCTTATGTTGACTATTTTTGTAATATTTGTTAGAGCATCCCTTATTGGGTGTCTTTTGGTCAGCTTTAATAAAAGGATTTAACTCGACAGCTCTACATGAAATATCCTATCTGTTTTGAACAAGAGCTGTGTAAGTTTTTGCCATCCCAGTCTTCCTGCCCCCCTGACCCACTTCTCCACCGCTGACTCGGCAGCTTGTTCAAAATAATGGTCCGAGCTTTCAACATTCCAGCTGCCAGAAATAGCACAGATTTATTTCTTTACTTTTACCCTGTAAATACCACTGCTGACCTAATGCTGCATCGTCTGTGTGTCTATGTGCACACCATGGAAGAGTATGTGCGTGTTTTGTTACAACACAAATGACCATGTGTGCTTATCAATGTTTGTGGATAGAACCAGTGGAACTATGCTTCACTAACAGAAAATTTGTTCCAGAATATCCAATACTACAAATATTAGATTCCCTTCTTTGCGATTATGTTCTCTTTGGCTTCTCTACATGCCATGATTGATCCCAATTGTCCAGTACGGCAAACAACTCAGCACTGAAAGCATTTGCAGTAAGTAAAGTGGAGGAAGCTGAGGCAGCATATATCATCTGTTTCACAGGAAAACTTTCCAATTTGATTAAGGTTCCTGTCATCGTATTGAGTAAATAAGACCCCTTTTCCTTGTTTTCAGTGAAATGCAGTGTTTTTGTTATAGATGTTTACTATGATTTAAATAAGTCTGGATTTGTTGAAACATTCTGTGTTCGTTGTAGATCACATGATGCATAGAGGTCAATGGAACAGATGAGATTTGCTCATTCAGTCTTTTCTTAGCCATCTGTCTGACAGCTGCACACCGAGACTTGTCAAAACTAGTAAATGCTGTTAACAACCATTACTAATTAAAAACAAGGCACGTTCTCTCAAGCGTTCTGCACAAGCGTTCTGCACAAGCATAGAGGTGTTATTTGCTATTCTGGCTAATTCTACATCTGCTGAAAGAGTTTTGAAGACAGTCCTATGAAGTCACCCAACTTGATTGGGTGACTTCATTGATTTGATACTTCATTGATACTTGATTTAGTAGTAAAATGAGTTGATTAAAATGTCATTTATCAGAAAAATAGGGTAAATGTCAATTTAACAAGAAAATTCATTATTCAAGAGTTATGGACCCAAAAGCTATTTTTGCTACCCAAAAGCAATTTTTTTGTACCGAAAGCTATTTTACTGAAAAGTTTTTGGGTAATTTTGATGGTCAGCTGTTTTCTCTGTCCTACTTTTTGAGAATTATTTGTCAAATGATTTTGGGTAAAGTTGCTGCTATTACTTGATCTTACTTCTTTCAGATTGTAGGTCACTGACATAACCATTAACAATATCCTGTCATGCTTTAGTTTGTTATCATTTTGTTCTGTTTGATCCTTGTCACTTCACTCCATTGTACTTTACACATGATGTTGGACCTGTCCTTTTCCAGTTAGATCCTTGCCCAAGTCTGGCTGAAAAATCTGTTGCAGAACTGGAGACTTGTTTTTTCTTTGACAAAAGAAACATAAATAAAAAGGCATAGATGGGAAATGCACAACCCCTGTATTTTAAGAACCTGAAAAGTCTTAGGATTGGCTCTCTTCAGAGTGTGTATTCATTTTCTGTATGTTCTTTGCATTGGCACATCTCTGGACCTTTTTTTCATCACTTGCTGAACAATTCTACACGTAACATGTAAAATCTTGCAAAACTTTTGACACTTAGATCTGCAATGGGAGAATGTGAATACTTTATGGATAATTGTAAACCGAAACAAAGCAATCGTAATGACACCTGGCACTTCCCCAACTCCCGAGGTAAAACAAAACCTTGCCCGGCTTCATCTTTGAGGCATCTCTTTGAGGCTTGATCAAACTTGACTGCCACCAGTAAACCTTTGCACTACTTTTGGTGAAACCCTGGAATTAAATAGCCACACCCTGTCCATTTCATCATGCAGCGACTAATAGGCTTTTGTTCTTTGGAAAACTGATTCACACTCAGTTAACATTGCAACGTAGCCTGATTTTCTGTCCTCAGAAAAGGTTGATACTTGTTTTAAAGGAAGCATCCATTTGTGTTTTTATTGCTGAAGGTGATACCTGGTTGGTCCATGGAATTTTCAAACTAGGAGATATTTGCTTCTTAAATCAAGTATGAATATATATCTTCTTCTTCTTCTTTCGGCTTTTCCCGTCAGGGGTCGCCACAGCGAGTCAACTTTCTCCATCTAACCCTATTCTCTGTATCTTCCTCTCTCACACCAACTACCTTCATATCCTCTCTCACTACATCCATAAATCTTCTCTTTGGTCTTCCTCGAGACCTCTTGCCTGGCAGCTCCAATTCCAGCATCCGTCTACCAATATATTCACTATCCCTTCTCTGTACATGACCGAACCATCTGAGCCTGGCTTCTCTGACCTTCTCTCCAAAACATCGAACATGTGCTGTTCCGCTGATAGACTCATTCCTGATCCTATCCATCCTGGTCACTCCCAAAGAGAACCTCAACATCTTCATCTCTGCAACCTCTAGTTCTGTCTGCTGTCTTTTGGTCATTGTAACAGTTTCTAGTCCATACATCATCGCTGGTCTCACCACTGTCTTGTACACCTTTCCTTTTATTCTGGCTGAAAGTCTTCTATCACGTAGTACCCCTGACACTTTTCTCCAACCATTCCAACCTGCTTGGACCCGTCTCCTCACCTCTTTTCCACACTCTCCATTGCTCTGGACTGTTGACCCTAAGTACCTGAAATCCTCCAGCTTCTTGATCTCCTCTCCCTGTAGCCTCACCGTTCCACCTGAGTTCCCCTCATTCACACACATATATTCTGTCTTGCTGCGACTAACTTACATTCCTCTCCTTTCCAGAGCATACCTCCACCTCTCTAGATTTTCCTCTACCTGTTGTCTGCTCTCACTACAGATCACAATGTCATCCGTAAACATCATGGTCCATGGGGATTCCTGTCTAACCTCATCTGTCAGCCTGTCCATCACCATTGCGATCAAGAAGGGGCTCAGAGCTGATCCCTGCTGGAGTCCCACCTCCACCTTGAACTTCTGTTACCCCTACAGCACACCGTATCAGTGTCTCACAGCTAGCATACATGTCGTGCACCAGTCTAACATACTTCTCTGCCGCTCCAGACTTCCTCATACAATACCAGAGCTCCTCTCTTGGCACCCTGTCATATGCCTTTTTTAGGTCTACAAAAACACAATGCAGCTCCCTCTGGCCTTCTCTGTACTTTTCTATTAGCATTCTCAACGCAAATACTGCATCTGTAGTACTCTTTCTCGGCATAAAGCCATACTGCTGTTCACAGATGCTGACTTCTGCTCTCAGTCTAGTTTCCACTACTCTTTCCCATAACTTCATTGTATGGCTCATCAACTTTATCCCTCTATAGTTGCCACAATTCTGCACATCCCCTTTATTCTTAAAAATAGGCACCATCACACTTTGTCTCCATTCTTCAGGCATCTTCTCGCTCTCTAAGATCCTGTTGAATAATCTAGTCCGAAAATCTACCGCTGCCTCTCCAAGACACTTCCACACCTCCACAGGCATATCATCAGGACCAACTGCTTTTCCACTCTTCATCCTCGTCAATGCCTTCCTCACTTCACGTTTACTAATTTTTGCAACTTTGTGGTCACCTCTACAACCCTTGCCTCTCTTTCATTTTCCACATTCATCAGCTCTTCGAAGTACTCTTTCCATCTTCCCATCACTCTTCTAGCATCTGTCAATACATTTCCCTCTCTGTACTTAATCACCCGGACCTGTTGTACATCCTTTCCATCTTTATCTCTCTGTTTCGCCAACCTGTATAGATCATTCTCACCCTCCTTACTATCCAACCGAGCATACAAGTCATCATACGCCCTTTGTTTTGTCTTTGCTATCTCTATCTTTACCATTCGCTGCATCTCCCTGAACTCCTGTCTGTTCTCTTCAGTCCTCTCAATATCCCACTTCTTCTTTGCTAACCGCTTTATCTGTATACACTCCTGCACTTCCTCATTCCACCACCAAGTCTCCTTATCAACTTTCCTTCCAGATGACACACCAAGTACTCTTCTACCTGTCTCCCTGATAACACTAGCTGTAGTTGTCCAATCATCTGGAAGCTCACCCTGACCACCCAGACCCTTTCTCAACTCCTCCCTGAAAACCATGCAACATTCCTCCCTTTTCAGCTTCCACCATTTTGTCCTCTGCTCTGCCTTTGTCCTCTTCATCTTCCTTGTCACCAGTGTCATCCTACAAACCACCATCCTATGCTGTCTGGCTACACTGTCACCTACAACTACTGATCTCTTTCAGGTTACCTCGTGTATACAAGATGTAGTCTACCTGCATGCTCCTACCTCCGCTCTTTTAAGTTACCCTATGTTCCTTTTTTTTTCTGGAAAAAGGTGTACACTACAGCCATTTCCATCCTTTTTGCAAAATCTACCACCATCTGTCCCTCTGCATTCCTATCCTGGATACCAAATCTGCCCATCACTTCTTCATCCCCTCTATTGCCTTCACCAACATGTCCATTGAACTCTGCACCAATTATCACTCTCATTTCTGGGAATATTCTGCATCACTTCATCTAACTCCTTCCAGAACTTCTCCTTCTCTTCAGATTCACATCCCACCTGTGGGGCATAGCCGCTAACAACATTGAGCATCACACCTTCAATTTCCAGTTTCAGACTCATAAGTCTATTTGACATTCTTTTCACCTCTAGGACGTTCCTTAGGAACTCCTCCTTCAAGATAACTCCTACTCCATTTCTCTTCTTGTCAGTACCATAATAGTACAACTTAAAGCCTGCTCCTAAGCTTCTAGCCTTACTACCTTTCCACCTGGTCTCCTGGACACACAGTATATCCACCTTCCTTCTCTGCATCATGTCGACCAACTCTCTACCTTTTCCTGTCATAGTCCCAATTTTCAAAGTCCCTACTCTCAGTCCCAGGCTCTTTCCTTTCCTCCTCTCTCTCTGCTTCCAAGCACGCACTCCTCCTCTTCTTCTTGTTCTTGTTCTTCGACCCACAGTAGCCCAATTTCCATTAGTACCCTGTAGGTCATCAGTACCAATGGCGGTCGTTGTTAATCCGGTCCGCGACTGATTCGGTATGGTATAGTTTTGGTTGACTCGCATGTTTGGTTTTGGCAAAAGTTTTACGCCGGATGCCCTTCCTGACGCAACCCTCTGCATTTATCCGGGCTTGGGACTGGCACAGGGAGACACTGCTCCATGCCCCCCCAAGGCAGGCTTGGAGAGACATAGGCCAGTGCCGCCCTGTGGTTGCATTCAAGTATGAATATATATACTGGTCAAAACTAGTATATGCTGGTAACAACCATTACTAATTAAAAACAAGGCACGTACTCTCAAGCGCTCTGCACAAGCATAGAGGTGTTATTTCATCGACGTAGTATATACTGGTATAGCAAATATATATATGGACAATTTATATTTAATTTATATTACAATTTATATTTCATTGTATTTCTTGTTCTTCCTCCTTTCTACTATTGTCTATTACTGTTATGTTTTTTGCTTGAAACTCTGGCACAACAATTTCCTTCGGGATAAATAAAGTTGTTCTCATCTCTCATCTAAAAATATATACATATATATATATATATATATATATATATATATATATATATGTATATATATATATATATATATATATATATATATATATGTATCGCTTTGTTGCGACAGAGAGATGATGTCTTTGCTCCTTTGACTGGCATTTCTGGTGACACATTTCACACATGTTGTATAATTCCCTGCATATCATTGTAGTAATTTAAACAGGAAAAAACAAGAGAGGTACTTGGAATTTTCCCTCTGCAGACAAAAGGTAGACAACAAATAGTTTCTTCCCCTCAACAGTTGGTTGAGGCTATGGTCACAAGTCACAGATGTGATCACTGTGACTCTAAGGTTGCCCTAAGAGACATTTTTTTGTCAGCTCATTGCTTCGTAAGCAGATGTGGACACATCACATGATATGTTTGTAATAACTGTTCTGTCACTCGCAAGATGCATGCAGGTTCTCCCTTATTGGATGTAATACGGTCCTGCTCTGCATCTTTTTAGTTTTTGTGTATTTCATTATGTGATGACTTTGAAACCTCGGTCGGTCGGTCGGTCGGTCGGTCGGTCGGTCGGCCTTGACCTTGCTTTGCATCAAACAAATTGGCTCAGTGTAGGATAGTTAGATTGCCAATATATTTAATTGCTAAATGCAAAGTTTTTGTGTTCTCCCTATTAAAGTAGCATTCGCCAAAGCTGAATAGAAACAATAAGTTATTGCCCCAGCCTTTCAGACCCTCTAACTCAGGGGTCGGCAACCCTTAACACCCAAAGAGCCATTTGGACCCGGTTTCCTCGGAAAAGAAAACACTGGGAGCCGCAATTACTTTTTGACGTCTAAAATAAAGGTACCACTGTATATATTGCTTTTCATTACCTTTACACTTTTTATAAACAAGTGTGAAGTGTGTTGCTTCTTTAACTTCACAAAGTATTACGGAAAAAAATGTATTTATGTAATGAACTCATTTTGAGCTTTGGGCTTTCAGAGCGTGTAGCGGAGCCTTGACCTGAATTTCAAAAATAAATCGGTAGAAAAATCACTGTCAGTAAACAATAAAAAATGAATATTTGCAAAATATCTTCAGAAATATTTATTTTACCTGGTTTATGGGACTTCTGCTCCTGAACTTCTGCGCACAGCATCTTCAAATCGTGACTTTACCGGCTGGCGGGTATACCGGCTTCCGTGATTATGACGTTATTTTGAGCGGCGAAAAATAAGAAATATAATTTTATTTAATATTTCAAGATCGCAATAATCTTCCAACTTAGAACTAAAGGTTAAAAAAAGGAATTAACTCAAATGAAATACACTTCAATTAAATATTTATCATTTATTTTTCCAAGCCACTCGGAGCTGCAGTGTAAAGATGAAAGAGCCGCATGCTGCTCCGGAGCCGCAGGTTGCCGACCCCTGCTCTAACTGATCAACCAAGAATTACCAAACCTCTAAAAAGACTCATTATTACACACCCTGTCCGCATATAAAATCAATGCCAAAGAGTAAAAACTAGACCCAATTCTGCTTGCTGCCAAAAGAAAAGAGATGGAAGAAGTCCCACAGAGGCATGTTGGTTTTGGACTGTCATGGTTTCAGAGGTTTTTGCCCCCCAAGTTGCTCTATTATCAGTCAAGAAACGTCAAAATTGCATATTGTAACATTGAACAACCTGCTCTTCTGTTACTGTGCTGTGAAATTGAATTTTGGACTTTCATTTTGCATCAAATTAACAATAAAAACACCTGTGTTTTTTTTTCACTTTTCGGTGCCGCCCTTATGTTTAGCCATTGGCATAGACTGATGGCGTGCTCCAGAATAAGTAACACATTGTACGCCTAAATAAATCTCACATCATTATAATTGAAATGTTGCAAGTTAATTACTGTTTTTGCCTTTTAGCTGAATGTCCTTTTTTTAAATTTCTCATTAAGTGATTCATTTCTTCTCTGTCTCTTTGGAGTTTTGTGGGTGTTCTTTCCTGATTTGTAAATCCCAAACAGTTCATTTATTTATTCGTTTGTTTGGAGACGTTCCCCTGTTGTGTCGTCTTAGGGTATTATCAGAGCAGTTGTTTCCCCGAGTTAAGTCCTGAAGGAGGATGTAATCACTTCTCCAAAAAGGCTGGAGTCACAATGTTTAACATTCGGGTAGTGGCCTCTATTGAACTTCATGTTAAACAGCTACTTTTGGTAATCCTGTTTCTATAGTGATTAAGTATGTCATAGACTTTGATAATATTTTAAAAATGAAGCATTTTATGAATTTTGATCTTGCTTTTTGACATACAGAACCCCCTTCTTCCAGCAGAGAGGTCAGATCCCCTCCTCTCTGACATCTCTGTGACATCTCAAAACAATCCTAAAATGCTGCATCAGCTGTTTAATTACTTAAAAGCCCTTGTTTGCTGAATTCTTGTATGGTTACTCATACTGTTTGTCTCCTGTGCGTTTTTGCAGTCTTAAGGCCATGAAAGCATCACCTATGTTTTGTTAGTTTTGAAAGCTTCTGACCACTTTTGTTATGTATTTTGAAGATTTGACCTCAAAGGCAGGATTGCTGGCATTCTCACCTGAGAATACTTGCGTGTCCTTGTATGCCTCTGCTGAGTGCTAAAAAATGCACCAACCAACCACTTGATGTGCTTCTGCTATTGCCGCCCAGGCGCCCCCCTGTTTCCTGATACAACTGCCTTAATTTTTTTGTTGTATGGATTCTAGAAAGTGTTGTAATGTTCCTCTTGGATTTTGGTCCAAATTGGCAAGTTGGTATCCAGCATTAGTAAAAGGATAAAAATAGATAAACTGCTACACAAGGACAGGGGTAGAGTGAGTGAGTGAGTGAGTGAGTGAGTGAGTGAGTGAGTGAGTGAGTGAGTGAGTGAGTGAGTGAGTGAGTGAGTGAGTGAGTGAGTGAGTGAGTGAGTGAGTGAGTGAGTGAGTGAGTGAGTGAGTGAGTGACAGTTGCAGGTAGTGGCTCATCGTACAGATGTGACTGCCGCCCGTCAGAGTTTTGTGATCTCCAGACTGCCGTTGTGCATTCTGATAGCCGTGGGCACAAAGGAGCACCTGAAGTGTTTGGTTCTGTATCAGGGTGGAATGGTCCACGGGCTGAATGAGCTGCCCATAAGCCACAGCTTGTTGTGCAGGGGGTGAGAAAGATTGTCCAGGATTGCTCGAAGTTTGTCCTTCACCCTCCCCTCAACCAGCGTTTCCAGACCGTCCACGTTTAGTCCCACCCCTGAGCGAGCTTTCCTCACCAGCTTGTTAAGTCTGTTGACCGCCCCACCAGCACACTATAATGAAGAAGAGCGAGGTTGCTACCATAGACTGGTAGAAGGTCTTGTGGAGCCTGCTACAGACACCCAACTACCTCAGTCTCCTCAGGAAGAATTTCCTGCTCTGTCCTATCCAGTCTATTCTATTGTTAATGTGGACCCCAAGCTACTTGTATGAGTATACCATCTCCCAAGTGACTTTGGAGGCTATGCAAGCACAGTGACCCCATTGTCATGGTAAAGAATACAGCTTCAGATGTTTTGATCAGGAAATGGGCATGGGGAAGGGATGGACATAGGCTGCAGCTGTCATACTCCGATAGCATTTAAAACAATGCTCATTTCGTACTTAAAGTGTGCCAAGAGAATAACTCACACCATCACTTCACCATCACCAGCCTAATCTTTTGGTGAAAGGCAGGACACACTTTCATGTTGTTTACACCAAATTAAGACTCATTAGCTCAGGCAGCTTTCTTTCAATCTCCCGCATCCAAGTGTGTGAATGGTAGTTAGGGTGGTCTTTAGTTGCTGCCGACCATCTGCTTCATGTTTTCATTGTTTTCATGTTCAGAATCAGTCTTCTGCATACTAGTGGTTATTCAAACTATTTATATTTTGATGCTCTTCTTTTCTTTCAGCATGTTGTCTTAACCATGTCTTCTCGTCAAACCCATTGTTAATCTACATTAACATCAAAGCATCAAAAAAGTATTAAAAAATAAGATGGATATACTTTCAGATATACATTCAGTGCGTTTTTTAGTTCCATTTTTTTCAGATATCTAAAGAAAGTCCTTTCCAAACTGAGCAGCGAGGAAACAATAAATCTGTTCCATTATATGTCAATAATGTATTTAATTATGGCTGTCAGAGGTTTCATCAAACTTAAAATTCATTCCAAATTTCAGAGATATTTACTCTTGTAAATAAAATATTTCATACATATATATATTCCTATCCCAAAATAATACATTTATATAGTATATAAATGTATTATTTTACACAAAATGAAGTGAACTTATTCAGGGCAAAACTCAAAACACAGCATACATGAGTCTACTCACTGAGTCATCTGATCACTTTTCTCCATAAAGTGTTGCATCAGTGCCCGTGTGGCTGCAAATGGTGAGTGTCTGGAAAGTGTCATCCCTGCAAAACTTTCTCAAAATATAAGTCACTTTGTGAAACCAGTGATCTGACATTCACACCCTCTTTACACAGCAACTAGTCTCAAGGGTATGCTGTTATTATGGTTAGGCATATAAATTTACTGCATTTATGCATGGCACTACACAGGATTTCCAGTACAAGGTGGAGGTAATAGAATTTCAAATTCCCCTCAGATATAGACTTATTTGTCCTGTGCTCCCTTTTTTTCTCCAAACATATAAATTATCTAGGCAGTGCAAGCACTGCTTCTTCAGCATTTAAAATATGAAGTGAAACTCTTTATCAGGCTCTGCCAAGAGCCCAAATTGAGGCAATGCCTCAGACGGCAGAAATTTAGGAAGTCAGCGGTCATGTTTTCTTTCCATAAGCAAACACACCACAGCTACTGGGACACAGGCCACTCATTGACCGCCAGTGCAGGAAGTCTCCCTTTCAAAGGGGAGCGATTTCACCCTCTAGCTATACAGTTCCTCTATTATCTCGCTTCATATAGGACACTGCCTTTCATGTTGGGGTTTGCTTGGGGAACAGAAACAATGTTCTTACATTTTATGATAAACCATTAAAACGATTCTGTGTAATTGCTTCAGGTGTAGTTGTTGAGGTTTGTGTTTGAATTTGGCAGGTTTGCTTGATTTTCATCAAATGGCCTTTGAAATGAGGTTTAAAATGAGGAAGCAGTAGGTAGAATGTCTCCAATTTACTGGTCAAAACATGATGCTCAGCTGATATATAGGTTTCATGCTCTTTGTCTGAATCTCCTTAAATGTGGAGAATATAGGTCAAAATGTCAGGTTATTTTGTGCAGTTGAGAGAATGCATCTTGTCAACCGTGTTGTGGCTGGTTGATATGCAGATGTTGGAAAGGTCATCTGCCGTGAGAACATCTTGTTTGTTTTCAAGGGAAAGACTGGAATAAGCTGCACTTTCCTTCAGGTTCTCCGTTTTGCTTCCCGGCATAATTGCACGATACTGTGCAACTCCTCTAAAAATAACACCCTCTGCTGCTCATTTTCTCTGTCAAAATCTCTAAACATTGACTCCATCCTGTTGCATTTGTGCCCCCAGGCCTGCAGTCAAAAATATTCAGCAGTATCTGAACTCTCCAATGCTGCCATTTTTTACAGTAAAATAGATCATATTTTATAATATTTTTGTTTGATTATTGAAATTGAGGCAAGATTGCCTCATGTGGGTGTTTAAAATCTTATCCCAATGGATTATGTCTTTTACTTTTACTTCGCCCACCCCCTAATGCACTCTGACTAAAAAGGGGTTTCAGCAATGTCATGGAAATGTTATAAAGGAGTAGGTAAGACTTTGCAGTGCACCATCAAAACTGAAAGTGGAAGAGCTCTGTTCATATTAAAAGATATAGCAGTTCTCATTGAACCAAGCATCTTAAGAGGTGATCACCTGTTACATCACTGTATAAATTTTATAACCGACAAATAAAATCAATAAAAAAGATAAGTCAATTCAGAAGAGCCAAATGCTGAACTATAAATTTTGAACGATTGTTTAATGCTTTTGAAGAGATATACAATTTATTTTTACACATGGAATAACAGAGATTGCAGCAGTTTGACAAATGTGCGTAACCGTAGGTCCACACAAGAGCAGCTGCACTAGAACTTCTTCTTATCAGCCTTTAATTCCGGTTAGAACATTCCCTACACCTGCTCCCCTCTGTGTCGCGGGCATGGAGCTGTGACTCCGGGAGACATTCCCAGGCTTTGGACTATGACTCAACCACATGCATCCTGTCCTGGCAGCTTCCAGAGACACAGGTTTTGGAGGCTCATTTTAAAACAAAAATAAAATTAAAAATGATAAACAATCACAGTAACAATCACAAATAAATAAAAATCTAGACTGAAAAATCTAAATAAATAGACTGAGAAATTTTCATCAAAAAACAAATGCATTAGTGTTCATTAGATGTGTCAGAGCCCGGACAGTATGTTACTCAACACTGTTGACTTAGTGGGTGATTAAATCTCGTACTTCTGTCTACTTTTAAGAGATGTGTGTTTTTCTCTTCAGGATTTGGGTCTAATCACGTGCTGGTTTTGTTCCGAACTCTTGTCTAAGGAGTTCGGAGGAGTTGTGGAGTTGTGCAGTCCTCCTATCCTCGACTGCTGTTAATGCAATTAGGACAGAGAGAGCGACCTCTCCCAGACAGCCAAGTGATTTCTTTTGTCAGTGACCCATTTCCTTCCCAGTCCTCGATGCTCTGAAGGAGGTTTCCATGGGAAATGTGTATAAAGGAAAGGAAATAAAATAGGAATCATTGGGAAAAAAAAACCAATCATTTCCCTCTGTAGTTGCTTGTGGTGATGTAAAACATCAAGAAAATGTCAAAAATAATTTAGTGTATGTCACAAGCAACCTGTGCCCGGTAAATATTCCTACATTGCCCTGAGGTTCTCATTAGGGACTTGCCAGCCCCTTAACTCATGATGAATCCACACGCTTCCTTTTGCAGCGGCTCAGATCCAGTTTTGAATTCTCTTAGATGGTTGTGCCACCTCACGGATTATCCTTATCTTCGCTCTGTGGGTGTGGAAAATAGCAGCCACACCCATTAGTCAGGCAAGTTAGAGCATAATTTTTTCTAAATGCTCCATATTGTAATGACTGTCAGTGTTTTCACATTGTACTGTTTGTTGCCTATTCAGCTACAATTGCATAAAATAAATGTGGTCTTTATTTAGGGAACAACCACTGAAATAATCCACTTGCCCAGTAATGCCTTCCGCATTTTCAGCTGACGGCCATCTCTATTACAGGATTTAATGCTCTGCAGTTTGGGAGCAAAGTGACCAAGACAAATCTAGGTTTCAACAAAACTCATTGTGACACACTTGTACCCGGAGACAGAGCTCCCATTTGATTTGTTCCAGAGCACATAACTGTTTGAGCACGGTGCAGAACCAACAGTTTGAGTTTTGCTAGGTGACAGTTGTGAAACTCCGTTGCACCTGCTCCAGCTGTTGTGCAGGAAGATCAGATGTTCCCTCAGGAAGAGGGAGCTGGAACACTCCATACGGAGCCATATCAAAAGGTTTAATGTTGAACTTCAGAGACTGTGAGATACATTTGCTATCACTTTAGCCTGATGAAGAGCAGCTTTCTCTAAACTTTTGGTGCAACAAAACAACTTGGAACAGGAGACGTGCTGTACAGATTGATTTCTGAGTCCCCTTTTTAATCATTGCAATGATCCAAATCATTTTTGATCAGTTGTTTTACACAGCTCTGCTAGTGATTGCAATATTGCAGCTGTTTCATGGTTAATATGTGGTTATTTATTATTTGGCCTCAGGGCAGCACAGGCCAGTGTCTCCCCATGCCAGCCGGGGGGGCACAGTCTACTGCCTTTCTGAGCTAAGCCTGGATATATGCTGAGGGTTGCGTCAGGAAGGGCATCCGGCGTAAAACGTTTGTCAAAGCAAACATGTGAATCAAACCTATAATTCTCATCCCGGATTGGTTGAGGTCCGGGTTTACAACGACTACCATTGGTACCGATGACCTACAGGGTACCACTGGAAATTGGGCTACTGTAGGTCAATGAAGAAGAGAAGGAAGGCGTGTTCGAATGCAGAGACAGAAGTGGAAAGGCAAGAGTCTGGGACTGAGAGTAGGGACTTTGAATATTGGGGCTATGACAGGAAAAGGTAGAGAGTTGGTCGACATGATGCAGAGAAGGAAAGTGGATATACTGTGTGTCCAGGAGACCAGGTGGAAAGGTAGTAAGGCTGGAACCTTAGGACCAGGCTTGAAGTTGTACTATCATGGTACTGACAAGAAGAGAAATGGAGTAGGAGTTATCTTGAAGAAGGAGTTAGTTAGGAAAGTTCTGGAGGTGAAAAGAATATCAGATAGACTCATGAATCTGAAACTGGAAATTGAAGGTGTGATGCTCAATGTTGTTAGTGGCTATGCCCCTTAGGTGGGATGTGAGTTTGATGAGAAGGAGAAGTTCTGGATTGAGTTAGATGAAGTGATGCAGAATATCTCTAGAGATGAGAGAGTAGTAATTTGTGCAGACTTCAATGGACAGGTGGTGCAGGCAATAGAGGGGATGAAGAAGTGATGGTCAGATTTGGTATACAGGATAAGAACACAGAGGGACAGATGGTGGTAGATTTTGCAAAAAGGATGGAAATGGCTGAAGTGAACACCTTTTTCCAGAAAAAACAGGAACATAGGGTAACTTAAAAGAGCAGATGTAGTATCACGCAGGTAGACTGCATCTTGTATAGGCGAGGTAACCAGAAAGAGATCAGTGACTGCAAAGTAGCTGTAGGTGAGAGTGGAGTGTAGCCGGCATAGACTGCTGTTTTGTAGGATGAGTCTGGTGACAATGAAAATCAAAAAGACAAAGGCAGAGTCGAGGACAAAGTGGTGGAAGCTGTAAAGGGAGGAGGGTTGTATAGTTTTCAGGGAGGAGATGAGAAAGGCTCAGGGTGGTCAGGGAGAGCTTACAGATGATTGGACAACAACAGCTAGTGTTACCAGGGAGACAGGTGTGAGAGTACCGTATTTTCCACACCATAAGGCGCACCGGATTATTAAGTGCACCTTCAATGAATGGCCTATTTTTAAAAAAATATTCATATATAAGGCGCACCACATTATAAGGCGCATATAATAGAAGCTACAGTAGTGGCTGGGGTTGCATTATGCATCCACTAAATGGAGCTGCGCTAAAGGGAATGTCAACAAAACAGTAAGATAAGTCAGTCAAACTTTATTAATAGAATACAAACCAACCTTCTGACAACTCCGTTCACTCCCTAAACCCGTTAGTACATTCACAATAGGGAACTGTCCGTACCGGTAGCTCTTGCCGGTATTTGTGCCGCCTTCATTGAAAACAACGTATTTCCAACTCCATTTGTCACAGTTCAAAGCGTTTCATAATATGAAAGCACCAAGAAGGACCGCCTCTAAATTCATTGATGTTCATTTTGCTAGCTTGCGCTGTTGCCTTCATTTGAAAAGTGACTGTAGAGTATTCTACTTGCTGCTCTCTTTCCAATAACCCAATGTCCTTTTACTGTAGCCATCTCGCTTTGTTTTCCTCCAGAAACTCTGTCTAGTCTTCTTTACTTGCCGCAGGTCATCTTATTGCTTCCTCCACTTCCGCACCATTGATTTGTTAATGCTGAATTCTCTTGCTGCTGCTCTATACTTGTGTTCTACTGCGTGACTGATCGCCTTTAGTTTGAACTATGCGTTGTAATCTTGTCTCTTCAGAGAACGATCCATACAGGTTGGCAAAACAGAGAGATAATGATGAAAAGGATGGACAACAGCAGGGTGATTAAACCTCTCAGGCTCAAATTAAGTTGTGGCGTAATTAGCTAAGTAGCATTTAGCTGTCGCAAATCTGCAACATCTGCCTGGAGAGGGTTAAGGATAGAGAGGGAAATGTATTGACAGATACTAGAAGAGTGATGGGAAGATGGAAAGAGTACTTTGAAGAGCTGATGAATGTGGAAAATCAAAGAGAGGCAAGGATAGAAGAGGCGACTATTGTAGACCTCAAAGTAGCAGAGATTAGTAAAGGTTAAGTGAGGAATGCAATGAAGAGGATGAAGAGTGGAAAGGCCGTTGGTCCTGATAATACACCTGTGGAGGCATGGAAGTGTCTATGAAAGGTAGCGGTAGAGTTTCCTACTCGATTATTCAACAGGATCCTAGAGAAAGAGAAAATGCCTGAAAAATGGAGACGAAGAGTGATAGCACCCATTTTTATGCTGCCATGATGACAGGTTAGGCCCGGCCTCCCCTGCCTCTACAGACTGCACGTCACTGCTGTGGAGGTGCGGAAGTGTCTAGGAGATGGTGTGGTAGAGTTTCTGACAGCATCTTAGAGAGTGAGAAGATGCCTGAAGAATGGAGACGAAATGTCATGGTGCCTATTTTTAAGAATTAAGGGGGATATGCGGAATTGCGACAATTATAGAGGGTTAAAGTTTGAGCCGTCCCATAATAATTAAGTAATGGACCGGCCTCCCCTGCCTCTACAGACTGCACGTCACTGCTGTGGAGGTGCGGAAGTGTCTAGGAGATGGTGTGGTAGAGTTTCTGACAGCATCTTAGAGAGTGAGAAGATGCCTGAAGAATGGAGACGAAATGTCATGGTGCCTATTTTTAAGAATTAAGGGGGATATGCGGAATTGCGACAATTATAGAGGGTTAAAGTTTGAGCCGTCCCATAATAATTAAGTAATGGGAAAGAGTAGTGGAAACTAGACTGAAAGCAGAAGTCAGCATTTGTGAATAGCAATATGGTTTCATGCCAAGCAAGAGTACTACGGATGCAGTATTTGCTTTGAAAATACTAATAAAGAAGTACAGAGAAGGCCAGAGGGATCTGCATTGTGTTGTTGTAGACCTAGATAAAGCATATGACAGGGTGCCAAGAGAGGAGCTCTGGTATTGTATGAGGAAATCTGGATTAGCAGAAAAGTATGTTAGACTGGTGCAGGATGTGTATCCTAGCTTTAAGACAGTGGTGTGGTGGGTTGTAGGGTTAACAGAGAAGTTCAAGTGGAGGTGGGACTCCATCGGGGATCAGCTCTGAGCCCCTTCTTGATTGCAGTGGTGTCACGATGTGCTGGGGCGGACTCGAGCAGGGAACCACACTTCGGGGCAGAGATGGGTGGAAAGCGCTTTTATTTGGTTGCAGACTGGACGGGACGGGTTGCAGACTGGACGGGACGGGTTGCAGACCGGACGGGACGGGTTGCAGACCGGACGGGACGGGTTGCAGACCGGACGGGACGGGTTGCAGACCGGACGGCAGAGGCTGGGCCTCAACAGTACGGATTGCGGGAGGGAACAGAGGTCACGCCGGCCGTCTGGGCCCGGCCGTGATTCGGGGAGGGAACAGAGGTCACGCCGGCCATCTGGGCCCGGCCGTGACTCGGGGAGGGAACAGAGGTCACGCCGGCCGTCTGGGCCCGGCCGTGACTCGGGGAGGGAACAGAGGTCACGCCGGCCGTCTGGGCCCGGCCGTGACTCGGGGAGGGAACAGAGGTCACGCCGGCCGTCTGGGCCCGGCCGTGACTCGGGGAGGGAACAGAGGTCACGCCGGCCGTCTGGGCCCGGCCGTGACTCGGGGAGGGAACAGAGGTCACGCCGGCCGTCTGGGCCCGGCCGTGACTCGGGGAGGGAACAGAGGTCACGCCGGCCGTCTGGGCCCGGCCGTGACTCGGGGAGGGAACAGAGGTCACGCCGGCCGTCTGGGCCCGGCCGTGACTCGGGGAGGGAACAGAGGTCACGCCGGCCGTCTGGGCCCGGCCGTGACTCGGGAAGGGAACAGAGGTCACGTCGGCCAACTGGGCCCGGCCGTGACTCGGGAAGGGAACAGAGGTCACGTCGGCCAACTGGGCCCGGCCGTGACTCGGGAAGGGAACAGAGGTCACGTCGGCCAACTGGGCCCGGCCGTGACTCGGGAAGGGAACAGAGGTCACGTCGGCCAACTGGGTCCGGTCATAGCAGGGGTGAGGTCCGGGTTGGCAGGGGTGAGGTCTGGGTCGTAGCAGGGCCCCACAGTAGTCCATGAGGACCACAATCCCCTGGCACCAGGCAGAGTGTGCCGCTGCCCTTCATAGGGATCTTGATTAGCGGCATCTGCTGCAGCTGGCGCAGATTACAACGGGGATCAGCTGTGAACCCTGACAAGTGGTGATGGACAGGCTGACAGATGAGTTTAGACAGGAATCTCCATGGACATGATGTTTGCAGATGACGTTGTTGTAATATTCCGTAGGAATATATTGTTGCTACAGCAGATATTTTGAGTTGGACAAACTGCACAACACCACTTCGACAACAGTCATACACAAACTCAAAGCATCGTTCACAAGGCATGGTATTCCTGAACTTGTGATCTCAGACAACGGTCCACAATACACAAGCAAGGAGTTTGAGGCATTTGCAAATACGTGGGAGTTCAAACACGTAACCTCAAGTCCACACCACCCACAGAGCAATGGTCTTGCAGAGAAAGCTGTCCACATCGCCAAGATGCTTATGGAAAAGGCCAAAGTTGATCGCAAGGATCCCTATTTGAGTCTACTTGAGTACCGCAATACACCCATTGACAATTTCAAATCACCAGCCCAGCTGCTGATGAGCCGACGCCTGAACTCAATTCTGCCATGCACCTCTCACCAGCTAAAACCAAAAGTGGCAAGCCACAAAGCTACTCATAGCATCAGAGCCTCTCGCCAAAGCTACCAAAAGAAATATTATGATAGATCCTCAAAGCCACTCTCAGCTCTTCATCCAGGACAAATGATTCGCTTTCGGGACAATGGACGTTGGAAACCAGCTGTTGTTGTTAGTACAGCAGACAGTGCCAGATCATACAACATCCAAACACCAGACGGAGTTCAGTATAGGAGAAATCGTCGCCACCTGATGGATTCTAAAGAAACCGTTCCCACTGGTGACCACTTTAAAGTTCAGCATGTACCTGAAGGGACTGACTGTAACTCGAAGTCACCACCAACTACTAGCTACCATACTCGTTCTGGCCGTGAGGTCAAACCTAGAGTATTTTAGATCTCTAGCCTTTGTCTATGTTTACCCTACATTTTCAGTCTATTTGGAAAATTGTTTGACGTTGCATACAAGCCACTTTTACTATACTCTATTTTGTTCCGCCGTAAGCTTTACCACAGAGACTAGTGCTTCCTTTAAAAGAAGGGGGATGTAATATTCCGTAGGAATTGATGCCTTAATGTTGATGCCTTAATGTTGATCCTTTAATGTTGAGCCTTTAATGTTGACGATACGTATACTATATAAGCGGTATCCTCCAACCGATTTTTGGGGGGCTTCTTCTTCTTATTCTCACTCTGGAATATGCTCTGCCATTAAATCAAACACCCGTTCTAACGTCCCACAGATCGTTCTTGTACACACGGTATATTTCTCGAACTGAGAAACATTACAATTGTGATCATTAGTGATAGCAGAAAACAGGTAAGGGAAACGCTAGAGTTGGAGGTATGCACTGGAAAGGAGAAAGAATGAAAGTTAGTTGCAGCAAGACAGAATATATGTGTGTGAATGAGAGGAACTCAGTTGGAACAGTGAGGTTACGGTGAGGGAGTGGAGATCTAGAAGTTGGAGGATTTCAGGTACTTTGGGTAAACAGTCCAGAGCAATGGAGAGTGTGGAAAAGAGGTGAAGAGACTGGTTAAAAAGAGACGGGTTAAAACTAGGTTGGAATGGGTGGAGAAAAGTGTCAGGTGTACAATTTGATAGAAGATTATTGTTCAGAATGAAAGAAAAGATGTACAAGACAGTGGTGAGACCAGCAATGCTGTATGGCGTAGAAATAATTACAGTGACCAAAAGACAGGAGGCAGAGCTAGAGGTTGCAGAGATGAGATTTTGAGGTTCTCTTTGGGAGTGACCAGGATGGATAGGATCAGGAATGAGTCTATCAGCAGAACAGCACATGTTTATTATTTTAATACCAACTGATAATATTTTTTTTTTCTTCAGCAAACTGTCAGTTTTCTAATTAACTGCCTAAAAGTCAGAATGACATTACCTTTTGCTTAAATGTCAGTGAGAACTTCCCTTGCAGCTACAAAAAATATACAGGACAGAATTTGGAAAAATACTCTACATGATATATTCAAACGGCAAGCAAGTTAGTACTTACAACCAAATGACAGTTTGAGATAGAAGCATGGCCATTTCAAAATGACAGCCAGCATTGGTGCTCATTAATGTGCTTGTGGCTGGAAGGAGGCAGGACCGTGCCGCCAGGTTCCTGTGAGGAGGAATATTGGCATTAATAGCAGTGTTTTATTGCTAATGGTTTGGAGATGAATAAATAACGCTTGTGTGTTTGCTAGAGGTCCCAGTGCATTTTTCTGTGCATTTTCATCGCTGTTTTGCAAAAGTGAATCCACACGATTTTATCTATTTTGATACTTCTGCACCTGTCACCTAACTTCCCCTCCTCCTTTTCCTGTAAAGTAAATCGACCTTGCTTTTCGATTTATGGGTCAGCCTTTATAGATTCCTTGTACCCTGACGACCTCCTCTCTTCTCACATACCCTGTAGGTCACGGAGAATGTCACTGTGGGGAGTGCAAGTGCCACGCTGGCTACATTGGCGACAACTGTAACTGCTCGACTGAGACGTCGTTGTGCATTTCGGATGACGAACGGATGTGTAGCGGTCGAGGAGTCTGCGTGTGCGGCCGCTGCCAGTGCACAGAGGCCGGAGCCTTTGGGGACACGTGTGAAAAATGTCCCACCTGCCCAGACGCCTGTGGGACCAAAAGGTGAAGAATCCTTGTCTCTTCCTATAGTGGTGCTTACCCTTTTCCTCAGCTGACCAGTGGAGGTTGCGATAGATACCACAGCAATCTAAGAAAGGTCCAGCAAATCAAGTCTTAGTCTAAACCCTCAACATTTCCCCATGTCAGGGCTTATCTCAGCTTTGGTAACAAAGTCTTGACATCAAATGCCAAGGCTTTCTTTGACTTCAGATAATTAAACTGTCCCGGTGCTGTTTGAACTTGCTCACCTCTTTGAGGTCTGGGTTAAAAGTGCATTACGGGGCTAGACAGAGGTCTTTCTGTGTGGGCCTCAGACGAACAGCCATGCCTTTTTATCGCCTCATGGCTCTGGTTTTTGCTTGGTGATAGTTATCTATAGAATGACCTTTCACTCTTGAACAGACATGAGCTTGGGTCATCTCGGCTTTTTAACTGTGTTTGCTGCCCTTTTCCCCTGCCCCTTAATTTTAACATGCAAGCAGCAATGAGAATGAAGGAAGAGCTGACAAGAGAGAGGTTTATTTAGTTTAAAACTTGGCTTATGATTTTACATTAATTCCAAAGTGGGACCCAGGGTTTTCCATGTGTAAATATGTTTGTAGATGGTTGCAGATGTACAAAAAAATGAACCAACACAAGTGTGCCAGATCAGATTTGAGAATTGAGAATTATATTGTGATGTTTTTTCTTTCCATTTAACTTGCCCTTCTACTACAGGGAGTGTATAGAGTGCCGGCTCTTCAACTCAGGACAGCTTGCAGACAACCGCACCTGCCAGCGTCTGTGCAAGGATGAAATCCTCACTGTGGAGACCCTCAGTAAGTAAATATGGGTACTTTAAATACACAGACAGTCACTGGCTGATGTTGAGTGTCACTTATTTTGACTCCTGACCTCCTTTTCCTCCTCCTCTGTCACTGTTATTATTCAATTCCTGGCTGTTAAAGTAAAACCATGCTAAAATGATCAAAAGTTTTAAACCAATGAGACACAGTTTTAGCACATCCGACCCAGGAGAGTAATTCTAGTTCTCAGTGATTATTTACTCCTTTACTAACTATCAATGTGATTCAAAGTGGTAGATCAATTAAAAAAGAAAATAGCTGTTCGTTCTCACTCACTCTTTTTTTTTAATAAAATATAAATATTAATCAGAGGACACTGGAAACATTTCAAAGGCAGTACATTTCAAAGCAGTACATATTTCAGTTTGGGATTTTTTAAGTGAAAAGTGAGACTGGCGTACTTGGAAACTGAAAAAGAAATCCTGGTTTTCTGTCGTTTTATCCATTAGCTCCTGATTTTTTGCCATCTTTTTTTATGAAATCAGTTAAACATTTTTTTGATATTTTCTTATTGATTTTTGTTTATAAAACTTTGCAGTGAACTGACTAAAACCGAGGAAGAACCTTGCCCTTTGAATTTCAGCAACAAATAGAAGACATCACTAATTAGTTTCGCAAACACTCCAAACCAAATACCAGGAGGAAAGGCTGTTCCTCACTCGTCAACCAAACTCTTACTTTACATCATAAATTTTAGAAGAAAATTATTTTTCAATATAAGAAAAATTGAGTCTAGGGACATTAAATATTTCTTGGTGAAATCAAATAGACTAAATGTATTCTTCATTTGATTTTAAAGTGCCTGGATTTCACCAAAGTTTGAGAGAAATTGTCACATTTCAGTCATCTGTCATTGTTTGGTTACTGCAGTTTTATCGATGCAACCTTGAGTATCAGACAATCACTATCTTTAATAATCAATTATTTTTGTTCTAGCTTTTAAACCATGCTGCTCAACACATCAAATCTAGAGGGTGTGTTTAGCAAAGCAGATACATATTTGTTATCCCAGGGTCATGTCCTTTCTCTCTGTTCTGTCTCCCCATTGTTCTGCTGTGGCAGTTATGAATGTCTACCAGCAATGTGAAAGTCCTCATTCTTACATCTTAATTCAGAGTTTAGATACATGTTGTGCTGTCAGTTCAGAATTAAGAGCTCCTGCTTTGGTGTTGAGCTGAAGCTTCTCGCATCTTTTCTCATTAGAAATAGTCTTTGTGCCCTGATGTCCTGAAAAGCCTAACAGGGAAAGCACACTGATTTACAGACACACTGGGATGCTGCGCAGCGGTGAAAGAATGGGCTGGCAGCTTCATGCAGAGCCTATTTTGGGATCATCTCATATTGGCCTAGCCTGACTTGGGCCCAGATCTGTGTGATTCATAGCATTCCTCACGAGTTCAGCCATCTGACTGGCTTTAATGGACTCCACATGTACAATCCTGATCTTTTGTGCATGAAAAAGGAGGGTCGACTGCAGGGAGGGCCGGGCTGTCGGACCTCAACCCCCCAGTAATAAGGGGCATTGCCTGCCTTTGTTTTCCTCACTGTTCCAATTTTTATTTATTTATTTAGCTGTGAGATTGCCAAGTTATGATTTAACAGCAAATACGCTCAGGCTGGTCAAACTCGGTTGCAACTTACCTCATCTTGGGCTCTTTCAAAACCACACAAGATGTAATGACATACTGTATAAACTACTTCCCAAATACAGCTCAAAGCACAGCTGTCTTAGGGTCCAGTAATGAAATGCGTTAAGATTTCCTCTTTTTAAGAAATTAATTTCACATTGTTAGCCCTAGACGGCAAACTCAACTGAAATTGTTTGTTTTTGTCCAGAAGCCGAGGATCCCGGTGCTGTGCTTTGTGTGTACAAGACAGACAACGATTGTGTGATGAAGTTCACGTATTCTGAGCACGCCAGCGGACAATCCATCCTCACAGCCCTTAAAGAGCCAGGTCAGTGCAAATAGCAACAGCTGCTTTTCCATGAGTGCGCCTTTTTAACTGAGAGGGGATTTAAGATGGGCACCTGCTAAAACCAAGCACCCTTTTATTTACATTTGTGGCTGGTCTGTCAGCAACCACCACATTTGTTCAACAGGATGCTGTTTCTGCTCTTCGGAGTTAAAGAATGATTTCGGATCAGCTTTTAAAGCTGAAGAGAATGTCATTTTATTATTGTTTCAGAGACTCCTCTAGGGGCGTTCTGTGATGTCTATTCTTGAATTTCACAGGGTCTCTTCCACTAGTGTGTGATAGATACATGCAAAGACAAACAATCCCCCAAATTGTAATAATTATAAATAATTTGAAACATGTGACTCAAAATACCAAGTTGTAATGAATGAACAAACTATTTCCTTTTATTTGCTTTTATGAGCTGCAAAGAAACCTTTGAATCAGCAACCACTACCCATATGCTTACAAGTAGTACACTCACTTTTCCCAAATTTCCTTTAGTGTGTACACACAAGCATATATGTCAAGGCATTGCGGCTGCAGCAACCAGTTCAAGATGCTGAAAGTGTAAGAAAAGAAGAACGATACTTTTTGGACTATAAGTCGCGCCAGAGTATAAGCCGCACCAGCCAAAAAAGGTATAATGATGGAGAAAAAAAACCTATATAAGTCGCTCTGGACTAAGTGGCATTTGCTGTGGGGTTATTTGACTACCTTCTCCCAGCAGCTGTGGCTATCTAGTGTTTAGCCCACGAGTAGCTATTTTTGTCTTCTTCATTGCAGTTAAACTATCAGCGTGCCATGGACCAGTATCTCCTTGAGCCAGTCCCACACCTATCAAACCGAATAACCAGATCATACTGGATAGGTCAAGGCCCGGGTTAACAACGACCACCATTGGTACTGATGACCTACAGGGAACCAATGGAAACTGGGCTACTGTAGGTCAAAGAAGGAGAGGAGGATCGTGTGTTCGAATGCAGAGAGAGAAGAGGAAAGGCAAGAGTCTGGATTGAGAGTAGGGACTTTGAATATTGGGGCTATGACAGGAAAAGGTAGAGAGTTGGTCGACATGATGCAGAGAAGGAAAGTGGATAAAATGTGTGTCAAGGAGACCAGGTGCAAAGGTAGTAAGGCTAGAAGTTGTACTATCATGGTACTGACTGGAAGAGAAATGGAATAGGAGTTATCTTGAAAAAGGAGTTTGATAGGAAAGTTCTGGAGGTGAAAAGAATGTCAGATAGACTTATGAGTCTGAAACTGGAAATTGAAGGTGGGATGTATGGTGTTGTGCTGTTTGAGTAACAGAGAAGTTCAAGGTGGAGGTGGGACTCCATCAGGAAACAGCTCTGAGCCCCTTCTTGTTTGAAGTGGTGAGGGACAGGCCGACAGATGAAGTTAGACAGCAATCTCCATGGAGCATGATGTGAGGCTACAGGGAGTGGAGATCAAGAAGTTGAGGACTTCGGGGAATTGTGGTCAACAGTCCAGAGCAGCGGAGAATGTGAGAAAGAGGTAAAGAGATGGGTTCAAGAAGGTTGGAATGGGTGGAGAAAAATGTCAGGGTTGCTATGCAATAGTAGACTATCAGCCAGAATGAAAGGAAAGATGTACAAGACAGAGGTGAGACCAGCGAGGCTGTATGGCCTAGAAACAGTTCCAATGACGAAAAGACGTGGAGATGAAGATGCTAAGGTTCACTTTGGGAGTTGGATAGGATCAGGAATGAGTCTATCAGCTGGATAGCACATTAGATGTTTTGGACAGAAGGCCAGAGAAGCCAGGCTGAGATGGTTCAGTTATCTACAGGGGAGGGATAGTGAATATATTGGTAGACGTATGCTGGAATTGGAGCTGGCAGGAAGGAGGTCTTGAGGAAGACCAAAGAGAAGATTTATGGATGTAGTGAGAGAGGATATTAAGGTAGTCTGTGTGAAAGAAGAGGATACAGGGAATAGGGTTAGATAAGGTCGATTTGTTGTGGCAACTCCTGAAGGGAAAAGCCGAAAGGAGAAGTGAGGGCATGTATCCTCAATATTGACTACCCTTAAATTAAAAAGTGGACGCAAATCTGATGTTTACTTAAAGCTCAGACCAGCAGTGTTTGAGAAAACTGCAGATACTTGGGTGTAAAACTGTTTTTAAGTATAAAGCAATGAAGCTGCATCTTTGGAGATTTTTAACAAGACTTGCGGTCAAATCAAATTTTTCTGAAACAAAGGGGTATTTTTTTGTTGTTTGTTTTTTTTTTTCTTCAAATATATTGTTTGTTGGTGATCATGAGTCCCCTGGTGTGTCCTCATTTGTCCTTATATGTCAGAGTGCGGCGGGGGGCCAGATGTCCTGTTGGTGCTCCTGGCTGTGGTGGGCAGCATCTTGCTGGTGGGGGTGGTACTACTTGCTGTGTGGAAGCTGGTCATCACTATCCATGACCGACGGGAGTTTGCACGGTTCCAGACAGCACGCTCACGTGCACGATACGAGATGGTAAGGATTGGATGTTTTTGGTCAGAATTACATAGATGCAGCATCAATAATAGTATGAAATACTGTTGACAGGAAAACCCACCTTCTTCATGAAAATCACACATTAGAATCATTGCTGAAATAAGTCTGAAGGTCCCCCCCTCCCCCTTCCACACACACACAAATACCGTGTAAATGGAGGTAATGGTGTGAGTGATGGGGCTGCAGGGCTATATCTGCTAGGATGTTCATGGGATGGCTGGCAGTCCTGAGCCTCCCAGGCCAAAGCGTATATAGCTTTGACCTTGGCTGACTTTGACCTTTTTAATCAGATAACGGCTGTATGTGATCATCGATGACGCGTGCGGACACTGTATCAACACGAGACAACCTAACCCCACTCCCACCCCTCCCTCTTGTCACAGGCCTCCAATCCTCTGTACAAGCAGCCTGTCTCCACACACTTCGTCGAGACAGATTTCAACATGTACGGAAAGTCCTACAACGGAGGGGTCCACTGATGCCCCAGCATGTACTGCTGCAAGACCAGTCTAAGTAGTGGATGCCTGGAGGACAGGGCCAATGTGGACTGAACACTCAACTCTCCCCCCACCCACCCACCCGCAGCAGATGGCCCACATCTCATAACATCACTGAAATGATCTAGACTGTGTTGGAGGGAGGACCTCCTGGTCTTCTTATTCTTTGAAAGGGAGGAGGCGTATAAAGACATGACTTCTCTTCCCTTGTCCACACAGTTCCATCAATGGTGGAGCAAGTGTGAGGCTGCGCCTCCCCAAGACAGAGAACAGGGCATCCACAGGCCAACAAGCGAAGCAAACATTTTTGAACCACACACAACCACCGTTCTTTGTACAGAGCAAGGCATTGGCTTACAGGTGTATTATTTTATAAATACACACAGTGCCATTTTTGTATTTTTTTTTGTATATACTATGCATCCAACAACAGGGTGTGACCCAGAATAAAATCAGATTCGGTGAACTTCAGTTAGTTTGAAAGCGACATAATTAAAAAAAAAAAGCACATGGCCACGATGACATCCTTAGACTAACATGTACTAAGCAATAGACTCTTTACCTTCATTTTGCACATTGAATATTTAGATTCATGTCTTGTAAGGATTAAGGTGTGTGTGTATGTGTGTGTGTGTGGGTGCTTGTGCTTGTGTGTGCCTGTGTGCGCGTGCGTGCGTGTGTGCGCGTGCATGCATGCTTCAAATGCTCCACTCTACCCTCTCACGAGGTCTACAGGTGGCAGTGTAACAGAGCAACGTTGGGCATTTCGTCAGCATTTTCAACAATGTTGAAAAGTTCTGCTTTTATGATTTCCCGAGAACCACTGATTTTTTTTTTAATTTTAAGTATAGCTGCAATTTGGATACGTGGAGGGAACCCTTGGTAAAATGTCACCTGTACTTTACTATTAAAAAGTCTAACTGAACATTTGAATATCTGCCACCATTGCGACTATATTGGGCTGCAACAATTTGGATATTCAATAATAAAGTGCTTTATTTGATATCTAGGTGTAAAGACCTCCTTTAGGGCTCTATTAAACTTGTTTATTTGCAGTTTATGGCCTTTTCAGAGACTAAAAATGATTTTTACCAAATGGCAAAGTTACATCCCTGTTTGATAGCAATGAGGCCTATCTATTTGGACTGACTGAAAATAAAATCCCTCCCATCATTTCCATGTTAAAAAAGAAACTTAAGACTCACTGCTGTGTTCTGCTAGTTGCGGCACAATGGCACCCCTTTTGTTTTGGCGAAAACTTGTCTTCTTGCTTTTTAGCTAATTTTTGCCGCCATGGTTCCTTCGACTGCAAGTATCCACCCCACCTCCATAAGCCAAATGAAACCGTGAAAGGACCTTTGGTAAACTTTCAGATGTCAAAAAAAAAACGTCTTGGTCATGAAAACTTATTTAAAAGATGAACAATACACAAACATGCAACTGTGGTGTGAATCATCCTAATTATGATTATGGGGGAAAGAAAGTCTCTTCCAGCAAAGCTTTTGTAAAGAGATGAATCGCCCGGTCGTTGACTAAAGTGCCGATGCCGGTGGGAACATCCAGTGCCTCATTTGCTTCCAAATAACTGTAAGCTGATACTCCTGTTGATCTCAAGGAAAGAATCCTCTTCTTGCAACTGAACTGAGATTTAAATGATTTTTCAGGCTCTAAAGTTTCTTCATGTAAATCTGGTGTTTTCCTGTCAATATTTAAACAAAAACTGAATATCCAATCTATGCATCTTAAATCTCTCGGAAATGGATTCTTTACCAGATCCCACCAAATCCACTGTCGTGGAAACCGCCTTAACACGATACCACAGTTTTTTTTTATTAAATTCATATAGTAATTAGCAGTAGCTTATGACCGGGTGCTATTTTAAAGTGTCTCTGCTGGAAATTTCTCCTTCAGCAGAGAAGTAAAAACAGCAGGGAGCAAATATTGGGTGTTTCCAATCTACCGAGTCTGTAAAGGGTTAGGGGCTTGAAGTTGTGTCTAAAAATTGTGTGCTGAGTGAAAAACTTCTGTAAATAATATGGGGGTGTATATGCGTGCAGACAATGGCAAGTGAAATTAAAGATTTCCAGCCAGGCCTGTGGATAGCCTCCTTCCATGCATCAACCATCAACTACACAACAACATCAGTGTAACAACACTGCCCGTGCAATAAAAACAATAAAATGCGCTTCTGCCAGAAAAGCCAGTGAGCATGTCGTGTTTTGGCCTCTGTCCCAATCTGATGTCTATTTTTAAAGCAGATTCAAGAAAAATCCTGACTTCAAAGTAACGTGAAACATCTGCTTACAGTGGTACAGCTATGTGATCACGCCTAGGACGACCGCTCTAGTGTGCCTGCTGTAATATACACTTCAGAGGCTAGACCTCTCCAATGTTGATGAACTTTCATCAAAACAACCCTATTATTATATCAAACCATCATTCTTTCATTCATTATCCACACTTTTCTTGCAGTCTGGTTCGGGGGAGGTGGGGGACTAAGGCCTCTCCCAGCTATCATCAGGCAAGAGGCAGGTTCACTCAGGACTGGTTGCCAGTCGATCACAGGGACACATATAGAGGCACATCCGCAATATATTTTTAGACTGGGTAGAGCACCTGCAGACAAGGGGGAGGACATGGAGATGCCACACATAAAAGCCCCCCCTGTAGGAATCCAACCAGGGACCTTGCAGATTTATGTAACCATCAACCTACTTTCAAATTCAGACATGTCTGAATTTGGCAATAATTTCAAGTGTGTGTGTGTGTGTGTGTGTGTGTGTGTGTGTGTGTGTGTGTGCTCGAGAATATATGTACAGAGAGAGAGAGAGAGAGAGAGAGAGAGAGAGAGAGAAAGAGATCATATCATTTGCATTCACATAAATGAAGATACAGTTTTATTACTTTCCACAGAAATTTGAAAGATATAAAAGTCTCAGGAGGGACACATAATATAACAATGCAATAAGTGCACATTGCAAAAAATGTTAATTTCAAGATGTGTGAACACTGAAAACCAGGGATGAGAAGAATAGATAAAGGTGACACTGGGAAATATTTTCACTAACCTAATTCTGATTTTTTAGTATTACTTCATTGTAATGACTATAAATTATCTTTACAATTTTCCTCAGGGTGATCTGTCTTACAAGTATGGTAACAATACTTTGTCCTGTCAGTTCCAGAGGAAAAGTGAACTGAAAGCTTGGATCTATCATTCTGTTGACACACAAGTTAACTAATGGATTGGCTGATGATACTTGTTGCCGTCATTCATGGATTAACACAGAAATGATTTCAGAGACAATGAATGATGAAGTCAACCAACAGTAATGTTTTTGAACTTAATACCAATAAAATGCGATTAAAAACCCTGACCTCATTTTTGAAGACAGGGAAATTCCATGTGTCTTTTGTTCCACATTTCTAATAATTGATTTTCTAAATTCTGATGGGAGCTTACAATTTCACACATAAATAATCCACACATTTAGACAATATTACGAAGTGTTTAGACAATATTACTGTTATAAAGCATTATTAACAACAATTGTTTGAAGTCGCAAGATTTGAAGCTCACACAAGATTAAGATTTTATTTTATATAGCATTTTTGTTTTTAACCAAATATGAACTGCATGGATCACTTGCCTTCTTATTTTCATTGTGTGTGTGTGTGTGCTGAATATGAAGGCCAGACAGCTGAGGTCACTCTTCACACCCTTCTGAGAAAAGCTTTTCCACAGCATACAATCATTTCTGACACAATGACATTTTCAGTCGTGGGTTTTCTTAGTTTCATGGCATTTGCTTTCTTTCCCAATGAAATTTTGATTCCTTTCTCTTTCTTCTTCTTTTCTTTTTTCTCATTGAACTTGCATTGTTGGTGGAAGTGAAAATGATGAATATGCGGCAGCACCCTGATGTGTCAAGAGCTGAGTGGGCATTTTTGCTTACAGTTCAAAAGCCGTTGATGTACAATCAGATGCAATTTTAGAAATGTTAAATACTCGAAGTGCGAGTCCTCTATATGACTATAGCCATTTTTGAATTAATGCATTAAAATGCAGATCGGGATTGTTATTTTCTATGCAACAAAAAAGCAGAAATAAAAACTAATAATGACTTTTTGCCGGGAATGTGTCTGTGTGGGTCAAGGCCTAACAGCTGAGCTCATGCATCACAGCCCTCTGAGAAAGGCTTATTCACAAGACAAGTCCTTCTTTACTTCACTTTCAGATCATCAATCTATTTTAAGATGCATTAAAGTAAATGTTGCTTTTAAACTGGCAAGTCTAGCAAGAATCTAAAATCATCCCCGGTCGAGAGACCAAATGGGTTATTGTTGTGTTAATCCAGTGCTTCTCAATTATTTTCGGTTACACCCCCCTAGCAAGAAGAAAACAATTCGCGCGCCCCATTCTCTGCCGCGACTATAAATATAAATTTGTCTATAAAATTATTAAAAGTACATCTCTGCATACAATTATATCATTATTAACATTAAAGAAAAAAAAGAAAGAAATATAGTTCAACTTTCAACAAAGAATAACTTTATTAACATTGCTTTTAGTCCGTAATAGACACAGTAAGCAAACCGGTCTTTCCTCGTCTCCCACTGCAGTCACAGAGATGCCAAGCGCTACTTACGCTTCGTCATATTTCCTCGTCTTAGCTTTCGGGTGACTGTCTTTTGTCTCATTATCTTCGTCTCTCTCCGCCTATCTTTTCCTCCCTGTTAGAAAAAATCATGTTGTCTCTTGAGGGTTTGTTTACTGCACTTCACATCGCCTGCTCGGTTTAAAAAAAAAAACGACACCATAGAGCTTAGACGCCCTGCGTAGACTCTGACAATGAGAGCGCCACTGTCTACTACTGTAGTGGATGTGCAATTACATTTAATTCTAGAACGGCAAAAAAGGCTTTTTCCCCAGGGTCACAGGACTGTGTCAATCTTTCATGATTATTATGTAATCATGTTATGTTCATCTAAATGTGGTCAAACTCAATGCAATGACATCTTGACAATGATTATTATTACAAAAAATTAAAGAAAAACGATATTTAGCAATATCTTCACAGCACAATTTGGGGCTACGTTTAGGCATATTCTCACACAGGAAATATTTCAAATTAGAGCTTGTTGAGAACATGCAATGACAATGAGTGAGTTTTCTTTTTTTAGGATATATAATTTGAGTAAGGCCCTATCTCTTAATTGCTATTATTAACAATTGTTACTTCCATCTTTTGTGTGGTCAAAGGCTTTTGGAGTATGAATGAGTTTTTTTTTTATGTTTTGGTGGAAAATGAGGTTTCAATCCCAGACAGGAGGAGGTCAAAGGGGAGAGAGACTGGTACACACAATCTTTGACACAATCCTGGATATAGGTGACACTGGGGTGTATTGCAATTGACCTCATGCTGAGTTTTGAGTATTATTTATTGTAATGACTATAAAGTATCTTTATAATTTTCCTCAGGGGGATCTGTCTTACAAGTATGGTGACAATAACTTGTCCTGTCAGTTCCAGAGGAAAAGTGAACTGAAAGCTTGGATCTATCATCCTGTTGACACATGGCTTAAACTAATGATACCTGCTGCTGTGGTTCATGGATAAACACAGAAGTGATTTCAGAGAAAATGAATGATTGAGTCTACCAACAGGAATGTTTTTGAACTTAATACCAATAAAATGTAATTAAAAACTGTGACCTAATTTTTTAAGACAAGGAAACTCCAGCTGTCTTTTGTTCCACATTTCTATTAATTTGTTTTCTAAATTCTGATGAGAGCTTACAATTTAACACATAAATGTGCCACACATTTAGACAATATCATGTAGTATTTAGACAATATGACTGCTACAACATATTATTAACCACAATTGTTTGACATCTCAAGATTTGAAGATTTTCTTTTATATAACATTTTGGTTTTTTAACTAAATATTGTTTATATGATGTAGCTCTGAGTAAAGCTAGCAGAATCACCTTGACGTTATAACTGGTTTGCTACAATGTTCAGGGGTGAACAATTTAAGATGTTAAATTGTATAGACATTAATAAAAGCCACAGCTAAAAATGGAAGGCCTGAAACTGCTGCCAAAATCAAACTCATGTTGCATTTTATTTTTTTGCACTTAATACGGTTTATCGCCCAAAAGCGTCACAGAAATAACATTTTAAGTGTAGCATTCCCCCTGGAGGTTGGTCGGGGAAGGCACGGCGGAGGACTGCGATCACCAAGACCTCTTTCAGTCGACCAGCCGCTCAAACGCACACCAATTTACACACTGCTGAAGAGAAGACCAATGCAAGGTGCTCTAACCCTAGCGTGACATGCAAGAAAATAGGAAAGTCTGTACTGTATACTGTGTGTTCAAGAAATCAGGTGGAAAGGCAATATGGCTCGAAGCATTGGAGGAGGGCACGAACTGCATTGCCAGTGAGTAGATGGGAATAGAAATGGGGTAAGTGTTGCACACGTGAATGATGATGATTCAGTGTGTAAGTTTTGCGGGTTTTATTGTCGGCAAGATTTATTGTCGATAAGATTAGCCACATTACTGGCGTCCAACCTCTTTGCCGCCGACACAGCACTGAACTAATGCTGTGACCGCGTCTCGGCAAACTAATCACAGTTGGTTTCACGCCATCCGGTGGTGGAATGTGGTACTACATACTTACGAACAGTGAGTGAGAGGAAAGGAGCAAGTTGCTAACTCAGGAAATAAAATAAATTAAATATAAAAAAAAGGGAGGGGGATGTCTGGTCCTTGCGCTCTCACATAAGGAAGTTTGACCAGTAAATCAGGATGTCCCAAAGATAAGTGAGGTTGAAGTCAGAGCAGCTTTGAAGAGAATTAAGAATGTGATGAGTCTTAGTTTAGATGACACACTGGTGGAGGTTTGGAAGTCTCCTCCAGAGAATGGGGGGGAGTATGTAGCCAGAATGTTTGACACCATCCCAGATAATACCGAGGAATGGAGGAAAAACAGGCAAGTGCCAATTTTCAAGAACCTTGGTGATGTTCATGGGTACAAAAACTGACAAACCACGCAATGAAGCTCTGCAAGAGAAGAGGAAGCTCGGTAGAAAAAAAAATGGCTACAATTTCTGAGCAGCAGTATGATTTCATGCCTAGGAGGAGCACTACACATAAGATAAACCTTATTGATCTCCATAGGGGAAATTGTTTTGTCACAGCAACGTAATAGTTATAGTGTCAATAAATAGAAATAGAAAGACAATTAGAAAATAGCAAAAGACATCCACAAATAAATAGACAGCAGAGAGAACAACAACATCGAGGATAAGTATGGACAACAGAATGAAAAAAAAAATACATTAAGGGTGAAAATAGACAACCAAAACTGAACAACAACATAAACACAGTGACAATAGCAGTGACAAGAATAAAATAAATGAACAAAAATAGGCAGGATACGAGTGGGCTGAGACCAACAAGGATGAAAATATGCTAGGTTTGCTTTGAGAATGTTGATAGAGGGGTACATTGTATGTTTCTACTAAATCAATGTGACCTTCTCTGGAGTGGAGGATGTCTGGAGTCTCTTTCTTGTTTGCTTTTGTGATTGAAAGGCTCACAGATGTGGTTAGACAGCGAGCTCCATGGAGCATAATTTTAGCAGATGCATTAAGATAAGATAAATTTTATTAATCCCCATAGGGGAAACTCCTTTGTCACAGCAGCATAACAGTTATGTCAAAAAAAGGAAATAATATGAATATAAATAGAAAAGGCAAAAGACAGAAGATAGCAAGACAATAAAAAAAACAAATAGACAGCAAACAACAATATACAGGATGACAATGGGCGACATCAAGGAACAGTGAGGGTGAAAAATACACAACCATAACTTAAAAAAAACAATATAAATAGAGTGACAAAAATAAATAGTAATGAATAAAATAATCAAAAATAGGTAGGGTGTGTGCGGGGCGGGACAAACAAGGATAAGAGAGACAGCAGAGTTAAGTGACTCGGCGAGGTAGTGAATGGGGAAGGGTAGTGAGGTTGTGGAATTGTGGAAGCAGCACAGACGCACTCAGGCTGGTCAGGGTTGTGAATCGTCCAGACTTCTGTTGTACAGTCTGATGGCACAAAGCAGTGTCTGAAGCGTCTGGTTCTGCACCGGGGTGGGATGAACCGTTGGCTGAAGGAGCTGCATATCAGTCACAGCTTGTTGTGCAGGGGGTGGGAAGGATTGTCCAGCTCCCAGTTTGTCCTTTACCCTCCCAACTGCCACCCATTGAAGATGGTCCAGGTTGAGTCCCACCACTGAGCAGGCTTTCCTTGCGATCTTATTTAGCCTATTGACTTCACCAGTCCTGGCACTGCCCCACCAGCACACTATACCGAAAGAGTGCGCTGGCTACCATCGACTGGTAAGGTCTTGAGGAGCCCGCTAAACGACCTCAGTCTCCTTGGGAAGAACATCCTGCTCTGACCCTTCCTGTATAGTGCATCAGTGTTCTGTGAGCAGTCTAATTTATTGTTACTGTGGGCCCCAAGGTACTTGTAGGAGTACAAAAAAATTCCACCTCTTGGGGCTGGTGATCAGTACCTGTCTCGTCCAATTCTTACGAAAGTCCACAACGACCTCCTTGATCTTGGAGTGTCACGAATTGCTGGGGCGGACTCGAGCAGGGAACCACACTTCCGAGCAGAGATAGGTGGTTGAAAGCATTTTTATTGGGTTGACAGGGCAGGGCGGGTTGCAGACAGGACTGCAGAGGCTGGTCTCACCGGGACGGGTTGCAGGCGGGACTGCAGAGGCTGGGTCTCACCAGGACGGGTTGCAGGCTGGGCTGGTTGCAGACTGGGGTGCAGACGGGACAGGAACAGAGGTCACACCGGCCGATAGGGTCCGGTTGTGACGAGGGAGGGAACAGAGGTCACACCTGGGGTCCGGTCGTGGCAAGGAATGGGGTCCGGTCATGGCAAGGCTTCACAGTGGTTTGTGAAGACCACAGTGGCAGGAATGGGGTCCGGTCGTGGCAGGGTTTCACAGTGGTTTGTGAGGACCACAGTGGCAGGAATGGGGTCCGGTCGTGGCAGGGTTTCACAGTGGTTTGTGAGGACCACAGTGGCAGGCATGGGGTCCGGTCGTGGCAGGGCTTCACAGTGGTTTGTGAAGACCACAGTGGCAGGAATGGGGTCCAGTCATGGCAGGGGTTCACAGTGGTTTGTGAGGACCACAGTGGCAGGAATGGGGTCCGGTCGTGGTAGGGCTTCACAGTGGCAGGAATGGGGTCCGGTCGTGGCAGGGCTTCACAGTGGTTTGTGAGGACCACAATCCCCCGGCGCCAGGGGGAGCGTGCCGCTGCCCTTTATAGGGATCTTAATTAGCGGCATCTGCTGCAGCTGGCGCCAATTACAATGGGGATCAGGTGTGAACCCTGACATGGAGATGTTGAGTAGAAGGTGGTTCTGGTTGCTCCACTCAACGCAACTCACGATCAGACTTCTGTACTTCACCTCATTGTCATTGTTGATGCATCCAATGAAGGAAGAGTCATTGGAGAACCGGAGTTGTACCAGAGGCACAGAGGTGAAGAGGGTGAAGAGGAATGGAGACAGGACAGTACCTTTGGGCACTCCTGTGCTGCATGCCACAGCCTCAGAAACACCCTAATATGCTGCGGCTATCCTGTGAGGTAGTCCAGGATCCAGGCAGTGATGTCAGGGTGAAGTTGCGTACTCAGCAGCTTGTCCTAGAGGAGGGTGGGGCTGGATTGTGTTGAAAGCACTGGAGACTTCAAAGAAGGTGACTCTCACAGTGCTTCATGGATCCTCAAGGTGGGATAGGGGACTATGAGTGAGGAAGATGATTGCATCCTCCACCCCTTTGTGATGCCTGTACGCAAACTGCAGAGGGTCCAGGAAAGCAGATAACCGGTCTTTCAGATGCTGGAGTACAAGCCTCTCAAACAACTTCATGACGAGACGTTAGTGCCACCGGCCTGTAGTCCTTGAGAGTACTTGGATGTCCCTTCTTGTGTATGGAGACAATGCAGGAGGTCTTCTAGAGGTAAGGCACCTTCAGCAACCTCTGGGAAAGGTTGAAAAGGGGCTGTAAGACCCAAGCAAGCTGCCCAGCACACACCTTGAGGACCCTGAGGCTGATGTTGTCCAGCCCACCGGCTTTGCACCCTCTGCACCTGGCTGGTTGGAGAGGGTGGGTCCGAGGTTGGAGAGAGGGTGGGGGTCTTTGTGTCAGTGTTCAGGGGGATGGAGGTGGTGATGTGGGGGGATACTGATGGAAGGGACTGCCGGTGGGAGGGTGAGTAGTGGTTGTGTGTATGTTCATGTTCCCATGGATGTAGTAGGGGTCAGGGGGGCTGTCTGTGGAAGCTTCCGGTGGACCGTGGGAGGGAGGGTGGGTGGTGACCATGTCTATGTTCAGGCAGGATGGGATCTCTTCCTATCCTGTCTGCACTTACAACATGTCCCTTCATCAGTGCACGACAGTTACCTCTTGTCTTTTCCCAAGTCCCCAATCTCTCTCAAATCGCAAGTTCCCAGGGGGTGCGGATTGATCTACTGCAATGGTTTTGCCGGACATCCTCCATTGTTATTTCTTTTATGAATATCTAAGCTATTATTGGATCATTTCAGCTATTACATATGTCAGTGCTACTGTTATTAGTAGTAAGAGATCATTTATGCCTGTCCCTCCCAACCCTCCTTTCCCCTCTGTCTCTATCACACTCTCGCTCTCTACCTGTATAGCTCTGCCCTTCTCTTTTTCTACATTTCTGCCCTTCTCTCTCTTTTTTCCCCAACTGGTCAAGGCAGCAGGCCACAAGCAGGCCAGAAGGATCTGTCATAGGTTTTGGCTCAGTAAGAGGCAGTTTTCCCTTGCCACTGTGACCAAGTGCTTGCTCATGGGGGAATTTTCAGTTTTTGTAAATAATTTTAAGACTGGGGTTCAGACCTGCTCTACATGGAAAATGTGATGAGGTAACTGTCGCCACACCCACTCACCAGTCACAGCCAAAGTCCCAGTCTTGAGCCAATTAGGACTCCTTGTTTAATTGCCCACACTTGTCCTCTTTCCCTCATTCATTTAACCTGTTTGCCTCCCTTTAAAAGAACCTCTTAGAGCAGGCATGTATTGTCTGGTCTTGATGAGAGGACTGATTTGGTTCCTGTGTCAACTTCCGGGATTCATTGGATTCCCTGTTTTGGATGTACTATCATTTGTGTTTAAAGTCTCAAGCTACAGTTGAACATGTATTGCCCAAGGCAATGCTTTTGGTGAATCTTCAATAAGTGTTAAAAATGTAGATTTTCTGAGTGTCTGCAGCTCTGTAACACTGTAAATAAAATCTGACTTGACCAAAGGATGCAATGAGAGGAGTTGAGGAAGGTGCAGGACTTCAAATATTTATATCTAAAGTTTAGAGTAATAAGTAGTGTGCAAAGGTGATGAAGAAGCAAGTGACATGCAGCTCTGACCAAAAGACAGGAGGCAGAGATGAAGAGGGAACAGAGAAGATGTTTAGATTTTCTTTAGAAGTGGCAAGGATGGACAGGATATTAGATTACACACAAGTCCATCAGAGGGACAGCCAAGGGTAGACATTTTGGAGTTAAATCAGAGTAGTTGAAAAGGAGTGAGTATATTGGATGTTGGAGGAGCTGCCAAGTAGGAGGAATAGGGTGAGACCAGAGTTTGGGGGTGGGGGATGAAGGAAGACATGGAGTCAGTGAGTGGAGGGAGATTGAGAAATCAATGTAAATGACTTCTGAATTCTTGACAGGAGTAGATGTTAGAATTCCTTTAACAATTGTCATTTTATCTCTGGACTGCAGTGGTGACTTCACCTGGCAGCAGACATTAGCACATGCGTGCCACAGATTACCAGAGAGCAGGCAATCACTCACAACCCCCTACATCAGTCTGACACATATTCATTCAACATCGGCAAAATCATAAGAACATGAAAATCTCGTAACAAATTCGTTATTATTTTCGATATGTGTCCTTCCTCACCTACTCTGTCCATGTGTGGCTGAGTGCAGAAACTGTTACACACACAGCACACCATGGGAGTGTGTGAACAGTAAACCCTACCATTGCCCTGGAAGTGTTGGAACATTTGCCCAAGGTGCCATTTCACTGTGTTGTAATCGTTGACTATTATTCTTGGGGAAATACCTAGTAATGTGCAGATGTCCTGAATGCAACAAAGGTATCAGGTTTGTCATTTCCTACTTACAACACTTTTTCATGACCATTTATTTAGTGTGAAATACATTTTGTTGAAGTTATTCTTCATTCTATTGGGCACAGTCAACATGAACTGGGTAACATTAACAACCCAAAGTAAGTTAGAAAGAAGAGATAGAAGAGAAATATAAATGTAATGCCCTAGTGATGTCCCCTATATTTCACATTTTTCTGTATCCATTTCACTTCACATTGCATTTTTCACACGTTTCATAATGAGCTGACTCACTCTGTATTACTGATTTAGTTCTGTCCTGCATTTGTGGGAAATGATGCTTCTGCGCTTCTGAGCCGGACTTTCCATGTGTGGGTTTGAAAGGGAGACACCAACATTCTGAATGTTTACTCATTTCCTGACAGACCTAGAACCAATTTGTGACTATTATACCTGGCAGCTGTTTGTTGTGTTTGCTCTCCAACATTGATCTGTGATTCTGAGAAAGCAAGCCATGTTGCAAACTGATGTTTCACCTTTTTTACAAGGGTGGGGCATGTATTCAAATTTTGTACTTGGCCAGCTGTAACTCTCAATGTATAAGCAGTAGCGGAGCATTCAAAAACCTTGCTCTTGGGAATGGTTCGGTAATGTATTGGAATTTATTTCAGGCCAGTTTGATGAAACTAAATGAGGAAATAAGAGCATTTTAAAATCTATTTCTCAAATGCACACAATGCATGTCAAATCATTGGAATTGGCATATTTGGCCGGTGGAACAAGAGAAAAAGAGGAGGATGACAGTTTGTTTTCCCTAGAGGAAACACAGTTGTTTAGTCTTTTACGCAGATCCTTGCGGAGGTAATTTAGGTTCAGATAAGGTAAGTAAGATATGATAATGTTTTCTTAGTGCCACAGTAAGGAGAGTGCATATAGTGACAGGAAGTCCAGTGAATCAAGCTTGTCCTGTATTCAGGATTTTGTTGTAGACTGAAAGGCCAGCAGTGCTTTTGACTACTGCAATGAATTCAGTCAAAAACAAAATATGCCTCAATAATTTATTCAAGTTGAGCATGAGCCCAACATGCTGTTCTGACTGTGGCCATCCCTGAGAGCAGCCTGGTGCAGGGAAAAGCTTTGACAAAGTAATTTAGGTGAATATGGTCGATATCAGCATTTGAAGACTATAGGCCAATGTGTACACACTGCCAAGGAACTTCAGGGCACATCGCTTGTTTGACCTTTTGTTGGCCTGTGATTAAGGTCTTAATTTGAATTGTCGTATTAATTGTTTTTCTGATATAGAAGTAACCTGTGAGCCTGTTATGCAACCAACAATCAGAGTGATAGAATCCAAAGTGCAATCTTTTTTCCTGTTTTTTAAATCTGATTTTAAGTTTTGAATAAATTCTTGCGTTCAACCCCCCACGCTTATGCTGTAATATGGTGAAGTTAGTTTTAAGTTGGATATTCTTTATGCGCTTACTTGGCTCCAGGTGCTATTCTTTCTTCCTTTCTTTCTTTCTTTCTTTCTTTCTTTCTTTCTTTCTTTCTTTCTTTCGATTTTCACCCAATCTCAGCAGGAGACTGAGGCTCACTGTCCCCACTCTGTAAAACTCCACACCATACCAGACTGCTACTGCAACTATAATAAAAAGAAATATAATATTGCAAAGAAAGACAGAACTTGAGCCAAAACTGAAAGATTTGTAATTGGGAAGAAAAGAGTTTTGACTTATTCTTAACTCTTGGAGTGCAGGAGACCACATGGGGGCCACAGCTGTTGCTCATCAAACTCAAGTGGCTTTCAGTGAAACTGTCCGGTAAAAGATGGTTCTAGAATTGAGGGTACAGGAAGCCCACTGCCTTATACAGTTTGGTCATTGTGTGTCATCACTCATAAGCACTAAGCAGTGCATTCACAAATCATCAGGATTTGCTCTGGAAGGGAGAAACTCACCTTTATCACATTCTCTCATCAATTGAGATCAAATGGGGGACAATTTATAATCACTTAATTACTGACATGTGTGATAAACATGGGAATTTCATGCAGTGCCGTCAAAAAGTACCCCAGGGACAGGACACTTCAAAGCTGTGACACCAAGGAAGACAAGATATAGAAGAAGGTTTTAACAGAGGAAGAGAAATAACAGAAAATGTAACCAAATTCGACTGAATCGTGAAATTAACACTCCAAGTCCACAGTGATAGAGAATGGGTTCCGTGTAATAACAACTAAAATATTTTTTTAAAAGTGCCGGTTTATTGACGGTCCCTAAATCCAACCCCACTGGTAGGGAGCGGGTATTGCAGTCTGAGGGGGGAGGAGGCGCGGCGAGAGCGTGTCTGACGTAGTTCCCGACTTGAAACTGGCTTCACCTCCACCCCGGTGAGGCAGCAGGAGGGATGTGGAGTATAAAGCTGGGGGGCTGGAACATCTGGAGGAGAAGCAGCAGCAGCAGTGCACGGCTGCAGGATGCGCGCCCTCCAGTTCGCCCTCCTCTGCGCCCTCGGCTTCCTGCTCACAGAAACGCAGGCATGGGGCTACAAAGACGGGATATTTCACAACTCCATATGGCTGGGTAAGGAACGGGGTTCTGTTGTCGGAAGAGAGATGGCATCGGCTGTGCTCTTATTCGGGTTTTCTTCATCTTGAAGGCCTATTTTTGCAAGAGTTGTGGAGAACGCTTTTATGATAGTGTGATCACTCTTTTATTAATGCCACCATAATTACCTTAAAATGTACTTTAATTCAATTACATCATTGCGTATAATTATTTATACTTGTATTTTTATTGCCTTTTAGAGCAACATGTCACAATACCCTGGTATTAGTGGAGGGTGACGGGTTAGTAGCTCCTTCACTAACAGCCTCACTTTTTCTCACTGGCTGGGTGCAGCATGTTCTAACAAAAAAAAAAAAAAGCTAACATTGAAAAGAAATGTAATTATATCATTGTTGGGGGCCTGAAGTGAGCAAGGACGCACTTTACTGCTGCATGTTTTCATTTCAAGATGGATGATATTTCATGCTTCTTTAGATGTTGGTTATGAGTCCAACACATTTATTCCTCTCATCCTTTTTCCTCTTTGCAGACCTAGTTCCCTCTTGGCTTTTGATTTTGTTGTCAGTGCCCCTGTTTCTGATGTCTCCCCAAACAGAGCAAGCAGCAGGAGTTTACCATCGGGAGTCACGGAAAGGGAGATACCAGTTGACATATAGAGAGGCTAAGGCCGTGTGCAAGTTTGAGGGAGGAAAGCTGGCAACTTATGAACAGCTGGAGGCGGCTCGGCAGATAGGTATGCAACAACATGCAACACACCTGAACCTGTCGGGCCTTTTCATTTCATCATACCTCTCACTAACATCATTTAGTTTTTGCACGGCTTACAAGATCCTCACTGTTGGACCTTGTTTTGACCATATACTGACAAATAGAATGGAATCCAGCGAGGCTGTCTTACCTCCACTTTCACTCTCCATTTGACCTCGATATCCCTTTTACACATTCAAGGAAAGGTCTGTGGCATTAGATCCGAGAGATGTCTCTTGGAATGCTTTCACCTTATGGGGAAATAGGTTAACATGCTCAGAGGGTAAAGGTCATCATGAGGCAGGAAGAGAGAGAAAGACATCCAGCCTGGATGTTTCTCTGACTCTGCTCTGGATTTTAGATACTCTGAAGTTTTATTCTGAAGAGCTGCTAACACCCTGTTGGATGGCTCATGTCACTGTTTCCACAGTACTAAGATTGAATCCAGCCTCTCGGCCTGGAATTACAACCCCCCCATGAGTGGTTGCTGCTGAGTTTCTTCACGGCAGCTTACTTTTTATGTGGGCTCTTCTGGCTGTAGTCTGCAAGTCATAAGTAACCCCCTGTGTCTACAAATAACAAAAACAAAAAAAAAAATCAAGCCACAAAGTCATTGTATAATGCTTGTGTAATAACCATGAGTTTGTCTTTCAACTTTAACAAAAGCAGGCTGAAGCTGGCAGCATGCAAGAACTCCTCTGCTATCCAGAGGAGGTTAACATCAATTTTCCTGTCTCGCTTAGGGTTCCATGTGTGTTCAGCTGGATGGTTTGACAAAGGCCGTGTCGGTTACCCCATTGTCAAACCTGGTCCAAACTGTGGCTTTGGAAAAGTCGGCATTGTGGACTATGGATACAGACTAAACAAAAGCGAGAGATGGGACGTGTACTGCTACAACCCCACCTGTGAGTATCTGTGTTGCTCTCAGAGGCTGAGCTCAACTTTACAATGGGTTTCAGTTTTGGAGCTCAGCTTGCTGCTACTTTACCCTTTCACTTCATATGTTGCCACACACTAAGCATGAGCTCTAGCTGCAGTGGATGAAAAAAGTTGTTCGTCTGTTGTGTCAAAAAACCCTATGGGAAAATATTGGCTATAATAGTATGTTTTTTGCTGAAAATCAAAATTGGATGAACCATGAGCAATAGGCTACTTTCCACCAGCGCCAGGGGAGCAATTAGGGGTTCAGTGTCTTGCCCAACAACTTTGGGACACTTGAGGAGGAGGCGGGAATCAAACCAGGAATGTTCAGTTCCAAAGACGAGTGCTCTACCTCCTTCCCAAGTAGCAGAAGATGGATGGATGGATGGATGGATGGCTGGATGAATGGATTTAAGAATATATAGTATTTGGTTTTGTTATTCTGTCATGAGTGTCAAGAAGAGTGGAAAGGGAAGCCCAGATATTAAGAGTAGTCATATAGTTTCAAGCTCTACAGACTCCCTCTAGAAGTTGTCATCACCCACCCCCTCACAAAATACATGAGAAGATATGGAGAACTAAATCACTGTGTAATGAGACCACAGGCCTTTTTTTGTCTGGAGCCAAAGCCACAATCTCAGTTCCACCCCGTGAGTTATCACAGTCACACCAAGAAAAACCTGCCTGGTTTGAAGCAGTGTGGAAAGGGAAGAAATAACTATACTACAGAATCACTAAGTAAGTGATTGCCTTTTTTTCATTAAGCTTTCGGGTTAATTCAGCTGAATCCTTTTCATTGTAAATCTTTCAGAATAAAACACCTATATCGCTTTTGAGCTAGACTTAGAGACGTAGAATCACTTTACCCTTAATGTATTATATATATATATATATATATATATATATATTTCCCAATAATTCTGTGTATATTCTTTTCCTTCTGTTTTTTACTTGTGAAGCGTCTTTGAGTGTCATGAAAAGCGCTATAAAAATCCCATATATTATTATTATTATTATATCTTTAAGCCGGTCATGCATCTGCCAACTTGTGGTAACATAGATTGTATAGTCTGGATTAAGTATATAGCGTACACACACACACACACACACACACACAGGAAAATTGAAGCTGCCTAATCATTCATCAGAATTCTTTTTGTATTTTATTGTTTGTATTACTTTTCTACTGCAATCCATTCAATACAACATAATGTAATTTGTGTTCAAACGGATGTAGAGGACGAAGAGGACCTGTGGTACACACACACTCACACAATAAACCAAACCAAAAACAAACAAACAAAAAAAAAAACATACACATATGCTCAAACAAGCACTTAAGTAAAGCCCACATTACTGGAGTTATGTTTATAAATGCAGCCTCAGGGCGGCACTGGGCGGTGCCCCCCTGAGCCTGCCTTGTGGGGGGGAGGCAGTGTCTCCCTGAGCCAGTCCCAAGCCCAGATAAATGCAGAGGTTGCGTCAGGAATGCATCCGGCATAAAACTTTTGCCAAACCAAACATGTGAGTCAACCATAGCCATATCATACCGGATCGGTCGAGGATCGGGTTGACAACAACCGCCATAGGTACTGATGACCTACAGGGTACCAGTGGAAATTGGGTTACTGCCGGTCGAAGAACAAGAACAAGAAGAAGAGGAGGAGGATGTGTACGGAAGCAGAGAGAGAGGAGGATGGAGAGACCCTGGGACTGAGAGAAGGGACTTTGAATATCGGGACTATGACAGGAAAAGGTAGAGTTGGTCGACATGATGCAGAGACAGAAGGTGGATATACTGTGTGTCCAGGAGACTAGGTGGGAAGGTAGTAAAGCTAGAAGCTTAGGAGCAGGCTTTAAGTTGTACTATTATGGTACTGACAAGAAGAGAAATGGAGAAGGAGTTATGTTGGAGGAAGAGTTTGTTGGGAACGTTCTAAAGGTGAAAAGAATGTCAAATAGATATGGAGTCTGAAACTGGAAATTGAAGGTGTGATGCTCGATGTTATTAGTGGCTATTCCCAGCATGTGGGATGTGAATTTAAGGAGAGGGAGAAGTTCTGGATTGAGTTAGATGAAGTGATGCAGAATTGCCCCAGAAATTAGAGAGTGGTAATTGGTGCAGACTTCAATGGACATGTTGGTGAACACAAGAATAGCCTTGCGGTGATGGGCAGATTTGGAATACAGGATAGGAATGCAGAGGGACAGATGGTGGTAGATTTTTCAGGATGGAAAAGGATGGAAATAGCTGTAGTGAACATCTTTTTCCTAGAAAAAACAGGAAAATAGGATAACTTATAAGAGCGGCGGTAGGAGCACCAAGGTAGACTACATCTTGTATAGACAAGGTAACCTGAAAGAGATCAGTGACTGCGGAGTAGTTGCAGGTGAGAGTGTGGCAAGATAGCATAGGGTGGTGGTTTGTAGGATGACTCTGGTGACAAGGAAGATAAAGAGGACACAGGCAGAGCAGAGGACAAAGTGGTGGAAGCTGAAAAGGGAGGAGTGTTGTATGGTTTTCAGGGAGGACTTGAGAAAGGGTCTGGGTGGTCATGGTGAGCTTCCAGATGATTGGACAACTACAGCTAGTGTCATCAGGGAGACAGGTAGAAGAGTACTTGGTCTGTCATCTGGAAGGAAAGTAGATGAGGAGACTTGGTGGTGGAATGAGGAAGTGCAGGAGTATATACAGAGAAAGCGGTATGCAAAGAAGAAGTGGGACACTGAGAGGACTGAAGACAACAGAAAGAAGTACAGGGAAATACAAAGTAAGGTAGAGATAGAGGTAGCAAAGGCAAAACAAAGGGTGTATGATGACCTGTATGCTCAGTTGGACAGTAAGGAGGAAGAGAATGATCTATACAGGTTGGCGAAACAGAGAGAAAAAAGATGGAAAGGTTGTACAACAGGTCTGGATGATTAAGTGAGGAAGTGAGTGAAGTGAGGAAGGCATTGAAGAGGATAAAGAGTGGGAAGGCAGTTGGTCCTGTCGGTATATCTGTGGAGGTGTGGAAGTGTCTAGGTGAGGCAGCGATAGAGTTTTTTTATTAGATTATTCAACAGGATCTTAGAGAGTGAGAAGATGCCTGAAGAATGGAGACGAAGTGTGATGGTGCCTATTTTTAAGAGTAAAGGGCGTGTGCAGAATTGCGGCAACTATAGAGGGATAAAGTTGATGAGCCATACAATGAAATTATGGGAAAGAGTAGTGGAAACTAGACTGAGAGCAGAAATCAGCATTTGTGAACAGCAGTATGGCTTTATGCCTAGAAAGAGTACTACAGATGCAGTATTTGCGTTGAGAATGCTAATAGAAAAGTACAGAGAAGGCCAGAGGGAGCTGCATTGTGTTTTTGTAGACCTAGAAAAGGCATATGACATGGTGCCAAGAGAGGAGCTCTGGCATTGTATGAGGAAGTCTGGAGTGGCAGAGAAGTATGTTAGACTAGTGCAGGACATGTATGCTAGCTGTGAGACACTGGTACGGTGTGCTGTGGGGGTAACAGAGAAGTTCAAGGTGAGGTGGGACTCCATCAGGGATCAGCTCTGAGCCCCTTCTTGTTTGCAATGGTGATAAACAGGCTGACAGATGAGGTTAGATAGGAATCTCAATGGACCTTGATGTTTGCAGATGACATTGTGATCTGTTGTGAGAGCAGAAAACAGGTAGAGGAACATCTAGAGAGGTGAAGGTATGGTCTGGAAAGGAGAAGGAATGTAAGTTAGCAGCAGCAAGACAGAATATATGTTTGTGAATGAGGGGAACTCGGGTGGAACGTTGAGGCCACAGGGAATGGAGATCAAGTAGCTGGAGGATTTCAGGCACTCAGGGTCAACAGTCCAGAGCAACAAAGAGTGTGGAAAAAAGGTGAAGTGACGGGTTCAAGCAGGTTGGAATGGGTGGGAAAAAGTGTTTTCTTCGGCGTTCTATGTGATAGAAGACTATCGGCCAGAATAAAAGGAAAGGTGTACAAGAAAGTGGTGAGATCAGCGAGGCTGTATGATCTAGAAACTGTTACAGTGACGAAAAGACAGGAGGCAGAACTAGAGGTTGCAGAGATGAAGATGTTGAGGTTCTCTTTGGGAGTGACCAAGATGGAAAGGATCAGGAATGAGTCTATCAGCGGAACAGCACATGTTAGATGTTTTAGAGAGAAGGTCAGAGAAGCCAGACCGAGATGGTTTGGTCATATACAAAGGAGGAATAGAGAATATATTGGCTGATGGATACTGGAATTGGAGCAGCTAGGCAAGAGGTCTTGAGGAAGACCAAAGAGAAGATTTATGAACGTAGTGAGAGAGGATATGAAGGTAGTTGGTATTAGTAAGGAGGATACAGAGAATAGGGTTAGATGGAGAAAGTTGACTCGCTATGGCAACTCCTAAAGGGAAAAGTCAAAAGAAGAAGAAAAAGACTGGAGATATGTTTATTAGATTATAAACTCCCTCGTTATAGACAATTAAAATTATATATGCGTATATATTGTCTTATATTATAGTAACCTGAACACTGCTCCGGTCAATGCACGGATTGACAGGTTGAGACAACGTGTGATAATTCAGTCATGCTGAAAGCCTGCAAAGCTGTACACTTGAGGGGTTGTTCGCTATGGTTGCATTATGAGTTGTTAAATCCAATGATAACACAAAACGTTGTGATTACATCAGAAATCATGTTTTTAGGCAGAATAAACTTGCAGCTGCACTGTGTTTCATTACAGTCAGACACTCTGGAGATCCAGGGCCATTAGTTTCGGGACTCTCCAAATACCTCTGGTGAAATTAAAGAAAATGTTTGTGAAGCTTTGAAAAGATGATACAGATATTGTGGTATTCAGCTCCTGGTCTCTTCAGTAGGGATGTGAAGGGTGACCAATAGTGGAGATTAGTAAAAAAAAGAATGAATTCCCCTTACCATTTATCAAAACACAGGTGCTGTATTTTAAAATGACTTTCATAATTAATACCTCGACAATTTCTTTAGCAATTAAATACTGGGTGGTTTGTCCTGAAAGATAATGAAATATTTGACAAATTGTGATTGTAGGAAAAGGGTTTGATGGTACGCCAATAAAACCTGCACACTAGAGACCCCTGATTCAATGAAAAATGTTTTATTTTCACAAGTCTGAAATATATTTAGAGTTATCCTTGTCAGCCACGCACAGCCAGCATACTTCTCAAAAAAATGCAAATATTAGCCGGTCGATCCAAAGAATGTAATGATTCACTTATTCTGGTACTATACACACTAGCTTCCAGGGAGGGAACACGAACAGTTTCATTTAGAAAATGAAACATAAAACATCTCTAGAAACAACCCACAATTGAATGTTGGGTGTTGTGTTTAAATTGAGAATTTTTCTTGAGAGCACTACACGGCCATTTCCGAAACCCTGTTGCAGCATTGTCTTTGTCCGAAACCCTCATTCATCCCCAGTTTTCGTATCTTGCTCATTCTTGTAACAGATTACCAAAGGCAAACAAAGCCTCCTGCAAAGATTTTTGTCTTAGTTTCATAATTGAATCGTAATAGTGTTCATATGCTCATTCGCTGAAAGACACACATGCGCTGATTCCTTGACGTGCTTGATTTCATTTTGATTGCTATGGCTTTGCACCTCCCTCCCTTGCCTTGCGAAAGTCGATAATATTGTTTCAAATTTTGTTCTTTGGGTTAATCTATCTTCATTTTTTTTTTTTTTTTGTCAGGATCTGATGAAAATAGTATTTTACACTGATTTGTGTCATTTGCTTTTCCTACCGGTAGTTGGTGCCTAAAGGTGGATCAGTGAGGACAAACGGAAGTGAAATGAAATATAAGAGTAGATGTCAATCCAGACATAAGTCAGAGAGTGCCGTTGTAAAATCACAGAGAACATGAGGGCTTTGTGGTGGATTTCTTGAGCCCTTCATTATCATATTTGGCTTTTCAGACTGCTCCCAGAGAACTTCTCATTACTGGTATTGTACTTGAGGTCTGGAGGCTTGAAGTGAAATAGAAAAATATACATCTGATTCCAACTTCCAGTCTGTTCAACGAGAGCCTGAAGACAATAAAATAGGACATTCTGGCCAGAAAGTAAGAAATGTATTTAAAAGAATTGAATCACTAATCTTCAATGGAGCCAATCACATTTATCTAAGATGTTTGTCATAGTTAAGATTTTTTTGTCAATTTCCTATGTACTATACAACCTATTTAGCCCCTGCAACCTCTAACACTCAATTTATTACCAGTCGGTATCATTTGAGTCTCTAAGGGTTCAGCGGGAAAGCCATAAAACGCACAAGCGTTCTCCGTGAACAGGATATCTATGCTGCACATTAGATAAAATCCAAGCTGAACTGTAAATAAAATAAATGTGTGTAATTTATTTACAGTTCAGCTTTGCTGTGCGCGACTTAGCGGTAACATTGCACCCAAGTCTGTGCTAATTCTGCCTTGGTCACCAGTTGCATCATCTAAAGGTGCCCAAAATGACTCCTCCACAGATATCGTCATACATAGAAATTGCATATCAACGTCTTCTTCCTCCTCTCCTTTCAGCTTTTCCCTTCAGGGGAACCTTCTCCATCTATCCCTATTCTTTGTATCCCCCTCTCTCACACCAACTACCTTCATAACCTCTCTCACTACATCTATAAATCTTCTCTTTGATCTGCTTCGAGACCTCCTGTCAGGAAGCATCCGTCTACCAATGTATTCACTATCCCTCCTTTGTACATGACCGAACCATCTCAGTCTGGCTTCTCTGACCTTCTCTCCAAAACATCTAACATGAGCCCTCCCTCTGATTGACTCATTCCTGATCCTATCCATCTTGGTCACTCCCAAAGAGAACCTCAACATCTTCATCTCTGCAACCTCTAGTTCTCCCTCCTGTCTTTTCGTCACTGTAACAGTTTCTAGATCATCCAGCCTCGCTGGTCTCACCACTTTCTTGTACACCTTTCCTTTTATTCTGGCCGATAGTCTTCTATCACATAGTACGCCTGACACTTTTCCCCACCCATTCCAACCTGCTTGAACCCGTTTTCACCTTTTTTCCACACTCTTTGTTGCTCTGGACTGTTGACCCCAAGTACCTGAAATCCTCCAACTTCTTGATCTCCATTCCCTATAGCCTCACCGTTCCGCCCGAGTTCCTCTCATTCACACACACATATACTTTGTCTTGCTGCGACTAACTTTCATTCCTCTCTTTTCCAGCACATACTGCCATACTGCTGTTCACAAATGCTGACTTTTGCTCTCAGCCTAGTTTGCACTACTCTTTCCCATAACTTCATTGTATGGCTTATCCACTTTATCCCTCTAAAAATGGGCACCATCACACTTCATTTCCATTCTTCAGGCATCTTCTTACTCTCTAAGATCCTGTTGAGTAATCTAATAAAAAACTCTACCGCTGCCTCTCCTAGACACTTCAACACATCCACAGGTATATCATCAGGACCAACAGCCTTCCCACTTGTCATCCTCCTCAATGCCTTCCTCACTTCATTTTTACTTATCTCTACTACTTATTGGTCTACGATAGTCATCTCTTCTACCCTAAACATTCTATTGGATAAGCAGTGAAACATCTTCAACATTGCAATACAAGAGAAAAAAATATATCTTCATCTTCCTCAAATGCAGTAGAGAACAGCATATTACTGCCCTCTGCTGTTTTTAATTTGGACATTTTTCAACTTAGAGAGGAAGTGCTGGAGGCAGGCTACTCATATCGATCTTTGACAACTTAGAGAGGAAGTGCTGGAGGCAGGCTACTCATATCGAAGACTCTGATAGCTGATTGGCTCGCCCAGGGGTGTGCACTGTGATACTGTACAGTTGGAAACCAATCAGTCTTTAAAGCGGCTTAAGGAAGATGCAATATTTCTCATTAACTTTTACTGAATATAACACAAGATAATATATTGAGGTCAAAGTAGTCAAAAATAAAAATTAGTAATTTGACCACAACAGTAACAAATGGCAACAGTGGAACTGAAGCCTGCCTTTACAAGTGAATCTTGATGATGACGCCAGAGCTGCAAAACTGAGAGATATTATTGTCACAAATTAATTTTTGATGCAACACTTGAGTCTGTTTACAGCCAATCTGTATGATTGATTTATAGACCCTTCACAAATAAATAAGAAATAAAACCAAGATAGTAATATAGTAAGATACAATCCAAACAACACCTGAACCTAACTCAACTCATGGTTGCACCAAAACTCATGTGGTAGAATAGAATAGAATAGAATAGAATGTGCTGTGGTGTTTCAGGCGATGAACGATGGCGGAGGCGTTAGAGGAATTTGAATGTTCATTGAAACACCAACAAATAACACTGAAACTTGAACGTCCGGGACAGTCTATATATACCTGGCTTAACCACGCCCCTCAAACTCTAGTCCCGTGGGGTGAGAGACCACACCCCTTTGTGTTCGCCACAGTGCCTTTAATTCTCCCACAATGGGGACAGTATAGAAATTCAAGTCCAGATTGCCACAACAAGACGATTTCAACAAGAATTCACCATTCACTACAAACATGTAGCCGCACAATTTGGGATGACCACCCTTCGAGTTGTGCGAGAGTTAGAAAAGACAGCCAGGAGACTCGTAGACCCCAAGAACCACCTGCACTTCAACCTACGATGTAGACAACAGAAGATCACCCCAAACAGCCTATGCCTACTTTCCTCCATTAAGGGACATAGAGTACAAGACATCCTTCAGAGAATCCAACGACAGCTTCTAAATGAAAGGGTAAGATAGATTCACTTCGTGATAGATGTCCTAGAAACTAAACTCACACAGATAAGGAAAGAAACAACATCACTTATTCCAGGTTTGGTTATAGAGGAAGTTAACACATGTGTAGAAAAGTGTCAAGTCAACATTGGCAAGGACAGACAGAGACGGAAATTCTGCTCCCTCCAGAATAAACTAAACAGGATTCATTCCAACACAGCCCTTACATGGAACAGAAACAACAATGCCACTAACAGAGATAACAAGAACTGGGTTAGGAACTTATCCAGCTGTCAACTAAACCCTGACGCAGTGGCCGTCCTGTCTAAGGGTCTAAATTTTGCAGTCACCCCAGATCAGATCCGAGCGGGTCCTCATTACGGCAACTGAAACAGTCATACGCAACAACCATATTTGAATACAGAAACTGAGCAAATCGGACTCAAGGTCTTAGCAGCACTCTCCAGTGCTAAACCACCCCTGTCCAATATGCCACCTGAAAACGGTGCTCTCCTCACTCCAGAAGGACGAGAGCATTACCATCCTCCAAGCTGAAAAGATAGATGCACTGTAGTTCTGGATAAAAAGGACTACCAAGCCAACATAGACAGTCACCTCTGGAATACAACAACGTGTGAAACCCTGAAATGGGTTTCCTGACCAACGCATACAAGAAGAAAGTGGTCAGCTGTCTATAGCATCTAGAAAAGAATGTGGCCAACCAATGAACAACCTATATTAAAACTGATTAAAGCCCCAGAATTTAAAAAGAACTAAAGGTTTAACTGAAGATCAACACTGAAATCAACACTGAAACTGTGTTTTATACCAGTCTATAATATCATTTGTTCAAAATGAGCAGTGCTTATATTTCTTTCAGCCAAGGAGTGTGGTGGCGTCCTGACAGATCAGCAGAGGATCATCCAGTCTCCTGGCTTCCCTGAGGAGTATCAGGATGAACAAATATGCTACTGGCACATTCGTGTACGTCTGGGTCAAAAAATCCACCTGCACTTCCTGCAATTTGACGTGGAGGAAGACACGTCGTGTTTGGCAGATTACCTGGAGGTGTATGACAGCTACGATGATGTCTCTGGCTTTTTTGGGAGGTGAGGCACCCTAAAGTGGAAGTAAGGTGCTCTGCAGGACCTGGGAATCTTTTTAGAAGTTAAGTGTTTTCAGCATAAACCACAGTTTACATTTCTTTCCAGGGTCTTTCGTGACAAAGTGTAAAAAATGATCACAAACATAGAAAGTGAAATTCTTAACTGTTGTGCACCAATTTAAGTGCTTAATTACACAAAGATGTGTACTGTGTAGAAGTGTTTGAACAACAAATGCGAATTATTAAATAACTGCTCATATTTTCCCAGAAATGCAACAAATTTTCTCTAAATTTCTATTAAAACTCCTGGCAAACTTATTGACCTAATAATTATGAACACACAGTAATCCATAATATCTATATGCATGTCCCTTTTTCCCAGCTCATAATGTTGAGCTAATTTTATATTAAGCCTAATAATATTTAGCAGAGTATAATCCAGTCTCGGGGCAGCACGGACCGGTGTCTCCCCAAGCCAGCCTCGAGGGGGCATGGGCCAGTGTCTCCCTGAGCCAGTCCCAAGCCCGTATAAATGCAGAGGGTTGTGTCAGGAAGGAAACCTAGGGTGAAACTTTTGCCAAACCAAACAATGCGAATCAAACATAATAACCAGATCATACCGAATCGATCGAGGCCTGGGTTGACAACGGCCGCCATTGGTACCGATGACCTACAGGGAACCAAAGGAAACTGGGTGACTGTCAAAGAAGGAGATGAGGAGGCTTGTTCGGAAGCAGAGAGAGAAGAGGGAAGGCAAGAGTCTGGGACAGAAAGTAGGGACTTTGAATATTGGAACTATGACAGGAATAGGTAGAGAGTTGGTCAACATGATACAGAGAACGAAGGTGGATATTCTGTGTGTCCAGGATACCAGGTGGAAAGGTAGTAAGGCTAGAAGCTTAGGAGCAGGCCTTAAGTTGTACTGTCATGGTGCTGTCAAGAAGAGGAATGGATTAGGAGTTATCTTGAAGGGGGAGTTTGTTAGGAGCGTCTGGTGAAAAGAATGTCTGAAATGAGTCTGAAACTGGAAATTGAAGGTGTGATGCTCAATGTTGTTAGTGGTTATGCCCCACAGGTAGGATGTGAGTTTGAGGAGAAGGAGAAATTCTGGAATGAGCTAGATGAAGAGATGCAGAGTATCCCCAGCGATGAGAGAGTGGAAATTGGTGCAGACTTCAGTGGGCATGTTGGTGCAGGGAATATAGGGCATGAAGAAAGGATGGGCAGATTTGGTATACAGGATAGGAACGCAGAGGGACAGATGGTGGTAGATTTTGCAAAAAAGATGGAAATGGCTGTAGTGAACACCTTTTTCCAGAAAAGACAGGAAAATAGGGTAACTTCTAAGAGCGGAGGTCGGAGCACGCAGGTACATTACATCTTGTATAGATGAGGTAACCTTAAAGAGATCAGTGACTGCAGAGTAGTTGCACATGAGAGTGTGGCCAGATAGCATAGGATGGTGGTTTGTAAGATGACTCTGGTGACAAGGAAGACCAAGAGGACACAGGCAGAGCAGAGGACAAAGTGGTGGAAGCTGTAAAGGGAGGAGTGATGTTTGGCTTTCAGGGTGGAATTGAAAAAGGCTCAAGGTGGTCAGGGAGAGCTCCCAAATGACTGGACAACTACAACTAGTGTTATCAGGGAAACAGGTAGAAGAGTACTTGATGTGTCGTCTGGAAGGAACGTAGATAAGGAGACTTGGTGGTGGAATGAGGAAGTGCAGGAGTATATACAGAGAAAGCGGTATGCAAAGAAGTGGGACACTGAGAGGACTGAAGACAACAGACAGAAGTACAGGGAAATACAAAGTAAGGTAGAGATAGAGGTAGCAAAGGCAAAACAAAGGGTGTATGATGACCTGTACGCTCAGTTGGACAGTAAGGAGAAAGAGAATGATCTATAGAGGTTGGCGAAACAGAGAGGAAAAAGATGGAAAGGATGTACAACAGGTCCGGATGATTAAGGATAGAGGGGGAAATGCTGGAAGAGCGATGGGACAATGGAAAAAGTACTTCTAAGTGCTGATGAATGTGGAAAAAGAAAGAGCCAAGGATAGAAGAGGTGACACTGCTTATCCAATAGAATGTTCAGGGTAGAAGAGATGACTATTGTAGACCAATAAGTAGTAGAGATAAGACAAAGTGAAGAGAGGAAGGCATTGAAGAGGATGACAAGTGGGAAGGCAGTTGGTCCTGAAGATATACCTCGGGAGGTGTGGAAGTGTCTAGGAGAGGCAGCGGTAGAGTTTTTTATTAGATTGTTCAACTGGATCTTAGAGAGTGAGAAGATGCCTGAAGAATGGAAGTGAAGTGTGATGGTGCCTATTTTTAAGAATAAGGGGGACGTGCAAAATTGCGGCAACTATAGAAGGATAAAATTGATGAGCCATACAATGAAATTATGGGAAAGAGTAGTTGAAACTAGACTGAGAGCAGAAGTCAGCATCTGTGAACAGCAGTATGGCTTTATGCCTAGAAAGAGTACTACAGATGCAGTATTTGCGTTGAGAATGCTAATAGAAAAGTACAGAGAAGGCCAGAGGGAGCTGCATTGTGTTTTTGTAGACCTAGAAAAGGCATATGACAGGGTGCCAAGAGAGGAGCTCTGGTATTGTATGAGGAAGTCTGGAGTGGCAGAGAAGTATGTTAAACTGGTGCAGGACATGTATGCTAGCTGTGAGACAGTGGTACGGTGTTCTGTAGGGGTATCGGGGAAGTTCAAGGTGAGGTGGGACTCCATCAGGGATCAGCTCTGAGCCCCTTCTTGTTCGCAGTGATGACAAACATGCTGACAGATGAGGTTAGACAGGAATCTACATGGACCATGATGTTTGCAGATGACATTGTGATCTGTAGTGAGAGCAGAAAACAGGTAGAGGAAAATCTAGAGAGGTGGAGGTATGCTCTGGAAAGGAGAAGGAATGAAAGTTAGCAGCAGCAAGACAGAATATATGTGTGTGAATGAGAGGAACTCGGGTGGAACGGTGAGGCTATGGTGAGGGAGTGGAGATCTAGAAGTTGGAGGATTTCAGGTACTTGGGGTCAGCAGTCCAGAGCAATGGAGAGTGTGGAAAAAAGGTGAAGAGATAGGTTCAAGCAGGTTGGAATGGGTGGAGAAAAGTGTCAGGGGTACTATGGGATAGAAGACTATTGGCCAGAATAAAAGGAAAGGTGTACAAGAAAGTGGTGAGACCAGCAAACAGTTCCACAGCAAACAGTATGACCTAGAAACAGTTCCAACGACAAAGAGACAGGAGGCAGAGCTTGAGGTCACAGAGATAAAGATGCTGAGGTTCTCTTTGGGAGTGACCAGGATGGATAGGTCTATCAGAGGAACAGCACATGTTTTAGAGAGAAGGTCAGAGAAGCCAGACTGATATTGTTCGGTCCAAAGGAGGTCCGGTACAAAGGAGGGATAGTGAATATATTGGTAGACAGATGCTGGAATTGGAGCTGCCAGGCAGGAGGTCTTGAGGAAGACCAAAGAGAAGATTTATGGAAATAGTGAGAGAGGATATGAAGGTAGTTGGTGTGAGAGAGGAGGATACAGAGAATAGGGTTAGATGGAGAAGGTTTGCTGTGGTGACCCCCGAATGGAAAAGCCCAAAGGAGAAAAAGAAGAATATTTAGTAGAGTATAATCTCCCATTTTTCATAATTTATTTTTGTGGATCGGGAAGTCAACCATTCAGCCATAACTATGTCAAATATGTCAGCACTCGTACACTCTACTTCCAGCACTACTGTATCACCATATCACATTTTATTATCTCCATTATGCTGCTATATAAAAAATTGCTTTTCTTCCAATTTGCAATTCTCCAAACACTAAATACTCCTATGTAAATTACTTTTCTAAAATAGGATACATACATACTTTTTGGTATTGTGTTGGTCTCTTTACTTTTTCAGTCTTGTTGCATTAAGGTGCCATGTGAATATTGCTTTTCAATATGTTTCTTTCAGGTTTTGTGGTGATTATTTACCTGACGATATCATCAGTACAGGTATAAATTCATTTTTTAATGTATTGTGGCATTTAAGGAAAACCATCTTCTTTCCAACTGCACAGTCATGTTTTTTTGCCATGCTTTGCTCCACAGGAAACGTTATGACGCTCAAGTTCCTCTCTGATGCTTCAGTTACTGCTGGAGGCTTCCAGTTCCATTACTATGCTGTGAATGCATCTGTGTTTCCAAATGATTACACTTTTTACTGACACCAACCATTTAATTTACACACTAATGTAAATTCCTTGATCTTTTTGAGTTAGTGTTACAGAAAAAAAAATAGAAAATGCACATGAGTGCCCGGAGTACTTGCAATGGTTTACATATATGTTTTTTAAAAAGTTGATTTTCCCAAATTTTCACACATATTTGCTGTATTTCTTACATATGTTTGGAACATTTTCACATGAATTAAAAGTTTGCTCACATCATTTTGGGACATTTTGCCAGATTCTCCTGTGTCTTTGGAGCGCCTTCATGAATGATTTGTGATAACAGTTGAACACAAGCTTTCACTCATCAAGGTGTTTGAACACATGGGAAATATAGGTTCTTTATGGGGTCATTAAAGAAATAATTGTAGTTAATGAACATATTTGAAATGCTTTTTCTGGTTGTTTTTGACTGTTCTGATGCTCTAGTATACATGACAATTAAACTATACTGACTTTGTATTTATATGTCTTGCATCTTTTTATTATTCAATTTTTAACAGATGTTTGAATTTTATATTCTTCTTCTTTTAAGAATAGACTCTGGCATTTCAGGAATCCAGTAATGATATGATATTTGCACCTTTAATACTGAACTGAAAATAATTAAAATAACTTTTTTCTTACTTTTTTTTAATGTATGTTGCAGCAGACCTAATTAAATGAAAACCATATGTCATATCACATCAAACCATATGGTATGGTATTACATATAGTATAGCAGGAAAATTGTATTAGACTGCTCATTTAGTGTTTTGTGTTTCTTGGGTCTTTCAAAGAGGAGGGAGAGTTTACTATTCAGCCTCTGCTCAAAGTTTTTTTCATGTAGTTAGCGATACTATTCTAGATATAACAAGTGCATATATTCTAACAGGATATGTAACACAGCGGTTTAGGGTAGCTGTAATTAAAGCCCTCCTCAAAAGCTCTTCTCTTGATCCAATGATTTTATCAACCTATTGACCCATACAGTATCTAATCACCGCTGTATAAATACATATACTAATGCACCTGGACACATCCTCAGTGATGTTCTTGGGATCATTGGGTGTTTCGGGTCTTTCAACATCATACACCCTCATCCAGGTGACCCAGCCAGGGCTGATCAGACCCCGGCTTGTGTCCAGTTTGTGTCCAGCTAGCTACCATGACTCCATGGCTCTCTTCTCTTGAGCCACAGCCATCTTGAGGCCCTCTCTGCTGCTTCGGTGGTATTGCGGATGGCTCTCTTCCTATGCTGTCCGACAATGCCCAGACAACCCAGAGCGCTGGCATAGGACCGGGCCGCAAAGCCCCTGCAGCCCACTTCCACTGGAAGGCATTTTGCCCTCCATCCCGCTTGCTGGCACTCACTGACCACTCCTGTGTACTTGGAGAGCTTCCTCTCAAAAGCCTCTTCCAGGCGGTCTTCCCACGGGACGGTCAACTCTAGCATTATCACTTGCTTGGTGGCCTCTGATACAAGGACAATGTCAGGACGGAGGACTTGGTCATGCCTCCATCGGTAGCGCCCTTCTCCTAATGCTGTGGTGCAGCGGCTTAGGACATGTTCTAAGGTGCCTCTCTTAGAACACAATGGCCAGGCTGGCGACTCTGCTAAGCCCCAAGTATGCAGGTTCGATGGACTGGGCAGCACATCACACACTGGCTGAACAAGAAATTTGATGCGATGGGGCTCAGCTTTCCAGATCTCCGTCCAGGTAACTTTCCTCTCTAGCGCATTTTCCCATCTTGTCCAGGCTCCCTGCTGTCTCATGATTTTATCAACCTATTGACCCATACAGTATCTAATCACCCATTTCTCTCTAAGATTATTGAGAGTGCTCACAAATCAATTCGGTAACTTTCTGTATAATAATGGGCTATTTGCAGTTTTCCAGTCAAGCTTTAGAATGCATCATAACACTGAGACAGCCTTCGTCGAAAGTTACAAATGAATTTTTACTTGCTCTTTTAGATCTCTGCACCACATTTAATGTCATTGATCATCAACTCTTATTAAAAAGCTAGAATATTTGATTTGCATTAGGGGAACGGTGATGGATTAGATGGACTACTATCTTTCTATCTATTTCCTATCTATTGACCAATAAAGCTAGATAAAACCAGTGGATTTACTTAACTTATGCCATGGCTTTGATACAGAAAAATCAGGACAACTACCAGTGTTTTGATAAACCATAAGTCATCACTCTGGGGTCTAAACATTGCAGAACACCTTGCCTTATGTTATGGTGTACCATTGTCCTACATCATCACTGTTTGAAACCTGGGATTTATCTTTGACCAGGATTTGTCATTACGCTCACATGAAAAATATAAAAAACAAATTGAAGTTTCTAGCTCTTCCAGACTGGATTATTGTAACTCTCTCTTGTAGGTCTGTCCCAATAATTCGTTTAAGACCCTCCAGCATTTATAACGCAGCTGCATGTTTTCAAACAAGAACTATTTGAGGAATCATATCTCTCAAGTATTTGTGAACAGCAGTATGGCTTCATGCCTTGGAAGAGTACTACGGATGCAGTATTTGCGTTGAGAATGCTAATAGAAAAGTACAGAGAAGGCCAGAGGGAGCTGCATTGTGTTTTTGTAGACCTAGAAAAAGCATATGACAGGGTGCCAAGAGAGGAGCTCTGGTATTGTATGAGGAAGTCTGGAGGGGCAGAGAAGTATGTTAGACTGGTGCAGGACATGTATGCTAGCTGTGAGACACTGGTACGGTGTGCTGTAGGGGTAACGGAGAAGTTCAAGGTGGAGGTGGGACTCCATCAGGGATCAGCTCTGAGCCCCTTCTTGTTCGCAATGGCGATGGATAGGCTGACAGATGAGGTTAGACAGGAATCCCCATGGACCATGATGTTTGCGGATGACATTGTGATCTGTAGTGAGAGCAGACCACAGGTAGAGGAAAATCTAGAGAGGTGGAGGTATGGTCTGGAAAGGAGAGGAATGAAAGTTAGCCGCAGCAAAACAGAATATATGTGTGTGAATGAGGGGAACTCGGGTGGAACGTTGAGGCCACAGGGAATGGAGATCAAGTAGCTGGAGGATTTCAGGCACTCAGGGTCAACAGTCCAGAGCAACAAAGAGTGTGGAAAAAAGGTGAAGTGACGGGTTCAAGCAGGTTGGAATGGGTGGGAAAAAGTGTTTTCTTCGGCGTTCTATGTGATAGAAGACTATCGGCCAGAATAAAAGGAAAGGTGTACAAGAAAGTGGTGAGATCAGCGAGGCTGTATGATCTAGAAACTGTTACAGTGACGAAAAGACAGGAGGCAGAACTAGAGGTTGCAGAGATGAAGATGTTGAGATTCTCTTTGGGAGTGACCAGGATGGATAGGATCAGGAATGAGTCTATCAGAGGAACAGCACATGTTAGATGTTTTGGAGAGAAGGTCAGAGAAGCCAGACTGAGATGGTTCGGTCATGTACAGAGGAGGGATAGAGAATATATTGGTAGACGGATGCTGGAATTGGAGCTGCCAGGCAAGAGATCTCGAGGAAGACCAAAGAGAAGGTTTATGGACGTAGTGAGAGAGGATATGAAGGTAGTTGGTGTGAGAGAGGAGGATACAGAGAATAGGGTTAGATGGAGAAAGTTGACTCGCTGTGGCGACCCCTGAAGGGAAATGCCGAAAGAAGAAGAAGAAGAAGAAGAAGAAGAAGAAGAAGAAGAAGAAGAAGAAGAAGAAGAAGAAGAAGAAGAAGAAGAAGAAGAAGAAGATCTCTCCAGTATTGCCATCTCTGCACTGGCTCCCACTTCAATTCAGAATAGAATTTAAAGCCCTGCAAAGCCTGTAAAGCCCTAAATGTCGAAGGAACCCTCATACCTTCAGGAACTCTTAGAACCCTGCCACCCAGCTAGATCACTAAGCTCCCATGTCATAGGGCTACTTGTGGCCCACAGTCTTCTAATTCTCTCAATCCTCTCTCTCTCCCTTTATCAGTCAATGCATGATAGTAGCTGCATGTTCTACCAAGTTTCTGGACTCCCTTATTTCACAGTTATCCAGGGTGTGTAGCTTGATCTTCTAATGCTTTTTTTAATGTCTCTTATGCATATTAAAGCTATTATTGTACCACCTTGGCTATTACTATTTAGTTATTTGTCTTACTATTATTATTAGTATGAGATAAATTGCACCTGTCCCTGCCAACGCTCTTATCCCCTCTGTCTCTGTCACACTCTTGCTTTCTATCTTCATCTATCTCTTTTTCTCCCTCTCCTTCTATCCCAACCATTCAAGACAGAGGGCCACCCTCACTGAGCATGGATCTGTCCAAGGATTCGGTAAAAGAGTATTTTTTGCAACTGTCATCAAGTGCTTGAGATGTTGGGTTTCGGTTTCTAATTTCCAATTCAATTAATTTGACTTGACTAATGTGTATCCATGTGATGATGGTGACGCATCCCTTAAAAATTCAGGTAAATCAATGATGGCAATATTTAAATTATAGTTTCTTTCAGTCTGAAATGGTGAATTTCGTCCGTATCATTAGAAGTGACCGTGTATCATTTCTACTTGTATGTTTCTACTCATTCTTGGCAACCGAAAAGATATGTTGTCAGCCATTGTTAACACATGTACAATGGGAAATTCAAGGGGGACTCATATGTTAGGTGTCAGCGCGCACTGACTTTCTATCTTCGGTCGAAAGCTCGTTGTCGGACGGCTCTCCTCCATATAAGGCAGAATGGGTGGTCCTAGTAGTGACGTAAGGGGTCAAAGGTTACGTTTTGTACGTCTGCGTAATAGTTTGGCGCCAGCAAAATTTGTGGTGGAGTACATGTAGACATAGCGGCGCGAAAAGAAGTAGTCGCCTTAAAAGATAACTTTCTCCTGACCGGGTTTCAGAGTGTTAAACCTGAGAGGAACTGACCGGCGTTTCTGCACCGGTGTCTCTGTCCCCCATCCGCTCGCCATTCTTCCCGGTCATCGAGGTAAGCAGACTGGGGACGACGGCGGTCCAAAGAGCCTCCGTCCAACGGGATGGAAAGCTGTGATTTCGTCCGTTTGCTTTTACAGAAAACAAACTAATAAACTCGTTTTCAATCGCTGAGCCGCTGCCGAGAGTCGATGGTCTGCAGGTAACTTTCCCATCCAAAAAAAATAAATTAAAAAACAACAAAAAATCAAGTGTGCACGCAAGCCATGCTAACGTGTCCGTGCTAGCGGGACACTCTTGTCTGTGAACAGATACCAGGCTGTAAGTTGTTCGTAGTCGAGCCACAGCACCCGGGTCTCATTTACTTCATCGGCGCTCCCTCCGAGGGGACAATGACCCCCAATTTTAATTGTTTTCCTTTCTGTTGCTATGTACTAGGAAGTAACGTTTGGTAAATGAGACCCACGGCCTCTGGTGGCACGCACGCGCTAACATGCACACCAGCGAGATGTTTGCATTGACAGCTAATCTCAATTCCCTCCCTTCCCTAGTTCATAGCATTGGGTACCGAAGAGGTTGAAGGCATCTTGACACCGTCCGTCGTCGAGGTACGTTGATGTACTGTTTATATATTCTATCTATGGTAAGTTTCTTGTCAAACATAACTTTTATTATGAAATATGTAACTAATGGTAGTCCTGATTCCACGCATCAGTGTTATGAGGGAGCACACACATTAGAATTGTGATGAAAGATTGCTTTGCTGCTCCTGCACCTTTTTGGGGAATTGCTGAGGAGAAGCATTTATGTGTTGGATGAGAAAACAGCATATTCTCATTAGATTTTTGTTGAAGACTCAAACAAGCGTGGAGCCTTCCCCTCATTGCTTGAAACTCATCGCGTGAGTACTGCCATGAAAGCAATGTGTGTGTCCATGTGTGTATAAAATGTGTATTCATTTAGATCCAAGCATACTAGCTGATTCAAAATGTGTTTAGAATTTTTGTATCCCGTCATATAACAGCCTGTGATACTTAGCTACTGGATAAAATAAATAAAAAAAAGTCGTTAGCCTGAATGCTAGACTTTTTATGAGATATAACATCATCTTCAAACGATGCAAATTTAGTTTTGGTTGTTGCTATAAGTTCTTCGGTCTTTCTGGACACTTTAGACATGGACATGTGGATAAATTGCTACATTTAATCTTTATTTTGCTTCACTGTAGTCTCAACTGTTTTCTTAGGCCTCATTTCTTAGGCCTTGTGGAGGTGAGTGAAAATGATGGCGACAGCAGGGCTTCTGAGCAACTTTCTTCCCCTCCTGGAGTCTCTGGAGGACAGCAGTGTTGAACAGTCTGAGCAGACTGATGCCTACCTCACAATCGCCAAGTAAGTCCCATGATAGTTTCTCTGTGTCCAGATAGTTGTTTTTGAAGTCGCAGTGGTTTAAAAAGTTCTTGTTTTCAGTCGACTTAGTGGAGATGGGGGGCGACAGTTTCTCCCTAGTGTTGAAAAGCACTTTCCACGTTTGGGAAATGCCATCTTGGTGAGCTTTTGCTGTCATGTATACAGTCACAAAGATTTGTGGTTTATTTTCCATGTTGAAGCTCTTTGTGTCTTAATCCGTTATTGTTTCTTGTTTTTCCAGACTCACATAACAAGTCCAAATCCAGAGCTTTGTCAAGCTGCCCTGCAAGCTTTGGGGTTTTGTGTGTATCATTCTCATGTTGTGTCTGGAACGACTGGTACATACATTTACATTATCTATATTTATTTTCTGCATTATATGGTGGGATGACATCTAACAGCTGGCAATTATGCCTTTCTGTATTGTCTAGAAACATTTGCGGCAGATGTACTAACAGCGCTTTGTTCCTTGGTGGTGAAGTCAATTGAGAAAAATACATGCACTCGAGCATTGTGGGTCCTGTCGAAGCAGAGTTTTTCTCGAGATGTGATTGCCAAAAAAGTGAGCATAGGTTGAAATCCAACAAAGCCTGCCTAAATATTAGTAAGAGTTTCCTAGTTTTCTTCAGAAAGTGTATACTAGGTGTTACTCATGTTACTTAATGTTACTCCACTCAGGCGACAACTATACTTAGCAGTTTGGAGAATGTGTGGAACAAAGAGAATGTCCAGTCCGTTGTAATGGAACATGAGGCCCTGAATGTCATCATCAGGTAAAGAAAAAAGTAAAGCGTGGGTGCGTGTGTATATAGGATCTGAAGGGTGTGCGTGCGTGCGTGCGTGCGTGCGTGCGTGCGTGCGTGCGTGCGTGCGTGCGTGCGTGCGTGCGTGCGTGCTTGCGCATATAGATAGGTAGATTGGTCTGGGTGGATGGATAGATGTCACCAGGCTGGCTCATGATAAGCAGTGTCATTGCTTGTTACTCTCCATTTTTTTAAGCTACAGTCCTGTCTATTAAAAAAAAAAAAAAAAAAGAACTTAGGAAATCAGAAACTTGACATAAGTAGAGAGAATCATTTTGGGTGGAGAATGTAATCTGTATCTTTTCATTTACATTCCCAACTCACGTACACCAACATAAGGACAATTTTGTAATTACTAGTTACTTTTAATATAGATTATTACAAAATTGTTAAAATGAATGCTGGTGGGTTTTTTTTTTTCTCTTCATACTATTTCTGCCCCTAAATTCTGTTCTGGTGGTTATAACTAGAAGAAGATATGTTTCCCTTGGAAAATTACTACTTCATCTCATTTTGGTACTTATGATTTCAGGATGCTGGAACAGGTGCCAAACGAGATGGGTGAAGAGGCAGTTCGATGGGGGAAGCTGGTAATTCCCCTAGTGGTGCACTCTGCATCCAAGGTGCGTCTACGAGCTGCAGCAGCCATTGAGATGGGCATGCCTCTGCTTCTCAAGAAACAGATGGACATTGCTGCTATCATTGAACCCATGATGTCTTCAGTGAGTATCTATGGATGTGTTTCTCAGTACATTCTCCCAGTAGGTCTTAAAGCCTGTTCAACTTTTGTTTTCCTCCTTACATGTATTTGACTAACCTGCTTCTCTGTTTGTTTATATTTCATTTGGAAAGCTCCAAATCACAATGAAAATCTCTAATTTTGCATTAAGTAAATTTCTATATGGATGAGGCCTGAAAGAAATATGAAATTGATGGATTTTGATCCTTCTTTGCTTCCAAATCGTCAAGATTATATCATATCAGAGGAAGTCAAAGGGTTAAATGAACTCACTCGTGTAAAGTGGCCTTGAACTTATTGTGGTCTATGACATTCAGTTTCATTGCTGTTTTCTGTTCACAGAAACTGATCCCAGAGCTGCAAAAGCTTTTCATGTCCAAGAATGAAACAAATGTCCTTAAACTCTGGCCCCTATTTGTGAAACTTCTGGGAAAGGTGAAGTATATCTGCTTTGATATTTTGTGCCATAACTTACCATGACTGTCTGTCCAGTGCATATGAAGGCTTTTCTTCACAAATGGATGTTTAACATTATGTCACAACTTTTGTTGACGATACATAAAGTCATTCCAGTGAGAACTTAAATGTATCGCTGACTTTAATAGATGTGATGTGGGATTTTTTTCAGTATATCTGTTATGTAAAATCATTGGAATTGGCTGTGGATTTTAAGGCTTGCAAATCTCATCAAACTCTTTTCATTTGACGAAGGTGAAGTTGAGCTTTTCCCCAAAATGTGATTTACATTTTGAAAGTATCTGCAGTGTAAAGGAATTGTCCGCTCTCCGAGCCTGTCATATATTTGACAATGATTAGTATGCGGAAAGAATGTAAAGTTTTATGATGTTTTTGTCAATTGAATTATGAAAATTGTCAGAAGTAATAATAGTGAGCTGTGTGATTTTGAGAACGTCTCATTGTTTTTTTCCTTGGCCCACAGCTACTCCACAGAGGAGGCCCATTCATCAACTCTCTGCTGCGTTTGGAGGAACTAGGTTTTCGCAGCTCCTCGCCTACAATCAAGAAAATTGCCTTCATTGCTTGGAAAAGTCTAATAGACAACTTTGCCCTAAATCCAGGTTGGTGTTTTTCCTGTTAGATTTAGTATTTCTGATCAACTAGGTTTAATCTGTTGATGGCTTTAGTTTGCCTTCCTTCTTGTTATTCGTGAAGACATTTTGTGCAGCACCAAACGCTTGAAGCTCCTGATGCAGCCCCTCACATCAATCAATGTCAGGACTGAAGCCCTGCTGCTCACCAAGGTGGAAGTCTGGTGGTATTTGGTGGTCCAATTGGGACCCAACTTGTCACCCAATTTTGATCAGGTTACACATTATTTTTCCTTCTTGGTTAAGGATGCAACATTTCTTGATTAATTATATTATCAATTTTGAACTGACTGCAGACTTTTTAAAAGAGAGGTCCACTTGTCTCACACAGATATCTGTGCCTCTGCTTCAATGCACCATTGGGTCAGACAATTCTGTTCCAAGTACAACTGCTAGAGCTGTAACTCAAAACGGCTCTACAACAACTGCCCTATCCAAGGCTGGTATGTTCATGCACATTCAATTGGTTTGACTGACTGACACATTATTTGAAACATCAATAAAGATGTGTTTTTTTCCTCAAACAACAGGTTCTTCAGGCCTCAACGGCCCAGCTAATTCGACCAGAATGAGCCTCAACTCCAGTGTCCAGCAACCGTCTGCATTACCTTCGATCCAGCTGCTGGGCCTGGAGATGCTGCTTCATTATTTCCTTGGACCTGAGGTAGTACGCAGTGCTGCAAAGAGTAAAGTCACCCTTAGCCTTGGTGAGTATGAGGATTAAGATTTTTTCTTCTTATCAAATGCAGCATCCTGCTCCCACAGACTAATGTTCGTCTCCTTATGAATCCAGAGCCACTGAACCACCCACTTGTGTCTGGTGTCTCCTCCTTTACTAAACATGCTGCTGTGCTCATCTCAAACATCAAAGATGGCCTCATCAATATTGGCAAAGATGCCCCAGGTAAAAATTGTATAGCACACATTTTTTAACCCTTTTATAGTAAAAATAAAAAACAAATAAATGCAAACAAATTTGATATTATTGTTAATTAAAAGAAAAAAAGCAGAAATTAATATTGAAAATGTTTTCTGACTTGTAAGCATTCAGGTTTGGGTGAAATATGCTCTTAAGTCAGACCCACTTATACCGTTGCATTAACTTTTGTTTCCTACTGGTTGTACAGAATCTCTTGTGGCTCTCTTATGGAGTAACCTCATCCATTTTGTCAATTTAACAATTGAATCTGGTAAGTAATTATTTAAGTAGTTGACATAAAACGCAGTGGATTACAAATGCTGAATTGAAGATGAGATTAACCCTTGTGTGGTGTTCGGGTCTGTGGGACCTGTGTGTGCGTGCGTGCTTGCGTGCGTGTGCGCGCACAGACCTGAACACCACACTAGGGTTAAGAGGTTTTAAACAACATATCATGGTGTAGCTTTGCTTTAGTAATCAGCTAATGTGGCTGCTACACTCGAGGGTGGGCGTTTTGAGCTATGACTCTCACCCAGTAGCTCCACAAAGAGCACTCTGAGTGGGCCAGACCTTTGTCACTCCACTAGAGAATGATGAAACCTCATCCTCCTCCTGACTGGCTCATTCTCACTGTCATCAGTTTAAGTCAGAGCATTTGGATTCTTGTCTGTGCTTCCATGATGAATTGAAACACTGAGGGATCACTTCCCGATGATGATGACGACAACTTTTCACCATACAATGCAAATCTTCACGGTGGGAAATGTCTGCCTCTAATCATTTGTGCTGTTTGTTCGTCCTTTTGTTTTTTTTGTGTGTCAGCAGGCAGTAAAAAGGATCGTCAGGGCTGTGAAGTCTTGACTCTGGCTCTTCAGGCTTTCCAGTGCATTGTCACCTCCAGGGCTTTGCCTGCGGACAAAGTCTTGGTAATAATATAGATAAATAAATGACAAACTCAAGGCCTGTAAAATTATCTTTAAAGACGTGTTTGACTTATTTTGTCCATTCACTTTGTCACTCATAACATCACATTTTATTATAATATGAGTCATTGAACAATTTAATCCAATGTTTGCCAAGAGATTTGGGCTATTTGAAATAGCTTTTTGAACTGATTAAAGAACAAGAAATACCCACCACCCGATTGTACAGAGAAACATAGTGTTAGCAAATGTGCTCACATAGCCTAATTGTTCAAGGGTCCAATAAGATATATTTCTATTCATGAAATATATGATGTTTTCTAAAAATGTCAAATGTCGTCACATTAACTTAAAAGTTACTGAATTGCTCCTCAAGGTCTGCACTAAGATTGGTGCGTCTATCATCCTATACCACACCTCCTTTTAAGTTGCTTAAGAATTATTATTTTTTTTTTTTTTTAGCAGTCTTTTGGGTTTTTTTGTGGATGAATTACTTGATCAGAGATGTGATCCCCCCCAGGTGCTGTTTGAAAACACAGTGAGAGGTATCCCTCACAGAGTCCTTGGCTCTGCCTCCTACCAAGTGGGCAAGATGGATGTACTAAATGTGAGTGCGACATTTTGTTTAATATTCACACAGCAATAGTGGAAAAAGATGAATCCTGAATTTTGGTTTCCTGTTGTCACAGGGAACACCAGCTCTGTTCCTTGTTGTTCTCCTCTATAAAAGCAGTATGCTCTTAGCCTGTGTCGAGGAGATCCGGTAAGACTGTCAGTTTGAAATTGGCCTCAAGGTATTGTGTGATTCTTACTTAAGACCTTTATTTTGGTATAATTAAAATAAGGCATTAAAAAGATAGGTGTAACCTTTCCAAACTAAAAGAGACCTACGTTGTGTATAGGTTGTACGTCTTCTTAGTCACAAATAATTTCACCTTTGGTCAGAATACTTTTTATATACTGTGGGTTAACCAAATATATTTGGAACAAATATGGCTGTAACTGGCCGACAATTTTTCTTCCCCTTGTAGTGTTAAATAAATTTGCTTAATATGGAGATGTCCACCCATTGAATTAAGTATTCTTCAGTTGAATGTTGATTTCATATTATTCATTAAAGGATTTCTGTCTGCAGGTTTCATCAGTGCCTTCAGGCATTGGTGAGCTGTGGTTTGTCAGGTCCCACCTCTCCCCTTGCATTTGGGGAAGCAGTGCTAGGCACAATCAGCCAGAGTGCTGGGTGTGTGAAGAAGGAGCAGCTGCTGAGGATGTGGAGTGTGGTAATCAGTCCACTCACTGACAAAATCATTCAGGTAGGAACAAAAGCTGCCTACACCTACATTCACACTCACTAGTATCTGTGTCCAGATTTGAATGATATTACCGTATTCTCCGCACTATAGGGCGCACCTAAAAGCCTTTAATCTTCTCAAAAACCGACAGTGTGCCTTGTAAACCGGTGCATGCTGGGATATATCACTGCGCAAAGCGTGTGCGTGCATGCACCTCAAAACTTTTCCTTTCAAGAGACATGCTCACGACGCAGAGTTTAAACACAAGGTTATCAGTCACTCAGCCTTCTTGATGTTATTGTTTTATGAAATGCTTTGAACTGTGACAAATTGAGTTGGAAAAACATTGTTTTCAACAATGGCAGCGCAAATAAGAGCTACCGGTACATATGGTACTGTATTGTGAATGCACTAACTTGTTTTGGGAGTGAACGGAGTTGTCCGTACGTTGGTTTGTATTTTATTAATAAAGTTTGACTGACTTATCTGACTCTTTTGTTGACATTCCGTTTAGCGCAGCTCCATTTAGTGGATGCATAATGCAACCCAAGCCTCTATAATATGCGCCTTATAATCCGGTGCGCCTTATATATGAAAAAATAAATAAAATAGGCCATTCAATGACGGTGCGCCTTATAATCCAGTGAGCCTTACAGTGCGGAAAATACGGTAATAAAAGGGGTGTTGTTTCTAAAGATTTGACAGGAAGTAGTGACCATTACAGCAATATGGAATGATGATTGACTAAGTCTGTCAGGACTTTAATATCTATTGTTCAGTCAAGAGAGTTTTTTTTTTAATGGCAGGAACCTTAACAATAAACTTGATCAAACCACAAAAGCGGTGCAGCAGAAGGGACTTGTAAACACAGGCAGATCCACTTGCAGGGCATTTCTGCTCAATGCATCTCCATATAGTAGTGTCAAACTGCAAGGTGAGCTAACCAGGGTGTGGTATGTGAACTGCTGACTAAAGAATGATTTTTGTTTAGCTTTGTCTGATCTGGTGTTTGCTGCACTTTCTGATCCTTTTTTCATGCCTCAGGTGTTTGAGTTTAACCTTTATCTGGAGCAAAAAAAAAGAATCCCCTCTTCTGGTCTCTGGGTTTCTTTGTAGGCCTTAGTAGAAGGCATCTTTTTCAAATTTCGAGGATTAGGTTCTCCATGATGAGACTGGAGTTTACCCTTGCATGGGAGCTTCTCTGCCCACTCCTGTTGCTGGCTCTCAGCCAAATGACTTTGGGTTTGCGTGATGGCTTCTTTGGGCGCAGTACTCGGCTGGTTGCACATTCTTATGACACACAGCCTAATGTGAAGGCAGGTTGTCAGGGTTCACTGTCACTAGCTGCAGTGGAAACCTACAGTAGGCACAGTAGTGGTCATGATTCCTTGTCTGACCTTTTGCTGTAGTGCAAGGTTTCTCAAGGAAATATTTTTCTTTGTACAAAGCTATTGAGGTGAAAGATCATGTTTAAAATAACAAGTAAACAATCTTCTTTACAGTGACACTCTAAGCAGATTGCAGGATTGCTCTTTCTTAAAAGGAAGGGAAGAAGAATTTGCCTTTAGTTAGATGCAGAAAAATACTGTATCTTTTTTACAGAAATTAGGGGTTCGTTTTAGCTCGCTAGTTAAGATGAGGGATCGTTGTTTCTGTTTCATATGATCAACTTCATTTTTGATATTCTAGGGCAGTGGTGTCAAACTCAGTCACACACTCCAAATATAAGAACTGAACCTAAATCGCGGGCTAAACAGGACAAACATCTATTACAATGAGACAGAATTTGTCTTTTTAGATGTATTATTAGAAGTCTTTCATACAGATATATGAATCAACTTTTTCCAACTCATTTAAGAATTCAGAACAAAATCAATTATGTGAATCTCTGGCACAACAATTTCCTTTGGGATTAATAAAGTTGTTCTCATCTCATCTCATCAAGCTCACTGATTTAACATGTAATGAGAACAAATTTTAAATAACGACACATCAGTGGCCTTTTTGTGTTACTGTGTGGCTGGAAGATTTTTTTGCTGACTTATTTCAAATGAATATTTTTCTTAGAAATTCAAAACTAACTCAATATTAAAAATAAAATAAATAATAAAACTTGAAATAACTTTTCAAAAAAATACTGTATTTTCACATCTATAAGGGGCACATAAAAGTCTTAGATTTTCTTCAAAATTTGTGGCGCGCCCTATAGGGCAGTGCGCCGTATGTGTTGTTGTAAGGCAGACGTAGTAGAGAACATCATGTGAACGTTAAAGGGGGAAGTGTGGGCGTTGTTTGTATAAAAAAAGAACACGTATGTGCGTTATGGAGAACATTGTTGTTTTAACAACCCTGAAAACATCGCCGACAAACACATCCAGCCCAGCCACATCACCAACATGGACGAGGTGCCGCTCATTTTCGACATCCCGGCGAGTCGCACTGTGGAGAACAAGGAGACCAGCACGGTAGCAATACGCACAACGGGGTACGAAAAGTCTTCTTGGAGACCACAGTTTCACTAAGAGTGGAATGCAGCGCCGGGCAAGTTACGCCACAATTTGGGAATGGATTGTAGATGCTTGGGCTAACGTGTCTGCCGGCGCTGTTGTTCAAGCTTTCGCAAAAGCCGGCATCATTTCCGAGGAGCCACGCGGCACAGAAAGCGAATTACAGTGAAGAAAGTGAACCTGACATGTTTGGTGGAGATTAAGCGCAGCTGTTCAAATCAGAAACAGAGGATGAGGACTTTGATGGGTTTGATTGATGGCTGTTACCGGTAAAATATGTGAATACCAAACTCAGTTTTGCTCCCGCTCTATTTTTAAATACGCAAACTTGTATGCTTGTGTGTTGTAAGGCGGATGTAGTAGAGGACACCATTAGAACGTTAAAGGGGGAAGTGTGGGTGTGGATTGTTTGTAAAACCTGCGCCCTATAATCAGGTGCGCCTTATGTGTGTCTTAAATACAGCAATTGCACACATAACTGAGACTGCGCCTTTTAGTGCGGTGCGCCTTAGGGTCGCGAAAATACGGTATCAATATTTCTGATCATCAATAACAAATATATCTGGACTTTTAGCAGCATGTTCTGTGATTACAGGACAAAATGCAAAAAACAGTTAAGTTTACTCTGGTCTTATGCAGGTTTGCCCAACCCAGCTGTTGGGCATCTTTTCTTATCTACCAGTTCCTCAGGGTTTGGTGTGAGGCTCTGAGTTGTGGAAGTTCGTATCCTGTCCCACTATATCCATAAATCTTCTCTTTGGTCTTCCTCGAGACCTCTTGCTTGGCAGCTCCAATTCCAGCATCAGACTACCAATATATTCACTATCCCTCCTTTGTATATGACCAAACCATCTCAGTGTGGCTTCTCTTACCTTCTCTCCAAAACATCTAACATGTGCTGTTCCTCTGATAGACCCCTACCTGATCCTATCCATCCTGGTCAATCCCAAAGAGAACCTCAACATCTTCATTGCTACGACTTCTAGCTCTGCCTCCCTTCTTTTCGTCAATGTAACCGTTTCTAAGTCATACAGCCTTGCTGGTCTCACTACTTTCTTGTATACCTTTCCTTTCGTTCTGGCTGATAGTCCTCTATCACACTGTACCCCTGACACTTTTCTCCACCCATTCCAACCTGCTTGAGCCCGTCTCTTCACCTTTTTTTCCACACTCTCCATTGCTCTGGACTATTGACCCCAAGTACCTGAAATCCTCCAACTTCTTGATCTCGCCTTCCTGTAGCCTCACCGTTCCACCTGAGTTCCCCTCATTCACACACATATACTCTGTCTTGCTGCTCCTAACTTTCATTCCTCTCCTTTTCAGCGCATACCTCCACCTCTCTAGAGTTTCCTCAATGTGCTCTCTGCTATCACTACAGATCACAATGTCATCTGCAAACATCAAGGTCCATGGAGATTCCTGTCTAACCTCATCTGTCAGCTTGTCCATCACCAGTGTGAACAAGAATGGGATTAGAGCTGATCCCTGATGGAGTCCCACCTCCACCTTGAACCTTTCTGTTACCCCCACAGCACACCGTACCACTGTCTCAGAGCTAGCATACATGTCCAGCACCAGTCTAACATACTTCTCTGGCTCTCCAGACTTCCTCATACAATACCAGAGCTCCTCTCTTGGCACCCTGTAGTATGCTTTTTCTAGGTCTACAATACACAATGTGGCTCCCTTTGGACTTCTCTGTATTTCTCTATTAGCATTCTCAAAGTAAATACTGCAGCTGTAGTACTCTTTCTAGGCATGAAGTCATACTGCTGTTCACAAATGCTGACTTCTGCTCTCAGTCTAGTTTCTACTCTTTGCCATAACTTCATTGTATGGCTCATCAACTTTATCCCTCTATAGTTGCCGCAATTCTGCACACCCCCTTATTAAAAATAGGAACCATAGGAAGGGATCTTCTCACTCTCTAAGATATTGTTGAATAATCGAGTCAGAACCTCTACCGCTGCCTGTCCTAGACACTTCCATACCTCCACAGGTATATCAACTGCTTTTCCTCTCTTCAATGCCTTCCTCACATGATTTTTACAAATCTCTGCCACTTAGCGGTCTGCAGTAGCCACCTCTTCTACCATTGCTTTTCTGTCATGTTCCACATTCATCAGCTCTTCAAAGTACTCTTTCCATCATCCCATCACCCTTCTAGCGTCTGTCATTATATTTTCTTCTCTATCCTTAATCACCAAGACCTGTTATACATCCCTTCCATCTTTATCTTTCTGTTTAGCCAGCCTGTATAGATCATTAACTCCCTCCTTACTTTCCAACCAAGCATACAAATCATTGTACGCCCTAAGTTTTACCTTTGTCACCTCTATCTTTACCTCACGTTTTATCTCCCTGTACCCCTGTCTGTTCTCTTCAGTCCTCTCCCACATCTTAGCTAACCGCTTTCTCTGCATATACTCCTGCTCTTCCTCATTCCACCACCAAGTCTCCCTATCTACATTCCCTCCAGATGACACACCAAGTATTCTCCATCCTGTCTCCCTGAAAACACTAGCTGTTGTTGCCAATCATCTGGAAGCTCACCATGACCACCCAGACCCTTTCTCAAGTCCTCACTGAAAACCATACAACACTCCTTCCTTTTCAGCTTCCACCACTTTGTCATCTGCTCTGCCTTTGTCCTCTTCATCTTCTGTGCCACCAGAGTCACCCTACAAACCACCAACCTATAATATCTGGCCACACTCTCACGCGCAACTACTCTCCAGTCACTGATCTCTTTCAGGTTACCCTGTCTATACAGGATGTAGTCTACCTCCTACCTCCGCTCTTATAAGTTATCCTATTTTCCTGTTTTTTCTGGAAAAAGGTGTTCACTACAGCCATTTCCATCCTTTTTGCAAGATCTACCACCATCTGTCCCTTTGCATTCCTATCCTGTATACCAAATCTGCCCATCACTTCTTCATCCCCTCTATTGCCTTCACCGACGTGTCCATTGAAGTCTGCACCAATTACTACTCTCTAATTTCTGGGAGTATTCTGCATTACTTCAACTCATTACTTCAACTAACTCAATCCAGAACTTCTCCTTCTCTTCAAATTCACATCCCACCTGCGGGGCATAGCCACGAACAACATTGAGCATCAGGTCTTCAATTTCCAGTTTCAGACTCGTAAGTCTATTTGACATTCTTTTCACCTCTAGAACGTTCCTAACAAACTTCTTCAAGATAACTCCTATTCCATTTCTCTTCTTGTCACTAACATAATAGTACAACTTAAAGCCTGCTCCTAAGCTTCTAGCCTTATTAGCTTTCCACCTGGTCTCCTGGACACACAATATATCCACCTTCCTTCTCTGCATCATTTGACCAACTCTACCTTTTCCTGCCATAGTCTCAATATTCAAAGTTTCTACTCTCAGTCCAAGGCTCTTTCCTTTCCTCTTCTCTCCCCGTTTCCGAACACCCCTTCCACCTCTCCTTTGACTTACAATAGCACAGTTTCCATTGGTTCCCTGTAGGTCATCGGAATCAATGGTGGCCATTGTCTACCCGGTCATTGACCGATCTAGTATGATCTGGTTATTATGGTCGATTCGCATTGTCTAGTTTTGGCAAAAGTTTTACACCAGATGCCCTTCCTGACGCAACTGACGCTCTGCATTTATCTGGGCTTGGGACCGGCTCAGGGCGGCACTGGCGTGTTACAGAGAACAGCAGTTCACACAGCCACTTTTCATCCATTAACTCTGTGGTGCCTTTCCCTCTGCACTCCATAGATTTACAGATTTCTTCATGCAACTCAAAAAATCAGTTTTGCACTTTCACGCAACTTAGCCAGCGCACCTCTGTGATGTATAAGACATCACCATATTCAGTGCATATCTCTTCAAGTAAAAGCCTTAAACTCGCGGCGGTTTGAACTTACTCTGGCTCTTATAAAGTTAACTCTGTGTCATATTGTTCATCACATGGTCCATTTCAGTGCTTTGTCACACAGTATTTCTATGTGTATGATGCAGTGGTAGACTGTAAGCTCACCTGCACAATTCTCGTTCCGCATTTTCTCCTGCATCCTGGCCACTTATTCAGTCTTGTGCTGTGCTATGATTGAATTCCCAAAAGTTCCTTTGTGTTGCAGTAGTCAGAGTTCACTCCAGGGATGAAGGCAAACACCCTAGTAGTATTTGTTATGTTGCTGCTTTCATCCACAGCAAGAGAATAGGCAATGAAGTCTTTTTCCTTTTCCTTTAGCTGCTTTTGTAGATTGTCAGCAAGCTCACATGTCCAGTCAACAACAGTGTTTCAGCTCAGGCTTAAATTCTAAAATGCTTGGTTTTTGTCTGTAGATGGATGGGCCGATTTCGCGATTTCTTGTGCCACAATAAAACTACCTTTAATGGCAGCCTCAGTTTGAGAGTTTGCTTTTTTAAACAAAGTCTGCTGTGACACCAGATTTCTTCTTATCTTCTCTACCTTGTGAAGTGTCTACTGTGTATTTTGATCCTTTTACCTGTCTTTGTGTTTTGTTGTATAGTGCCGTCTTAAGTTATGTTTCTTTAAGGACAACTACTCTAGCTCTGCATAAAAGACCAACAATTTTCCCATTATGCTTGTGAACACATACTCCGGCACCTATCTATCTTGAAATGCTGTTTTCAAGGTCCACCTTTCCTTTTGGACATTTTTTGGTTAGCATTAGCTTAAAGTTCAAGCAGACAATGAAGTTGGGCATAGTATGATCACGAGCATCTGGCGTAAAGGTGTATCACCTAGGTTGGGGTGTGTACCAAAGCACTATCCTCCAGCTATCACAATGCAGTTTTGGATTTGTAGTATCAATGGGCATATGCAAAATGCCTGTGGGCCAATTCTGATAGATATGTAATTCTAAATTGTGGGCTGGATGTGGCCCGGGGGCCTTGAGTTTGACATGTCTGTTCTAGAGTATTGGAGAAACCTATGATGTGTTAAGACATTAATGAATATGTCTCTATCATAAATTAAACACTTAATCCAGGTGTTTGAGTGACAAATGTGGTTTAATAGTTTTTACAATTAACAACTCAGTCACCTTGAAAAAGTTTTAAGGAAGCACCTCAGCAATGAATTTTTATTAAGCAGTCATATTTATTTTCTCTGATACAGTCCAATGAAGTGAACCAAGGTGATGCCCTGGAGCACAACTTTAGTGCAATGCATGCTGCTCTGTTGTTTCCCTTTACTCACCTTCTAGGAGGCACACCTCTGCAGCAGGTAGGTTTATGTTAAGGAACTCATTTGTTTCACCAACTGGCCATGAAATAATGTCTCGTTAATACACCATGTCATTCCAAATTATGTATTAGGCGGCCCAGAAGTCGATGCTATTCATGTGGTCTAAGCTGTACAAAGTGTTTGCCCGCTCCTCAGCGCTTGTGGTTACAGCTGAGGAAAACATCTGCTGTGAGGAGTTCTGTTTAAAGATGGCTGCTGCTGTGGATAACCATACCCTCAAGGTGAGCACACATTTCAAGCTGGTATCATCAATTATGAAATGTTAAGAAAACATTGAGGTTGTTCCACAATGACAGTTTTTTTTTCAAATACTGCACAATCCTCCAAATAGAGAAAACAAATGTCAAGTATTTGCCAAAAAACATAAACGTAATAACTTCAGGAAAGATATATTTTCCATTTTCATTCTTTTCCTTTCGACTTTTCCCTTCTGGCCACAGTGAATCAACCCTCTCCATCTAACCCTATTCTCTGTATCCTCCTTTCTCACACCAACTAACTTGATATTCTTTGTCACTCCATCCATAAATCGTCCTCTAGACCTCCTGTCTGGCAGCTCTAATTCCAGCATCCGTCTATCAATATATTCAATTTCCCTCCTCTGTATATGACCGAACCAGTCTTGCTTCTCTGACCTTCTCTCCAAAATATCTAACGTGCATAAATTTTCTATTTTCCATTTGGTTCATAAGATGGAGCTATAGAAGGCAAAAACCTATTTTCCTGAATAACAATCTTGCTGGTTCTCTGGTGCCGCACTATCCCCTATGTTTCATATCCAAAAATAACATAGAATAGATTATTTTAATTGATGAATGCATTTCATATAGATGGTGATTATTCCCCAGCATAAAAGGCAGAGATGGCTCTCTATTGCTTTGTCAATCCCTGACCCAAAGGATGGTACTATTGTGTAACTCAATTGTTCCTCGTTCCTGGTGTCAGGTATGATAGATGACCACCTTGTGGACCATTGCTTACAAACCCCTTTATGATGAAATCTGAGAATATCGTAAGAAGGACCTATACAATTGTTTACTTTGTATTGCACAACAAAGCAAAGATCTCCTTCACCATTTTAAAAAAATCTCACAGTAGCAAATTTTGTCTTCCATGAAGAAAAGAGGGCGAATGAAAGGGGGGAGAGTTTGGTTGAAGGATATTGTCTGGTCCCTCTGTAAAAATCAAAACTTGCTTTGAAGCGCTGAGCAGGCAACAGAGTGAGTCAATGCTAGCTATTGAATTTGTATTAACTTGGGTGAAAGGTTTATAAAGTTAGAGAGACAGCTTTGCAAATATGGATTTCACAAAAGGTACCTTGAAGGAAATTATGAAAGCCCAACACTTAATGGTACAATAGCACAGAAAAGAGCCAATGAAATTGGTAGAGGTGCCCTGTGCTCCGACAGATTGCTCAGATCAAATGCAGCATAAACGTTTGAGATGAGAAACTTTTACAGATGGCAACATCTTTAAAAGGCCAAATCATGACTCTTGTATGGTGCCATGAAAATTGTAAAAGCAAATCGAAGCACAAATGATAATAATAGTTTAATAAAATAAACTGTTTTTTCAAATATAACTTTTCAATTCAGTCTGATAGATGTAAAGGCACACATAACAAATAACATAATAAAAATAAAAAAATGCCTGATGCCATGTCTTTGATTTCCCTAGGATCCTTCAACATTGCAAGCAGTCTCCAGTGTTCTCCAGGTCATGGTGGAGTGTGTTGACTTCTCTCCATACACACCACAGTTTCAGCAAAGACTGAAATGTAAGAAGTTAGTCAGTTAAGCTTTTGTATACTGCAAAAATAATAAACTATTCTCTTGCATTCTGACTGTGTTTCTTTCTTTCAGCTCCTCACACTCCAGTAAACTGGGTGAAAAAGAGAAATAAGGCCTTGGGCAACTTGTCCACATTCCAGTCCCTCCTGGTTCAATGTCTTAATGTTTATCTGGAGGTTCAGGAGGCATCTGAGGCCACAGGTTCAGCCCTGGTCTCCTGCTTATCCGTACTTTTCACCAACCTCGTCAGCCCCAATGCTGTGAAAGAGATGCTGACATCTTTGATTCAACCCCTCTCTGTCTTCTACAAACAAACAGCTACGGATCCACTGAAATTCACTGTGCAGATTTTGGCAAAGGTGAATTATTATTTTGCGATTCTTAATTGGCTGTCATTGATTTTTGTACTTGGCATGGTTTACCATACCACATGCTCATTTGAAATCACACAAGTAGTGTGCAGTTTTCATGTTTGACGGAATGCACACCTTCAGATTGCACATTAAGAGCAAGTCACAAGATGAGCAACTATGTGAAAACAGTCTTCTTTGCTTTGATTTATAAAAAAAAAAAAAAAAAAAAAAAACAAAGACTAAACCTTTCCTTTTCCTTTTTTTGTGGTCTATTAGCTGCAATTGGAAAAGCTTCTTGGCGAGGTTTTCAACTGTTTGCAGAGCTGCTCTACTTTGCCTTATGACAGCGAACTCCTGGCTTTGCTTGCTCCTTTGCTTTGTGCCTTATTTCTACACAAGAACAAACAGCATCACTCTTCAGTCACCCACTTCTGGAACTCTACCTTTGCCAAATCCGTCAGCCTCACTTATCCAGAGGAGCTAAGGTGACACATCTGGTTATCACGTTTGACATCTTATCAGACATGACCTAATCTGGCACATGCTAACGATTGTGGTGAATGAGAAAATTACTTCTCACTAGTCTTTTGCAGTCCATACTCAGCCTGTGCTGTAGACATATTGTTGCTTTTCATCCATATTTATTGATTTGAATTTTAGACCGATTCTGAACCAAGTAAAGCAAAAGACCCCAATCATTCTTCCTGGATTTGAAGCTGTCAGTGTTGCTGATGATCTCAGTGGACAGTATTCTGTGAGTCAATCAGTCAAAATTGATATTAAAATAGTTTTGAATGCAAGCTGTGTTAACCTGGTTGATCTTTTTCACTCTTTAGAGTGAGAGTTCCCAGTTAGAAACCAAGTTAAGTGGGATCCCCGTCTCATCTTTGGGAAAAAGGGACTCATTGCTTGGAAAGACTACTGAGCTGAAGGACAAGAACTCCCCAAGGACAGTTACTGTAAGACTTATGTCAATGTCAAACACTTGTCTTCAAAAAAACACTTTCATTTGTCTGATGTTGTGGTTTGTTTCATTGACAACCTTGTATTGCTGTATAGGAACATTGGGTAAGAACTGGTAACCCTAAACAGAGGGCTCTCAGACAATGATGGTCTCCACTTGTACAGCACTTTGAACACCTTGCGATTTCAAAGAGCTTTACATTTGAGCATATTCACCCATTCATAAGCACACTCACACACAGACAGTGGCAGAGCTGCTGTCCAAGAAATGAACCAGACTATTGGGTGCAACTGGGGGTTCAGTGTCTTTGCCAAGAGCACCAGAGCATGTAGGCAGGAGGAGCCGGGGATCGAACTGCCAGCCTTCTGATTAGAGGGACCTCAGCTCTGACTGAATTCTAATATAGGAATGTGTGCCCAACACAAAATAATAGTGGTTTTGCCTTTCTATTGTGTTCTCACCGCATTGCTTTTTTTTCCTCATCCTTTGCAGACAAAGCTGGAATTTGGCTCCCCCAGGACTCCCTGCAGGGAAGCTTTGGAAGATGAAGCTTCTACTGATTTTGTCTTCATACCCCCTGAGACCAAAGAGAGAGTTTTGACAGAGCACCAGAAGGAGATGAAAAGGACTAAAAGGTTTGCCATTATTTTTGTTTTGTATATAATTTTGTGATATAAGTGTCATTGTCTCCTTGTTAGAGCTCTTTACTTTCTGAATTTTAAATCCGGAACAGGGTTGACATTCCTGCCATGTATAACAACCTTGATGCCTCTTTGGATACGACAGTATTCACTCAGTACACACAGAGCCAAGACCACTCAATGTAAGTCAAATTAATCTGTCAAAATCGGTTCTAACTTTTCCACACAGCATTTGTCATTTATAACTCATTTTATCATAGGGAAAAGTTGCAAGATGTACTAGCTGATAAAGTTGCCAAAAAGTCTCCACGCAAGGTAATAAAACATACACTATTCTCCTGTCATTACTCATATTTTCAGTGTTTGTACAGACCTCTGCATTTTGAGTATACTCCAACAACCATTTATACTAGCAACTGAAAAAGTTTTACTGAAAATGGTTATCTGAAAACTTAATTGTCTACTTCAGTGTTCACACATATGAACATGACAATTTTCAGAGAATTTAAGTCAACTGACTCCCTCCCCTTCTTATTTACTGACAGCAGTGATTCCCAGTCCACCATTTTCCGACATTATTTCTTACGTTTACTGGTGCGACTCCTAAGTCCAGAGATGTTGCTCTCATTCTACCTACCTCACTGCAACATACTTGAACATAGTTAAGTTACTCGAGTTTGGGAAAAATACACATTTGTGTCAAGCATTTGGATGAACTATAGTATTTTGTTTTTTAATTAATTTTTTTACGTATTTTAATCTTTAAGCAGCTAACTATGCCCCGAGTCTTAGCCGATTTATAGCGAAATAAATATATACCTTACACTGTAAATGACGGTTAACAAAGGATTGCATTAATTTAGATAATACTAACAAGAGTTGAAATCCTTTAAGGGTAAAATGAAAAATCTCCGTTAAGGTTGGTATAAGGCTGACAAGGTTGACAACACACTTGCATTTACTTACAGATTCCTGTTGAAGCTGAAGCAAGTGAGGATGTCAACGTTGAAGCCAGAGAAACTCAAGATTTTGCAAGCTCCAAAGACATGGATAATAATGTACAGAAGCAGATGACACCTGAATCAGCAGATATTTCCATGGTGGATGACATGGAGAATGGGGGAAGAGATACAGACACTCAGGCTAGAGAAAGTCTCAACATTTTGAACTCCTCGGATTTGGTGTCAGGAACACCTCCGAAATCTGGCAGTAGCAGTCGCCGGCAACCCTTTATTACTTTGGAGAAATACGCTGAAGGAAAGCTTGCCATTTCCAGCACTGAATCCACATTCACAGGTTTACCCACAAATACCCCTAGCAGGGACCATAGTCAGCAGTCCAATACAACATCTTCCCTTTGTTCCAGGAATACCTTTGCTTTGGCGTCTCTGGAACATCTCTCCTCACAGACTGAAAAGTCTGACTCTGTATGTGACGTTAACGATGTCCAGGAGTCCCCTCGAAGACCCAAAGGAGATGGGAAGCGAAGTGAGCCTGTCAGGCTAATGGATAGAATGACTAATGATACAGCAGAATGGGAAGAGGTCATCCCGGACACCCAAACTGAGAATGTGGGATTGACTTCACAATTCGAGGAAATTAAACCATCTTGCCCTGATGAAGAGTCTCAACAAACTGATTCACAATCCACTTTTACTTGGACTCCAGATGAACCAAGAAGATCTAGACGGCACAGAGCCAGACCACATTTACCTGGACAGGACCCTGAAGTACAGAATTCTCAATATACAGTGATTAAGAGACAGTCTGGAGAAGAATGTAACAACAAAAGTCCTGGCTCAAGCACACGAAGTAGACCAAATACAAGAAGTAATCAGACTGCACAGGAGAGTGCTGGCAGAGACCGGTTGCGAACAAGGAGTCAGAGGGACAACAGTGAATCAAGCCAAACCACACAACCTGGGCAGTCAAATAGAAGGATCAAACAGTACAGCAATTCAGAGGAAATAATTCTTAAACCTGAGGGAAGAACAAGGCGCTCAAGAGCTCTGGGGTCAAGCCAACCTGACCTGTTAGATACAGAGTGTGATTCCGAAAGCCAGTCACAGGGTCAGCGTGGTCGCTGCCGCAAATCCTCTTTGGAGTCAGAGGAAGGTTTTATGAGGGAAAAGATTTTGTCTGAGAAAGTGTCCACTCAATCCCCTACTGATGAGCCTGTTGAGCAGAGGGAAATGACAGAAAAGGAGCCAAGTATAGATTATGAAAAAGTCACTTCTCAAACTGACAACCAATCTCAAGAATCTGTGATTGTAGAAGAGGACAAAACCGAAGAGCAGATAATTGCCTCTACTCTAGCTAATTCTGGCCTCCAAGGTACAACAGCAGGTCCATCTCTGAATGAATCCGAAGAAGTGGTCAAAGACAACCTTGATACAGGATTAGGTTTGGACCATGATTTAAGTCAAGAGGACTCTCAAGCAACCACCCCCCCATCTTCTTCAAGCCAATGGCTCCGCGGGAGTCGAAGAAAAACATTACCAGGGATAGCAGAAACTGGGGATAAAGCTAAAATCACAAATTCATCTGGAAGGAAGACACGGTCAGCTTCTCAGACAGATTTGTCACAAGTTAGTCACAAAGAAGTCCGAGGTAGAGGTAGGCCCAGGAAAATCAGGGTTCACCAGGAACAGACAAAGGGAAGTCCTATTTCTACCCCCGAGAGCTCTCAGTCATTCAATTGTCCAGCATTGGCAGAGATTTCTAAAGGCAGTGGCAGATATTCAACACGAAAAACTACTCAGACGTTGAGAGACAGTATGGAGTTCTCAGAGCCTGAATCCCCAGATGTCAAAGAATATTCCATTGTAACAAAAAAGACAAAATCTCTGGCACAGTTTCAGAGACCTTTTACAGCACTCGCTAAAGATGAAATAGTCGGTGATATTGCTGAGGCTGATGCTAAAACACATAAAAACGCTGCTCTACAAAGCATGCACACTATAAATATATTAGGCGATTCACCCATATGCCAGACTTTAGAGCGTTCTGGTACTCTGGAGGTTGCAAATATCTCTGAGGAGCCAAATAAGAAAGTGAGGTTGTCTTACACGGAGGTATGTGTTACAGTCTTGGATCCTGTTGTTCAAGAAAAGTCAGACACTGACAACAATAACAGCAACCTGTGTAGTGTTTCACCCGGCAAGATTAAGCGCAAACGAAAGGTCTCTGTCCTGGGTTATACATCATCACAAGAAAGTGACAGAGGAGACTCAGAGTCAGAGAAAATTCCCGAATGTGATGGAATCATTTCAAATCAATTTCAGCCTCATGATATGACTGCTGCGGACATACTGGTGTCTTCTGACACCAGCGACAGACTCCAGTTTTCAGGGACTTTGAGAAACACGTTGGTTGAAGTGGTTGAGTCTGCTGATGTAGCAGAAACTAACAAGAAGTTACATTCAGATCCACAAGAACTTGCAGTTCCAGAAGAAAACATTCAGGGTCAGGAGTATTCAAATGACGGGAAACAGTCTGGCTCAGAAAGTAGAGCTGAAGTCCAGACACATCTTCATGCAAGTGATAAAGATGGCAACACACTCATGGGCTGTCAAAATGAAGAGACAACCCAAGATTCTCCCCCTGGAGATGAACTTGAAGACGCTGCTCCCAGCGAAGTGCCTCAGTCCTCAGAATCAACAAATGAAGAAGTTTTCCAGGATTCTCCAGCAAAACTTAAGGGTCTGGAGGCTGCATTGGTACCAGATGTTGTCCAAAGCCCCAGCAGAGGCAGGACTAGAGGAATTTGGTCTCCTTCAGCCTCCCCCTCCACAAGCATTCTCAAAAAGGCCCAGAAAAGATCAATGGAGGAGGACACTCCATCCCCTATTGTCAAGGTAAGGCAAAATTAATACGATTTGTTTTTACTCTTTAAGTAAATCACTTAATAAGAGGGAGAAGACCACAGTTTTCAACCCCCTCTGTTTAGAGAATTGTGAAAAAGGAACAGGCCAATGTTCCAAATGTATCAAGGCTACCAAATAGTTTTGAGTTGTAGCTCAACAGACATTTGAAGTAGCCCTTCTATTCAAAATGTTTTTCCAATGCACAATGTTTAATGGACAAAGTGGAATTTGCTATTGTCAGTATGAGCTACTTACTCCTCACGGTCCCTTCTACAGTCTAGGCGTGTGTCATTTGCCAATCCCATTCAGCAACAGGAAACAGCAGATGACATCGATCGGCGCAGCCCTGCCATTCGAACGAGCTCCCCCAGAAGACCCAAGGGCAGCAGCATTCCACAGCCTCGGGTAGGACTCCTGACAGGACTGTGGTGAATCACTGTATTTTACATTCACATGAACCAAATCAAGCGGTTGGTTTATCTGCAGCATTTTAATAGAAAGAGACTAAAGGGATGACTTTCTGCTCCGTATTGTAGTATGTCTCCACTCCAACCAAGGGCTTGCTGATGCTCGGTCCCAGAAATCTTCACAGTCCAGGTTACAGGAGCTCAAAGAAATGTCTGGTAAGCTGGGGAAGACAGTGTGCTCTTTTGTCCACAGTTTGGCAGCAGAAGAAATCAACCTAAAGTTGAGATTGTTTTTTGAATGTTATTGATAGGAATGGGTCTGTTTTGGGTTGCACATTGCTTTTGCGTCAGATCATTAACTTTATCTTTATAACCCTTAATAGAAGTCTCTGTAATGGTTATGGGTATATTTTCACAATTATTTTCACCTCTTGACGGACTTTTTTTGTGGCTTGTAAATGGTATGTTTTGTTTTGCAAGGGTTTCAGTATATTATTCCCCTATTTTATTCTTATTCCCCGAAACATTTTTTAGGTGACATTTCCTATTTTTGTATATTTGCATAGAATATACTTAGTTTTCCATCTGTGTTGCCTACCTCTGTATTTCCCCACCAATCAGCTCATGGCTAATCTCACAGTAGCACACATGTCAAGATTGTATGAAATTTTATTTTTAGATTTCTGAGATGAGCCAGGGGCCCCGACCTGTTTCCAGCGACTGTATCTACCCTGGCCTGGTGGGCTGCCCATCTCCTGTGGAGGCTGTTCTCACCCAGCTATCCTCAAATATGTGGTGCGAACAGAAATAAGAAAACTCTCAACCAGTGACTGAAATTTCTTCCCTCATATTCATATATATGTAAACAATTTCCTATTGTAAAAGCTAATTATTCTTCTCTAAGGTCTCGCTGTTTAGGGCAACTTGTACGAGCTAGAAACATCAAAACAGTTGGAGACCTCAGTGCTCTCACTCCCAGTGAAATCAAGACTCTGCCAATCCGCTCTCCAAAGATCTCAAATGTTAAGAAGGCACTTAAAATCTATCAGCAACAGGTATGATGGGGATTTTTTTAGGTACGTGCGCAGTTTTTAGGGTGAAATTCAAATTTGCATTGATATCTGAGAAACTCTTTCAGCGTAAAGGTCGAGGAGTCGAGGAGTTAAAGAGTTTCGATGAGATGGAGATGATGACCTTTGATCCGGAGGTCTTGAGTACTACTCAAAATTCCAATGAAGAGGAAAAAATCTCATACGAAGCCCTAGGTGGAATATTTTTTTGTCTCATTAAAAGCAATTGAATGTTGACTGAAAAATAACTTGGTATTTCTATTGTATCAACTGTCAAAATTATTAGCATAAATGTTAACTGTGTTACAGAATGAATTATTTATTTTATTTTATTTATTTTCATTCTTTTCAAGTGGCAAATTCAGCACAAACTGACACATTTTGTTTGTACAGCCACAGAACTCGTAGGTGAGCCTCATCTTGAAGAGAAGACACCAGATAAGGACTGTTCTGCCCATGAGGCCCTCAGCTTGCCGGCAGGCAACACGCCACCTAAGGAGTCGAATTCTGTAGGACTGATGGACCAGTTTAATAGCCTGGATGGCAGAATGACCTCCCAAGAACTCAGTTACTGTTCATCACAGCAGCTTGTTGAGATGCACGATCAGTTAGGAGGCATGATGCAGCGTGTGGTGGTGGAGCTGCAGACCCGGCTCTGTCAGAACAGCAAACCCTAAAGACAGGACTGTTCCAGCTGGATGACGGACAAAGGAGATGGGGCTCTTGAACTTATTGGAACAGCATCTACAATTGCTCATTTTATCGACCACAGTTAACTGGGACAAGTCAAATCAGTTTTATGAAGTATTTACTCTTTAAATTGTTTTCTATTTTTGACAAGTGCTCTAAACCTTTTTAGATAGCTCAAAGCTGGTGGGCTGCTTTTTCCCCTTTTTTTAAGAATCCTTAAAATGGAACCACTGTTTCACTTTGTAAGGTGTTTCATTTTGAATTGATGGACGTGGATGATAGAGGATCAAAAAAGTGGGTGACCTTTTTATAAGAAATTCAGAAGACTTACATGGGCTGTTCACCTTCTTCTTGTTAATAGACTATTGGTCTCGTTTTCCCCCATGTGCCTGATTTTAGACTGTTTAAGGTTTGCTTTGTTTTTTATGTATATTTTGTAGGATTTTTTTAGTGCCATATCCTTGTCCCTTCGCCTTAATGTCTTTCAACTTTTTTTTTTCATTATAGTTATAGACACTGCACCCCAATTTTTAAGCAAATATAAATCAATAAAACTGCAACTGAGATTTAAAAAGTTTGGTTCCCATTTTGTATGAATATTTCTTTACTCTGACGTAGGACAGGTTTGCTTATAAAAATGTTTGGTCCTATCATGTGATTGTTTGACTGACACTTGAGACAAGCGACGGTTCTTTGTCTGCTACTCCGAGATGAAATGATGCTGTTAAACGTTACATCTCACATGAAACAAATGTCAAAGTAGATATTCAAATTCTTCAGTGCTTGTAATAAATAGACAATTATCTGGTATAATTTTAACCAAACTTAAACAATTATGCAATTTTGAGAGTCGAGGAAATACTTTAAAGGGTGATATGAAGCTGAAACTATCTGAATATGTCTTCTCAACATATCTCAGCACCAGACACAAGCGTGAAAGCATTCACAAGTCATTTACAGTTTGTACCTGGAATGCTTCAACTCGGTCATATAAGCACTTTTTGACCACATGGCCATATCTTTTAAACCTGCCGCTGGGTTTGAGTGATTTTGACATATATTGTGCGGAATCATGTCCTATTCAACATATTTCACCACCAGACGCAGGCTTGAAAGAATTCATAAGCTATTTAAAATTTCTACCATAAATGCCTCAACTCCGTGAGACAAGCACATTTTGACCTCAGGGCTATATCTTCTAAAACCTGCAGCTGGATTTGAGTGATTTTGACATATTGTGTAGAATTAGGTAATATTCTACATATTTCAGTACCATACACAAGCTTGAAAGAATTCATAAGCGATTTACAATTTCTACCTCAAATGCCTCAACTCGGTGAGATAAGAACTTTTTGACCACATGGCTATATCTTTTAAACCTGCCGCTGGATTTGAGTGATTTTGACATATATTGTGCAGAATCATGTCCTATTCAACATATTTCACCACCAGACACAGGCTTGAAAGAATTCATAAGCTATTTAAAATTTCTACCATAAATGCCTCAACTCCGTGAGACAAGCACATTTTGACCACATGGCTATATCTTTTGAACCTGTGGCTGGATTTGAGTGATTTTGGCATATATTGTATAGAATCATGCCCCATTCAACATATTTCAGCACCAGACACAAGTGTGAAAGAATTCATAAGTCATTTACAATTTGTACGCTAAACGCTTCAACTCGGTGATATAACCACTTTTTGACCACATGGCTATATCTTTTGAACCTGCGGCCGGTTTTGAGTGATTATGACATACTGTATATTGTGCAGAATCATGTCATATACAATATATTTCAGCCAGACACAAGCTTAAAAGTAGTCATACGTTTATTATAATTTTTACAAATAACCCTTCAACTCGGTAATGCAGCCTCAGAGCGGCACAGGCCCATGTCTCCCCAAGCCTGCCTTGGGGGGGCACGGAGCAGTGTCTCCCTGTGCAGGTCCCAAGCCTGGATAAATGCAGAGGGTTGCGTCAGGAAGGGCATCCAGTGTAAAACTTTTGCCAAAACCAAACATGTGAGTCAACCATAACCATATCATACCGGATTGGTCATGGACCGGGTTAACAACGTCCGCCATTGGTACTGATGACCTACAGGGTACGAATGGAAATTGGGCTACTGTGGGTCGAAGAACAAGAACAAGAAGGAGAGGAGTGCGTGTTAGGAAGCAGAGAGAGAGGAGGAAAAGAAAGAGCCTGGGACTGAGAGCAGGGACTCTACCTTTTCCTGTCAGAGCCCCGATTGTCAGAGTTGGTCAACATGATGCAGAGAAGGAAGGTGGATATACTGTGTGTCCTGGAGACCAGGTGGAAAGGTAGTAGGGCAAGCAGCTTAGGAGCAGGCTTTAAGTTGTACTATTATGGTACTGACAAGAAGAGAAATGGAGTAGGAGTTATCCTGAAGGAGAAGTTTGTTAGGAACGTCCTAGAGGTGAAAAGAATGTCAGATAGACTTATGAGTCTGAAACTGGAAATTGAAGGTGTGATGCTCAATGTTGTTAGTGGCTATACCCCGCAGGTGGGATGTGAATTTGAAGAGAAGGAGAAGTTCTGGAATGAGTTAGATGAAGTGATGCAGAATATTCCCAACGGAATGGGTATCCCCAGAAACGAGCGAGTAGTAATTGGACATCAATGGACATGTTGGGAAAGGCAATAGAGGGGATGAAGAAGTGATGGGCAGATTTGGTATACAGGTTAGGAACGCAGAGGGACAGATGGTGGTAGATCTTGCAAAAAGGATGGAAATGGCTGTAGTGAACACCTTTTTCCAGAAAAAACAGGAAAATAGGATAACTTATAAGAGCGGAGATAGGAGCACCCAGGTAGACTACATCTTGTATAGACAGGGTAACCTGAAAGAGATCAGTGACTGCAGAGTAGTTGCACGTGAGAGTGTGGCCAGATGTTATAGGTTGGTGGTTTGTAGGATGACTGGTGGCACAGAAGATGAAGAGGGCAGGAAGGGTGGTAGATTTTGCAAAACGGATGATAAAAAGGTGTCTGTAGTGAACCCCTTTTTCCAGAAAAAGCAGGAACATAGGGTAACTTAGCACGCAGGTAGACTACATCTTGTATAGATGAGGTAGCCTGAAAGAGATCAGTGACTGCAAAGTAGTTGTAGGGGAGAGTGTAGCCAGACAGCATAGGATAGTGGTTTATAGGATGACTCTGGTGACAAGGAAGATCAAGAGGACACAGGCAGAGCAGAGGACAAAGTGGTGGAAGCTGAAAAGGGAGGAGTGTTGTATGATTTTCAGCGAGGAGTTGAGAAAGGGTCTGGGTGGTCATGGTGAGCTTCCAGATGATTGGACAACTACAGCTAGTGTCATCAGGGAGACAGGTAGACGAGTACTTGGTCTGTCATCTGGAAGGAAAGTAAATAAGGAGACTTGGTGGTGGAATGAGGAAGTGCGGGAGTATATACAGAGAAAGCAGTTAGCAAAGAAGAAGTGGGACACTGAGAGGACTGAAGAGAACAGAAAGGAGTGCAGGGAGACAGCATAAGGTAAAGATAGAGGTAGCAAAGGCAAAACAAAGGGTGTACGATGACTTGTATGCTCGGTTGGATAGTAAGGAGGGTGAGAATGATCTATACAGGTTGGCAAAACAGAGATAAAGATGGAAAGGATGTACAACAGGTCCGGGTGATTAAGGACAGAAAGGGAAATGTATTGACAGATGCCAGAAGAGTGATGGGAAGATGAAAAGAGTACTTTGAAGAGCTGATAAATGTGGAAAATGAAAGAGAGGCAAGGGTAGAAGAGGTGACTATTGTAGACCACAAAGTAGCACAAATTAGTAAAAGAGAAGTGAGGAAGACATTTAAGAGGATGAAGAGTGGAAAAGCAGTTAGTCCTGATGATATACCTGTGGAGGTGTGGAAGTGTCTAGGAGAGGCAGCGGTAGATTTTCGGACAAGATTATTCAACAGGATCTTAGAGAGCAAGAAGATGCCTGAAGAATGGAGACAAAGTGTGATGGTGCCTATTTTTAAGAATAAAGGGGATGTGCAGAATTGTGGCAACTGTAGAGGGATAAAGTTGATGAGCCATACAATGAAGTTATGGGAAAGAGTAGTGGAAACCAGACTGAGAGCAGAAGTCAGCATTTGTGAACAGCAGTATGGCTTCATGCCTAGAAAGAGTACTACAGATGCAGTATTTGCTTTGAGAATGCTAATAGCGAAGTACAGAGAGGGCCAGAGGGACCTGCATTGTGTTTTTGTAGACCTAGAAAAAGCATATGAAGACTTCCAGTGACGCAATGTACTGAGACATACGCACAGAGTTAAGCTCTCCTGGAAATTATGAAAAAATACTTGACAGTTTAATGGTGGAAGAGTGAGTCTGAAGCATTGTAGATTAGGATGAGCACGGTCAGAGACACACAGAACGAAGGAAAACAGCAAAAACAGCAAGAAGAAGCGAAAGGAAAAAATCGGCCGTCATCTTACCCAAGCCAGGTGAACGGAAAAGCAGATGAACAGAACATGGAGAACATTCTTTGCGAGTTGAGAGAGTTGAGGAAAGAAAATAAGAACGCATTTGCAGACACTAAGGAACAATTAACTAGACTGGAGGTGTCGATCACGGACATGAACCAGAGGATGGAGAAGCTAGAGCGGAGAACCGACGAAGCGGAGACCAGGGTAGGCCAGGCGGAGGACACAGGCCAGCGCCATGAGAGGATGCTGCAGCACCTATTGAAACAGGAGGCGGCCCTGACGAACATGTGCGACGATCTATAGAACCGGATACGCCGCAACAATTTGAGAATTTATCAAGTCCCAGAGGAAAGTGAGAAAGGTGACATGATTGGCTTTGTGAAAAACTTAATTGAGAAGGTGCTACAACTCCCACCCGAGCTAAACATAAAAATCGAGAGGGCACACAGATCACTGGGACTAAAGCCTGCGAGATCAGTGCCTCCGCGCTCCATTATTGGGAGGTTTCTGGATTATACAGTGAAGGAAGCAGTGCTGCGACAAGCATGGGCCCAAAAACAAGAGAAGTTCCAAAAAGGACTGATTTACTTGGACCAGGATTACTCTCCAGAAATACAGAGGAAGAGAGCACGGATCCGAGGAGTGATCAAGCAGCTGAAGGAGAAGGAGATCCGGGCAATGTGCCGCTATCCAGCGCAGCTGAGAATCAACTTGGAGTCGGGAGTGAAAACATTTCCTTCGCTGGTGGATGCTGTGCCAACATTCAAGAAGCTGGGCATCGAGTTGCAGGTTAGCGAGAGACTGGAATGGGAACTCTCAAAAGACACATGGCAAAGACAGGATGGTGGGAAGAGAGAAAGAAAGGACACATCTTTGTCCGCCGTGGACCTGCGGGCTGTTTTGCTGGACTAAAATGATGAGGAGTACTGTGCTCAGGTAATGTTAAAATATTTAGATATCGTTATTACTGTCAATCTCAAAGTTCTATGTATATTACTGTTCATAGTTTAAACAGCCGAATCTGCTGAAGTTAAGTGAATCATATTTTAAAATTACTGAGAAGAGAGGGGAGTTAACTCTGTTATTATTTTCAATTAATATTTCTTTTTTACAATGAGACCAGAGTTGGGATCACCGCCTCACCAAGGATATTGTTTTTCGCTTTGGTCTGTGGTTTGGACAGCACTTAGTGCACCTCGCCCAGAGGGAATCTTAAGTCAAAACCCCCTGCCTGCATTACATTAGGAGCTGGACAGATCTCTGTGCTCAGCTGGACTATTGGAAGTCACATATGCTTATTTTATTTTTTCTGTTCTGGATTCTAAGAGTTCTTATTTCCTTGAAATGTTGGTTAGGTCCACACAAGTGATTTTTGTCACCACTACGGCAAGGACAGTTACTTTATGCAAAGGTGAATATGGGGTAAAGAGTAAAGTGAAAATAAGAAATGTCTATTTATGTCAGAGGTAGGGATCGTTAGTTATAATGTCAAAGGATTAAATAATCCTATAAAAAGAAAGACAATGCTTACTCAGTTGACGAAATTTAATTGCTCAATAGCGTTACTACAGGAAACTCACTTAAATGAGGTTGAACATAAGAAATTGAGAAGAGACTGGGTTGCACAGGTATTCTATGCTTTTTTTTCTGAGGCGGACAAATTAATAGCTCCTATCCAAGAAAACGAGATACAAGACGTTATTAAGTCATTAAAAAACAACCAATCCCCTGGCACAGATTGTCTACCAGGTGAATTTTATAAGGCCTTTGGAGAGGAGCTTGTGCCAAAACTTTGTCGGATCTTCTATTATGCCTTACAGGAAAAGGACCCACACCTAAGAGCTGGTCTGAGGCAGTAATAACGGTTCTACACAAGGAGGGGAAAGATCCATTAGATTGTGGTGCGATCAGTTTGTTGGGGAATGACGTAAAGATTATTAGTGCCATATTAGCAAATAGAATGCAGAAGTAGTTAGGTAAATTGATTAACCCAGACCAGACCAGTTTCATACCGGGCCGACAAGGAGCAAATAATATTAGAAGAGCTTTAAATGTACAATCAGTGGAAAGACATTCAGCTCACCCGTCAATGCTTCTCAGTCTAGATGCTGAGAAGGCGTTCGACAGGGTGGACAGGACATATCTGAAATTCACTATGGAACTAATGGGATTTAATTTATAAAATTTATAAAATAGATTGAAGCACTGAATAAAGGCCCAGTATCAAGAGTCAGGGTGAATGGGTACTGCTCCCAATTTTTTTATCTTAAAAAGGGAATTAGGCAGGGGAACCCAATCTCGCCTATTTTGTTGACATCGTGTATCGAACCGCTTGCTGAATTGATAAGGACAAATGATCAGATCGAGGGAATAGTAGGTGAAGGAGGGCAGGTGCACAAAATCTTGTTGTTCGAGAATGACATTCTTTTGTTTATAAGAAATCCTCAGTCATCTATACCGGCCCTTATGCAATACCTGAGGGACTATGGGGAGTTGTCAGGGTACAAGGTGAATGAGGGGAAATCAGAAGCAATGATTATAACAGGATGCTGGCCGACATGCTTGGACAGACGGGTGAAATTCAAGTGGTCAAGAGCGGGCTTTAGATACCTGGGAATCATTCTCACACACGACACAAGTCAGTTATATAAGGCAAATTATGGTAAACTAATTTCTCATATCAAAAATGACATGGAAAGATGGGAGGTGCTTCCTCTGTCCTTAGGCAGAGCATTGAACAGAAATAACAGTCTAGGCAGGACATTCATCCTAATACTTTCTATCCTCCCTAATATCACTGTTCCTGTATCTACCTTTACATTACTGGATAAGCTGATTTCCAAATATATATGGCAGAACAAGAGGCCTTGAGTGAGATTGAAAATACCCTGTGCACCCAGAGATAAGGGCAGATTAGCCTTACCACATTTCCGAAGTTACTACTTAGCAGCACAACTTGGAAAATTGGTCTCATGGATAAAACTAGATATGGACACAAGATGGGTGCTTATAGAGCAAGGTTCAGTAAATATGTGTCGCTTTCAACTCTTCCCTTTCTAAATTCAAAAGCAAGATGTAAACTTAAGATACAAAATGAATATGTCAACCATACACTAAAGGTTTGGGAAAAGACAAGACGGTTCTTGAATCTACCTCTATCTCTATCGAGGGCAGCGAAAACAACAGCAGCAGGTGACTTTCTGTGGACTGTGGTTTCATTAGATGGGCAGGGAAAGGTTTAATCACAATAAATCAGTTATTTGAAGGGAGAACCTGAGGGCTTTTTCACAACTTCAGGCAAAATGCGGCATTGACTCTTAGGATTCATTTAGATATTTTCAAATTCGACATTATTTGATGACACACAAAGAATGGGACAATATTAAAGAAGCTTCATCTAATTTTGAACAATATTAGATTGAGATAGTGGAGAACAAAATTAACATTGAAAATATAATATCGGATATATATGGCAGGATACGTATGGACACTTCAGTGGACACACTGGATGTGAAAGCTAAGTGGGAACTGGAATCTAATGTCGTGATTGCTGATGGAGAATGGGAGAGTTCTTGGATGCTCTTGCAAAAATGTTTAAGCAGCCCAACCTAGAGGGAGCTCAGCTGGAAGTTAAGAAAAAGATATTTTAAAACTCCCTTGAGAATAGCTTCTTATGATAGTAACTGTTCCCCCCTGGGTTGGAGGGGCTGTGGCATAACGGGGGACTCTTCCCACATTTTCTGGAACTGCCCTAAGCTGATGAAATTCTGGGAAGAGGTAAAAAAAAACAAATAAGTGAGAATTTAAAATTAAACAGACCAATTGATCCACAGCAATTTATTATGGGTACAGCATCAACAAGTGATTTAAGGAAAAAACAGGTGTTTTTGCTCCCATGGGCACCCATCAAAAAATATTTGGAGAGTTGAGGATATTATCTCTATTTGACTGAGTTAGTTTTTTTTTTTTTTTTACTCTTTGCTGTATTTTAGTTTTTTTTTTTTTTTTTGCTTGCTATTGAGGAAATAAGTGAATATCTAAATGAATGGTAGAAATAATTATACCTATAAAGAATATAAAGAATATTGTATATTGTGTATCTTATCATGAGGTTTTGTAAGAATGTGTGTGACTCTGTCAAGGAACTTGTTCTAATAAATGTTCAAAAAAGAAAAAAAAAAGCATATGACAGCGTGCCAAGAGAGAAGCTCTGGTATTGTATGATGAAGTATGGAGTGGCAGAGAAGTATGTTAGACTGGTGCAGGACATGTATGCTGGCTGTGAGAAATTGGTACGGTGTGCTGTAGGGGTAACAGAGAAGTTCAAGGTGGAGTTGGGACTCCATCAGGGATCAGCTCTGAGCCCCTTCTTGTTCGCAATGGTGACGGACAGGCTGACAGATGAGGTTAGACAGGAATCCCCATGGACGCGATGTTTGTGGATGACATTGCGATCTGTAGTGAGAGCAGAAAACAAATAGAGGAAAATCTAGAGAGGTGGAGGTATGCTCTGGAAAGAAGAGGAATGAAAGTTAGTCGCAGCAAGACAGAATATATGTGTATGAATGAGAGGAACTCGGGTGGAACGGTGAGGCTACAGGGAGCCGAGATCAAGAAGTTGGAGGATTTCAGGCACTTGGGGTCAACAGTCCAGGGCAACGGAGAGTGTGGAAAAGAGGCGAAAAGATGAGTCCAAGCAGGTTGGAATGGGTGGAGAAAAGTGTCAGGGGTACTATGTGATAGAAGACTATTGGCGAGAATAAAAGGAAAGGTGTACAAGACAGTGGTGAGACCTGCAATGATGTATGGCCTAGAAACTGATACAATGACCAAAAGACAGCAGGCAGAACTAGAGATTGCAGAGATGAAGATGTTGAGATTCTCTTTGATAGACTCATTCCTGATCCTATCCGTCCTGGTCACATATGGTGACATATGGTGTACAAAATCATGCCCCATTTAACATATGTAAGCATTAGACACAAGCTTAAAAAATTTCATAAGTTATTTACAATATGTACCATTAACACTTCAAATTAGTGAGATAATCGCTTTTTGACCACATGGCTATATCTTTTGAACCCAAGGCTGGATTTGAATGAATTTGACAAATATTGTTCAGAATAATTTCCTGTTCAACATATTGCAGTATTAGACACAAGCATAAAAGAATTAAAAAGTTATTTACAATTTGTACCATAAACGTGTCAACTTGGTGAGATAAGCACTTTTTGACCGCATGGCTGTATCTTTTGAACCAGTGGTTGGTGTAGTGGTAAGTTCCCTCTAAGTGTTTGCCAAAGTATTCACTCACTTAATGACTCTAAGACGGAAAGAACCAGTTTCTAAGCGTGTGGCTTATGACGACGGTAGAAAACAATGTGTTTGCTCTGTCCTTTACTGAATCTGACAGGTATCATAACAGTTTCACCTCTTTACACACGTGAACTGACCACGTCATGGCTCAGCGGCCGCTCCTAACCTTATTTGGTTAACCTAAACATGAATACATGTGCCATGAATAAGCATGTACTCAACAAAAAAGCTAAATTTAATACAATAAGGTAATTATAAATAATTATGCTATAATCAACAATCACCAAATATAATTTAAATAATATTATATCCAAATCTGAGACTAAATTACAACAAATGGAAAATGGCACTAACATTTCCGGGCCCTAATTGCTCATCATGGGGATGACAATTACCTCAATAAACTAAAGAGTCATTTTCAACATTTTAATCCCCTTCTGTACACTTTCACTAGGGTCTAAACAACACAAACAACCTAGACTAATCTAGGTGAGGCTTCCAAGGTAGGTAACACTGTAGGAAAAAATAAAGCCGAAATAACAATGTCCTTTATTGTCCATGAGACTCTTCCATCTTGAGCAGAAGACACAACTTGTCTATGAGTCTCTCTAAGGTGTTGGTCTTCGTTTTAACAAGGACCAGACAGACGAACCCTGAGGCGTTGTCTTCTCCACTCTTCCCATTAACCAGGACCCTCTTGGAGCCCTCTCATCCATGATAAGTACGACGTCTCCCTTTTTCACATTTCTCCTCTTCTCCAGCCACTTCTGCCTTTCTTGTAGGAGGGGCAGGTATTCTCTGGACCAACGCTTCCAGAAGATGCAGCTATACAGCACTCGCCTCCATCTTCGTTTGCGGTATAGATCCTCCTTGCGAAACATCCCTGGAGGGAGTGCTGGCTTTCCCTTGAGAAGGAGAAGATGATTCGGTGTCAGAGGCTCGAGATCGTCCGCATCTTCAGATGACTCGGTGAGGGGTCTGCTGTTGATCACTGCTTCTACTTCGCACATGCAAGCATTCGTCGTCGAGTGACGGGAGCTTAAGAAGGTTGGTAAGTATCTTCAGTACTGTTCTAATTTGTCGCTCCCAGATGCCACCGTGGTGCAAACCGGCAGGCGGGTTGAAGATCCAAGTGACTCCTCTTTGCAGTGGTGCCTCAGAGATCTGGGACTGGTTCCATTCTTTCATCGCTTGGCGGATCTTGCGTTCCGTGGTTACCAAAGTCTGTCCGTTAGGGTTAGGGTCAGATCTCATAATCTCCACTTGTCCTGGTCTTGCGATGAAGCGTCTCACTGTGCTTATGCACAAGTCGGTGTCGAGAGAGTGTGCGATTTCTATGTGGACTGCTCGTACCGTAAGGCAAGTGAACAAGGCTCCATAACACTTGATTTGCACGTGCCTACGCTTTGCTTCAAAGGGGCCGAAGTGGTCTACACCAAAGTTTGTGAACGGTGGATGGTCAGGCAGTAGACTATCAGGTGGTAGATTTGTCATCTTCTGTTCACTCACGGCAGCTTGACTCTTCAGGCATTCACACACCTTGAAAGCACACTTCTCACTGCTGCATTTCCTTTGCATATCCAGACCCTTTGTCTCAGCCGAGCGAGGGTATGGTTTCTACCTCCATGTCCGATTTCCTTGTGCGCATTCCTGATGATCAGGGTCGTGATGTGGTGGTCCTTGGCCAGGCTAGCCGGATGCTTTGTGTGTTCTGGCAAGGCTGCCTGGTGCGATCTTCCACCAACCCGGAGAACCCCATCTTGGAGGAAGGGATCCAGCTCTATGACAGAACTGCTTCTCTTGATCTTTTCACCTTTCTGCAGTGTACAAAGCTCCTCATGGAAGGTTTGACATTTGGCTGAACTGAATGATCACAATTTCTGCTCTTCTGATGTCCTTGGCAGTCGGCTGGGTTCCTTTCAGCGGAGCTCTCCATTTCTTCATGTGGTTCTCAACTGTCTTGATTTTCACATCCTGACTTTCTGAAGAGTAGGCTTGAGACTCAAATGTCTTCTTGCGTCACACAGACGTCTAAGCAGCTCCTTCAGCCTCAACATCCAGGCCACCGCCTTCTTCAGGCCGTGCCAGTCAGAGAAGTGATGAGTCAGCTTGAAGAGAGGGCCTGTGCTTGTGTTGACAGTCTTGATGATGTTCATGCTAGTCGTACGCTTGACTTCAGCGTCATCCTCATTCATGAAGTGCTCTGCCTTCATTCCCCTTGATACTTAGTCAGGTGGATTAAAAGCCGTGTTGACATATTTCCACTGAGCTGACCTATGGTTCTCTCTGATTGTCGACACTGTTTGCAACAAATGTTTTAAAACCAGCGCCGTTGTTCCGATTGCGCTCATCTTCAGGAACTTCCACTGCGTAGCCTTTGTTTAGCAGGTCTGACATGAAGGTCTTGTAGTCCTCATGGAAGCTGGAGTTCTTGGCGAGTTTCCTTTTAAGGTTTGATGTACGTTGCTCGGCAACAAATTTGTTGTTTGGCATCACCACATTTTCGTTTCTGAGAGGCATCCCAATGCTGTACTGCCCATTAACTTTCTTGATTGTCTCATTCACAGACTTCATGAGCAGAACATCTTCTTGTGACATTTCTGACTTCTCTTCACAGGTGTGCTCCGGAAAGTCATGATTGTATTGCTGCAAAAGCATGCTGTCCACGCCGCTGACTGAGATTCTGTTGCCTGAAGCCCTTTGACTGTAGTGGCTCGACCTGCTTTGTCTTGACTTGTGGTGATCCTCACCTTTCTTGAGAGGGCCATTTAATACCCAACCTTTTCAACGGGAACATTGTCCTGTGTTACAGGTATATCTGTGTGGGTGTAGACATCTGGCAGGCTGATGTACTTGTTCTCTGTCAGACCACTGACTTCTAGATCTGAGAGCACAAAACAGGACACAGGCTTCTCCTGGCCCTTAGTACGGAGTAGCACTTGAGCCTTCTTACCATGGACGCCAAGCTGTCACATCAACCTGTCGGAGCAAAGCGTCGCGGAACTTCCAGTCCATGAATGCGTACGTCTCTATTGTCATGTTGCTCCTCTTGGATTTGATGCGCACAGGCACAATGGAAAGGATGCAGTTGTTGCCTCCGGCCCCGGTGACTGCTGTGACTTCACTCTTGGCTGATGCATCTTCTTGAGGAGTTGAGCGTCCGCTGGTAGAGTCTTGACTCTTCTCATACTTGGTGTTCTCTTGGTCATTCTTGTCCCTTTTGCTGTGAAGCAGACTTGGGTGTTTCTTGCTGCAGATCTCACACGTGGCTCTCTTTTTACAGTCTTTTCCCATGTGCCCTTGGGTCAGACACCCAAAACAAAGTCCATTACCTTTAAGGAACTCAATTCTCTCTTTGTTCGGAAGACTTCTTATTTTGTTACATGTCCTTTTTTGCAGTACAGGCATGGCTCTTGAAATGCGTCGTTTGTCTGCTTGTTCTTTCTTGATTCTAAGGCGTTCTCTTCGTCTGGCTTAACACTTGTAGTGCAGCCAGTAGTTTTTTTCAGCCTGCCTCCCTTGGCAGATCTTGCGCTTGACTTGCTCCTTTCTTTCGCTTCAGAGGACTCTTTGACATCACCAAACAGCGGGTCTGAAGCAATCTTTGCCTGTCTGTTGATGCATGTCACTAGATTAGAAAACTTTGCTCTTCTTCCTTCCCTTTCCTGTTTGGCAAAGGCCATGACTCTCCATCTTTCACAAAGTCTGAAGGGCAACTTTGAGATGACAGTCCAGAGGTTGCTCGCGCTGTTCATCTCCTCGAGGTACTCCATGTCCTTCATGAAATTGTTACATCCGGTGAGAAAGATGGAGAAGCTTTGAAGCGACTTGGCATCTTCTGCCTTAATTTGAGGCCATTTGACAGCCTTGTCCATGTAGGCCGCAGCAATTTTCTGGTCATTGCCATAGTAATAGGTCAAAAGCTTTCTTGCTTCTTTGTAGCCTCGTTGTGCGCTCATGTATTGGCAACTTTTCACGAGTTCCTTTGGTTCACCACTGGTGAATTGCTCAAGGTAGTACAAGCGGTCTTCATTGTTGTCTGTACGACTGTGGATGATGTGCTCAACGGCCTTCAGGAATGGCAGGAACTCGAAAGGATCACCACTGAATGTAGGATAACTTCACCTAGCGGAGTATCGGACATAGTGTGACAAAGGTCCGTGCTCTCTGTTAGTGTTCGATATACCCCTCTCCAAAGAAAGGGAGGAGGTGATTTGATGTAAGATTAGTCGAGGTTAGGAGAACCTCTGACACACTGTGGAAGAAGACAACGGGAGTCGAGGACTCCACCTAGTGGATCAGCGGAACTGATCGCACCGTGTGGATCACTAGTGTTCAAAATACCGTTCCCCTTTTTTATTGTAAATGTTTGATTTTATGTTGGTGTGAATGCTGTGCTGAATTGCTGAAGCAGCAGTGTCAGTGGAAACCTAACGGGGAAAACGTAAACTGGCAGCCTGTTGAAGTAGGCGTGAAAGTGCAGATTGTGCAGAAAGTGCAGATTGAAAGTGCAGTGTGAGTGAGAAAAGAAAAAAAAAAAGGTCATAAGATGGCATTGGCGGAGGAGGGTAAAGGTGGCCCCCCCACCTTCCCCGAGAGATGGAAGTTGATTGTTGAAACGCTCACATCTGGGGCGTATACAACCACCCCCCAGATGATGACTCGGAGAGTCAAAAAATTTGAGAAAAAGGAGAAACAACGGACCTATCGGCCAAAGCCAGATTACGTAGGATCGCTCACAAGCATGTTTAAATCACAGTTGTCAAGCGGGAAGGCAGAAGTGTCCTATTACACGGCCAAGTGGGAGGGAGAATTCAGCCTGCCTAAGTGGAGACGCAGCACTTGGAAATGGGCCAAGAAAGGTGATATCGCCTCTAAGCAAGTGTGCATGTTATCGCACATCACAAATCTAGTGATGAAAATGGAAGGACAACAACAGAATGCAAAAACACAAATACAGAGATGAGCTGAAGCTGCAGCCCAGTTGTACTTTCTGAAAAATCAAAAAAAGGAAACTCTGATGAGACGCAACTCTACCCTACCCTGCCCCCTCCTTACTCCACCCCCAGCGAATCCCCCGCAACTCCTCCAACCAGCATCCTCCCATTGTTTCAAATTACCAGCACGGTAAAGGGAAAGGGAAAACTGATTCCGACGGATGATGAAGACACTGATAGTGATGAGACAGATGACGAAAGTAAGGTAAGAGTGACAGCCACACCGTCCGCCCCTCCCTCAGAACCAGGCAGCGCCTCACAGAGAGGACCGGTGGAAGTAGGCGCAGGCACTAGTTTCTGTAATGATGATGTCAACAAGCGTATGAGGAAGTGTGAAAACATGATGGAATATTGGACAGATGAGTATGACAGAAACAAAGCCCTACTGGCTGATGCTGAGCAAACTAATGAACGAGTGGAAACAGCCCTAAGTCACTGCAAGGACTTGTTGGAGCGAGCGAAATTGGAACAAGACAAAAGGGCAGCGCTAAAGTGTGTGAAGAGGTATCGGTCAGAGGTGAAGCAAGCATGGGAAAATCACCAGAGGTATCGAGACATCTTAGCGGTGCTCTCAAATGAAGCAGGACACCAGACAAACAAAACAACAGCAATGCAATCAAAAAAAAGGCAGAGGGTGAAAGGTAAGTCAAGACGATTAAGTAAAGGTAAGGATGAAAAACAAGATGTTGTGATTAAAGGGCAAATGATAACAAGGTCAAAGGCTAGAGCCTTAAGAGCAGGAACAAGTTGCGGAAAGAGTAGATCCCAAAGTGAGATGGAGAGCGGAACGGAGTCAGAGTGCACCGATGGTGATGATGATTCAGACAGAGCATGCCCATCTGGGAATAATATCCCAGAACCTGGGAAACTCAATATGACGCCCTTAGTGATAGATAATCAGGGTCAAGAACGTCATAAGCCCTATGCAATGACAGATGTGGCCGCTATGGTAGCCAGATTGCCCCCTATTGGCCAAGGTGGGGGAGCCTGGATCACCAAATTAATGGATGTCACTATGGGAACTAGCCTGGCACTGGGAGACGTACGTAGTATCCTGGCTGCCTGTGGAATTACCAGTTCCACAATTTCTGATATGGAAATGAAAGCTGGCACAATTGCTTTGGGACATGAAACACCACTGAGACAGGTGCAAAGTATCCTGCATAATGCAATTCGAGAGGCATTCCCCGGAAATTGGACTCATGCTGCTGCCATCAAATATTCCCCAAAAGAAGGCGAGTCAGGCGTGGTCTTCTTGATGCGAGCTGCGGGAGACTGGGAGTCCACAGTGGGTGTTTACCCACAAGGCTCACCAGGTGATGTTGCGGTAGCATCGTTCCGGACAGCAGTGCTAAATGGTTTGCCAGATGCGGTATCAAGTACCCTGAAAGATGACCCCCTGTTGATGGGATGCGAGTGGACAGAATTCTCTCTGAAAGTGGCCCATGCTGTGGACAGACATGCGGACAAACAGAAAAAGATTAAAGCCAACCATGACACAACACAGAACTTGTTGCTGCAACTCCAATTGAAAGAGGTGCAAAATAAAACCTTGGAATCTAAGAAGGGCTTTTCTACCTCCAGCTTCCCCAATACATGTCGCCCGAGAAGACTTCCCGATCAATTTCTACCTGCAGGCTGCACCTAATCACCCCCCGTATAACGGACCTCGCTTCCCTCAGTGAGGGAGAGGATGTGGCATGAGACAAGGCCCCCAAAGGGGAGGGTCTAACGTATTGGGACCATGCTATTGTTGTGGAGTGATGGGACATCTCTGGCGATCCTGCCCAAACTTGCAGCAACAGTCTCCACTGCCCCAGCAGTGGAGTGGTCAACCCCCGCCTCAGAAATGGCAATCTAATTGGCAGAACTCACAGACTGAGGGACATACAGGTCGGGTGATGCACCAAGCCCCGATGGCTGCCCTGGCATCACAGCAGTGCCCATCGAACGACCAATAGGGCTGCCCCGCCCCAACGGCAGAACCACGGCTCAGACTCACGGTGAACGACAAGACAGTGCAGGCGTTAGTGGACACAGGAGCCACCGTCTCAACCTTGCCAACCGCACTGGCTCTGGAACCATCGTCTGCCTACATGACTGTGGTAGGGGTCTCAGGGACTAGAACGAGACTGCCACTCACATGCCCGACTACGGTATCTTGTGCTACACAAACTTTATGTCACTCATTCCTTATTACCGACACATGTCCCTTGCCACTTTGCGGCAGGGACCTACCTCAGAAATTAAGAGTATCCATCTTCTGGACACCGGACGGTGTCAGAGTCATGTTTCAACTGAAGACACGCTGCTCATGGTTTCAGACAGTCCCCAGTTACAAGAGGAGGGAACACTGGCACACATCTACTGGATGCTTCTAGCACCGGAGACTGCTGAACGTCCAGGACTACTTTCTACTTTTTATCGCTGGAAGCCTTGGATCATGGAAATGGGCACATACGGCCCACCGCCAGATCCCCCGCATGTAACGATGTACTATACCAGGGAGGACGATGAGACCTATGGGGAGCGATGGGCTGCAGCCGCTGACCAAATTCCGCCTGTGTTGCATATGGGTGACATCATCGTGGGGGAACCGGGAGTAGCAGCGATTGTTAAATTAACACCTGAACAAATGGAATGGTATTGTATGTCCGATACAGCTGTGCCACAATGCTCGCTCTTACAAAACATCAAAGGTGAGGCCAAGAATTTAGGACCCATGGCTAAACAAGCGTCTCTGTTACTCGACTGGGTGCCTACCCAGATACCAAATGTTGTCTATTCTCCATCGACAGCATATTATCGCATCATATCGGAGACTACAAATTATTCCACACCACAAGATATGGATACCATGGATGAGATAAAACTGACCACCCTGCCGCGGAAGCCATGCTATCAGGGATCCCTGACCATGTGTGGTCTAAGGGCAGTTTTGGTGTAGGGATGATTGATACCCTGCCCGTCAAGCTTGCATTCAAACAGGACATAATTTGTAAGCCGCAATATCCACTTAAAAACAGAAGCAGCGGAGGGAATCCGTGATACCATAACCGGTTTGATAGAAGCTGGTGTATTGATTCCCACAAATTCAGCCTCAAACACCCCATTGCTGCCAGTCAAAAAGACTGATGGAACCTGGCGAATGGTACATGATTTAAGAGAAGTTAATGCACAGTGCATAACGGATCTAGAACCAGTTCCTAATCCACTGGTTATTCTTAGCACCATAATGCCAGCCCAAACATGGTTTACAGTTCTTGATTTATCCAATGCCTTCTTCTGTGTCCCACTGCATGAGGACAGCCGAGACCAAATCGTGTTTACATATGACAACAATAAGTATATGTACACCCGACTCCCCCAGGGCATGGCTAATTCTCCTGGTATTTTCAATTGTTGCCTACGTGCTTCGTTGAATGATGTACAACTCCCTGATGACGTTGAGGTCATTCAATATGTGGATGACATCCTAATTGCGGCTACAAATCCCCAATCATGTCTAGAAGCCACCAGAAACATCCTTTTACGACCAGCAGACCATGGCTACAAGGTATCTAGGAAGAAGCTTCAGTGTGTTCGTCAATCAGTGGTATTCCTTGGACGCCTCCTTACTCCAGCTGGGCTTTCACTTACAACCACCCAAATGACCTCAATCTTACAATATGCTAGGCCAGAGACAGTCCGAGACATGATGAGATTCCTCGGACTCTTGAACTATCACAGACACCACATTCCTGATTTTGTGAATCAAACGGCCCCCTTGAGACAGATGATGGCCGAATCAGGATACTCTAACCTCTCTGCCCGTCTTAAGTGGACTCAGCAAATGGAGGTGCATTTCATCAAGGTAAAGGCCTGATTAGCCAAGCTGTTGCCCTTGCCATGCCAGATTATTCCAAACCCTTTTGTTTGGAAGTGGCTGAAAACGAAGGCGTTGTTAACGCCGTTCTTTTTCAGCAGAGAGGGAGTGGACAGGCAAAAGATCAAAGAGCAGTATTAATGTACTACAGCTCAAAATTGGATCCTACTGAACTGTCGCAGCCTGTCTGCACAAGAGCGGCGGGAGGCATTGCCAAAGCAATTGAAAAAACTGAACATATGACAATGCACCACCCACTGATAGTGCACACAACACATGGAGTGCGAGCGTTCCTGGAGTCCACAGCCTTCTCCATGTCAGCATTAAGGAAAAGGCAACTAAGCAAAATCTGCTGAAATCAAATGTCTCATTCCAAACACCTGACGTTTTACTGGCAGATGAGATCTCACCATTTCCATTACATGAATGCGCCCCAATAGTATGCCAAGACGTGAAGTTTTGAACCGATCTCCGAGCTGACTCACTACCAGGCGATAAAAGAGTACTGTACATCGATGGCTGTTGCCACCGCACACCATATGGCAAATATGAACTGAGAGCAGGCTACGCAATTGTGGAAAGAAGACAAGGAGCATGGCAGGTGGTTAAAGCACAAATGCTGGAAGAGGATGAGAACACTCAGCCCAGAGAGCTGAACTAAAGGCCATGGTGGAAGCACTCATAGAGCTCAAAGGCCAAAGAGGGGAAATCTGCACAATTTCCCAATACGTATATGGATTATGCCATACGAAATTGTCAAGAATGTCCAGAACTGGCTGGACTCCATCGACAGGCACACCATACAGACACAGAGATCTGGTAACTCAGTTGTCTCAAGCAATTTTGGAACCAGAAGAGCTGACAATCAGAAAAGTTGCTGGCCACACTGGAGGGTTAGATGAAGACTCGCAAGGAAATGAACAAGCGGACAGATACGCAAAACTAGTTGCAGGATTTGTGACGGAAGATGAACTACCGCTAATGCTGAACGAGGCAGAGGAGGGAGCCCCCCCAATCGGAGATAGAACAAAGCTCTTGGATAAGCATGGACCCTGACCGACTAAAGCAGCTACAAGAACTAGGCACTCCATGGGAAAAGTCGGTTTGGGCAGAACATGGAGCAAGAAAAAATGACAAAGGATTCTGGAAGACACCCATGGGAGAAATGGTGCTCCCTTTAGAAGCTGCACACTGGGTAATTCAAGAAGCTCACGGCCCAACTCATGTGAGCAAAAAAGGAACAATAAGAAGGCTCAGGGGTTGGTGGTTGCCATATTTGAAACAAAAGGTAAAAGAAACATTGGCTGGTTGTTTAGTATGCGGCCAATACAACCCTAAACCAGGAGTGAAGACGAAGAAAGGTCTGTTTCCACTACCAAACGCTCCAGGACACACAATAGTGATTGACTACACCGATATGGAAAGAGATAAAAGAGCGCGTGGTTGTCAATATATGTTGGTATTAGTGGACGCCTTCTCCGGGTGGGTAGAAGCATTCCCCACCAAAAAGGACGATTCCGGCTGTGTGATTAAAGCTTTGATCCAACATTATGTGCCGTACCATGGGTTCCGTAGAGAAATTCGGTCTGACAATGGCACACATTTCAAGAATGAACATTTGAGACAGGTAGAATCGCATTTCGGTATTAAACACAAGTATGGCTCAGTGTACCACCCCCAAAGTCAGGGACCGGTAGAGAGAGCCAACGGGGTTCTAAAAATGAAATTGGCAAAGATAATAGCAGGCTCCAAAGATAAAATGACATGGCTCGAAGCGCTGCCCATTGCGCTGCATGATATGAGAAATCTTCTTCTTCTTCTTCTTCTTTCGGCTTTTCCCGTTAGGGGTCGCCACAGCGAGTCAACTTTCTCCATCTAACCCTATTCTCTGTATCTTCCTCTCTCACACCAGCTACTTTCATATCCTCTCTCACTACGTCCATAAATCTTCTCTTTGGTCTTCCTCGAGACCTCTTGCCTGGCAGCTCCAATTCCAGCATCCGTCTACCAATATATTCACTATCTCTTCTCTGTACATGACCGAACCATCTCAGTCTGGCTTCTCTGACCTTCTCTCCAAAACATCGAACATGTGCCGTCCCTCTGATAGATTCATTCCTGATCCTATCCATCCTGGTCACTCCCAAAGAGAACCTCAACATCTTCATCTCTGCAACCTCTAGTTCTGCCTGCTGTCTTTTGGTCATTGTAACAGTTTCTAGTCCATACATCATCGCTGGTCTCACCACTGTCTTGTACACCTTTCCTTTTATTCTGGCCGATAGTCTTCTATCACATAGTACCCCTGACACTTTTCTCCACCCATTCCAACCTGCTTGGACCCGTCTCTTCACCTCTTTTCCGCACTCTCCGTTGCTCTGGACTGTTGACCCTAAGTACCTGAAATCCTCCAGCTTCTTGATCTCCATTCCCTGTAGCCTCACCGCTCCACCCGAGTTCCTCTCATTCACACACATATATTCTGTCTTGCTGCGACTAACTTTCATTCCTCTCCTTTCCAGAGCATACCTCCACCTCTCTAGATTTTCCTCTACCTGTTGTCTGCTCTCACTACAGATCACAATGTCATCCGCAAACATCATGGTCCATGGGGATTCCTGTCTAACCTCATCTGTCAGCCTATCCATCACCATTGCGAACAAGAAGGGGCTCAGTGCTGATCCCTGATGGAGTCCCACCTCCACCTTGAACTTCTCTGTTACCCCTACAGCACACCGTACCAGTGTCTCACAGCTAGCATACATGTCCTGCACCAGTCCAACATACTTCTCTGCCACTCCAGACTTCCTCATACAATACCAGAGCTCCTCTCTTGGCACCCTGTCATATGCTTTTTCTAGGTCTACAAAAACGCAGTGCAACTCCCTCTGGCCTTCTCTGTACTTTTCTATTAGCATTCTCAACGCAAATACTGCATCTGTAGTACTCTTCCTAGGCATGAAGCCATACTGCTGTTCACAAATGCTGCCTTCTGCTCTCAGTCTAGTTTCCACTACTCTTTCCCATAACTTCATTGTATGGCTCATCAACTTTATCCCTCTGTAGTTGCCACAATTCTGCACATCCCCTTTATTCTTAAAAATAGGCACCATCACACTTTGTCTCCATTCTTCAGGCATCTTCTCACTCTCTAAGATCCTGTTGAATAATCTAGTCAGAAAATCTACCGCTGCCTCTCCTAGACACTTCCACACCTCCACAGGTATATCATCAGGACCAACTGCTTTTCCACTCTTCATCCTCTTCAATGCCTTCCTCACTTCACTTTTACTAATTTTTGCTACTTTGTGGTCTACAATAGTCACCTCTTCTACCCTTGCCTCTCTTTCATTTTCCACATTCATCAGTTCTTCAAAGTACTCTTTCCATCTTCCCATCACTCTTCTAGCATCTGTCAATACATTTCCCTCTCTGTCCTTTATCACCCGGACCTGTTGTACATCCTTTGCATCTTTATCTCTCTGTTTCGCCAACCTGTATAGATCATTCTCACCCTCCTTACTATCCAACCGAGCATACAAGTCATCATAAGCCCTTTGTTTTGCCTTTGCTACCTCTATCTTTACCTTTCGCCGCACCTCCCTGAACTCCTGTCTGTTCTCTTCAGTTCTCTCAGTATCCCACTTCTTCTTCGCTAACCGCTTTCTCTGTATACACTCCTGCACTTCCTCATTCCACCACCAAGTCTCCTTATCTACTTTCCTTCCAGATGACACACCAAGTACTCTTTTACCTGTCTCCCTGATAACACTAGCTGTAGTTGTCCAATCATCTGGAAGCTCACCCTGACCACCCAGACCCTTTCTCAACTCCTCCCTGAAAACCATGCAACACTCCTCCCTTTTCAGCTTCCACCATTTTGTCCTCTGCTCTGCCTTTGTCCTCTTCATCTTCCTTGTCACCAGAGTCATCCTACAAACCACCATCCTATGCTGTCTGGCTACACTCTCACCTACAACTACTTTGCAGTCACTAATCTCTTTCAGGTTACCTCGTCTATACAAGATGTAGTCTACCTGCGTGCTCCTACCTCCGCTCTTATAAGTTACCCTATGTTCCTGTTTTTTCTGGAAAAAGGTGTTCACTACAGCCATTTCCATCCTTTTTGCAAAATCTACCACCATCTGTCCCTCTGCATTCCTATCCTGGATACCAAATATGCCCATCACTTCTTCATCCCCTCTATTGCCTTCACCAACATGTCCATTGAAGTCTGCACCAATGACCACTCTCTCATTTCTGGGAATATTCTGCATCACTTCATCTAACTCATTCCAGAACTTCTCCTTCTCTTCAGATTCACATCCCACCTGCGGGGCATAGCCACTAACAACATTGAGCATCACACCTTCGATTTCCAGTTTCAGACTCATAAGTCTATCTGACATTCTTTTCACCTCTAGGACGTTCCTAACAAACTCCTCCTTCAAGATAACTCCTACTCCATTTCTCTTCTTGTCAGTACCATAATAGTACAACTTAAAGCCTGCTCCTAAGCTTCTAGCCTTACTACCTTTCCACCTGGTCTCCTGGACACACAGTATATCCACCTTCCTTCTCTGCATCATGTCGACCAGCTCTCTACCTTTTCCTGTCATAGTCCCAACATTCAAAGTCCCTACTCTCAGTCCCAGACTCTTTCCCTTCCTCCTCTCTCTCTGCTTCCGAACACGCACTCCTCCTCTTCTTCTTGTTCTTGTTCTTCGACCCACAGTAGCCCAATTTCCATTAGTACCCTGTAGGTCATCAGTACCAATGGCGGTCGTTGTTAACCCGGTCCGCGACCGATCCGGTATGGTATAGTTTTGGTTGTCTCGCATATTTGGTTTTGGCAAAAGTTTTACGCCGGATGCCCTTCCTGACGCAACCCTCTGCATTTATCCGGGCTTGGGACCGGCACAGGGAGACACTGCTCCGTGCCCCCCCAAGGCAGGCTTGGAGAGGCACGGGCCAGTGCCGCCCTGAGGCTGCATTGCATGATATGAGAAATACGCCCCAAAATTACAGGCATGGTTGTACGCCACATCAATTGCATACCGGGAGAGGATACGAACATCCAGCAGGGGAGGTTACAACAGTCACTGGGCCCCTTCCAGTGTTATCTAAAGCATACTGGACTGCACTAACAGATTCTGTAGCCTTTCTCTCTTCCCGCAGGCCTGAACCGGAGAAAGAGAAACCAGACCAAGACGACGAGACCCTCGACTGGGTAGACGTGAAGAGATTCAAGAACAGCTGGTGGACACCTAGGTGGTCCGGCCCCCTCAGAGTGTGGCGTCAAACATCGCACAGCCTGCAAGTAGAGGGCCATAAGTCGTGGTTCCACCTCAACCACTGCGCCAAGGCAGTCCCCCCTCCTCGAGACATCGTGATACCGGGAGACGACTGGATCTCCAGTGAGAGCGAGGACGAAGAAGAAGAGCCAAAAGGGGCGGTCGGGGACCCACCTCAGGCCGTCTGAAGAAATACACTGTTAGAGAAGTCGGTGAGACATGTGTGTGCCTCTGCACTCACCGCGTAACACAATCCTGATGCATCACACGAAGAGGATTTCCACCAGAGGATCAAACATATAGAAAGATCATCAAGAACAAAGAGAACAGTTGTCCAACTGAGATCGCACGGTGCAAGACCGATGCCTTGGAGCATCTGTGGGGAGTGCCGCACAAAAGCATAAGTTTTATTAACATTTATGTAAAACCTAGTGTAACTCCTATAACGTTTTACTAACATTTTCCGCTATAAGCTTGACGAAAGAAAGAAAGATGGAAAGAAGGTTTATGCCCTGCACCCCTTCAGACAGCTAGGTATATGTGGATTCCAAGGAACATTATGTTTCCTTGTAGTTACATCCATAGTAATAGCTGTCCCCACGCTGTGGCGAGAACTACAACAGACCACTAAGAACGTGTCAAACCACTCTCACCACATTTGGGCCCCTGTCCTAACGACCCCAGTAACAGAAACAGTATTAGTAAGGCACAGACGTAATACAGACGGAAGAGATAGATGCCTAACAACCTATGGTGGCGTAGAACTGAAGTATATAAAAGGAGATAATGCAACCTACCAAATCGACCTCTGAGATATTATAAAATGCGGAAGAACCCAGGCCGGGTGGAGGGGATATGATGTCTGGATGTCAATCATTCCTCCTACTCAGATGGATGTTACTACATATGCCCCAGGGTGGGGAACAGTTTATTGGACCACACGACCAAACGGTTGGAGAGCTTCTTCTTCTTCTTCTTCTTCTTCTTCTTTCGGCTTTTCCCGTCAGGGGTCGCCACAGCGAGTCAACTTTCTTTTTTCCTTTTCTTTTTTTTTTTTGAAGAGCCAACCCTTCAAATAAAAAGGATAAGCTATTCCAACAGCAAATACTCTTAATAAGAACACAAGCGCAGAAGTCCTTGGGTGGAGGGATGAACCCACTGTTGCTATCAATTTTTAATATCACCGCCAACCCGTACACAAAAAGGTCACAAGACTATGGAGTCCTTGATTTTCCTAGATGCATGGGGCAAGAGAATGAAAATTCATTCTATCTGATAGTTGGTGTTGACGTAACAGGCGAAGGTCCTGCCGGATTGATAAAAGTAGTAATGCTGAATCCCCCTCCAACCACCTCCGTCATAAAGCCGGCCCCTGTGGGGGGAGATTCCCAAAGTCAAGCGGTTGTTCGTCGCCATGCCCCAAAAACCTCTTTGGAAGTAACCAAATTCGAAGTTGGAGTGGCAGACGAAAACGAATGGCTGACCAATGCTATATTAGGAGCTAGATTAATTACGAACGAACCATGTATTTACTGTAGCAATTACAAACCCCAAGTGTTGACGGTCCCCTCTTTATTTTCGAACAAAACGTATCGATGGTGTGTGCTAGACTTACACACTGAAAAAGGATTGCCGAGTTCCTGCTCAGCAGTATTACCCGAGGCAGAAAAGATCTTTCCCATCTCTGATCTCGCGAATGAATCATGCATGCATCCAACAAACAATTGGCAGCACAGACGTGGGAAATCTTACCGCTGCCCGATGCATGTCAATTATTAACGTAAATCAGATTAGCACTTATATTTCTTTCCCAGTGGCCAGGAGCGATCTGTGGTGGTACTGTGGGAAGACAGCATTATACACAATCTTACCACACAATTGGACAGGTACATGCACTATTATAGCTTTAACTGAAACCCAGTCTGTGATCCCCATAACAGTAAGCCAGATAGAGGCTTTACTCAAAAAAGACGATACTGATACGAATTCACTATTGAGAACCAAAAGGTCGGAAACTTACGTTCCTGTAGCCCCCGACACCACCTATATAGATTTTATCGGCGTACACTGGGGGGTTCCAAATGAATACAAACTAGCAGACCAAATAGCAGCAGGCTGGGAATCATTCATCTGCCCGTGGGCAACTATGAACAAGAATGGAGACCGGATAAATTTCATTCACTTCAATATGCAACGACAAGTAAACGATCTATCGTGCTCTATCACACAATGCAATAGCAAGGCTAGCCTCCCAACTCCATGCAACTTCCCTTATGGTGTATCAAGTTCGTATCGCCCAGGATATGATGTGGGCCGAAAAGGGAGGAGTGTGCTCTTTATTTGGGGATAAATGCTGTACGTTTAAACCAAACAACACTGCGCCTGATGGATCGGTGTCTCGAGCCCTGACGGGACTGAGAACACTGTCCATAAAGTTAAAAGAATCCTCGGGAGTGGATAATCCATTGGAAAGATGGTTGGAAAACACCTTTGGCAAATGGAAAAGCCTCAAGCCACAAAAGTTCACATTTTATAGGACATATAGTTTTTCTTATCACCTACTAAGTTTATATTTTTGTATAACATGAAGTCGTCTGTTCTACATACTACGTTTATATTTTGTGTGACGGGAGGATTCTCATGTCAAGAGAGGGACTTGCAAAATTCCCTACCTTAAATCAGAATTCCTGTGTTACCAAGTGTACTTGCAAAAACTGTTAAAATTTGTGCGAGATTCATGCGCAGGAACGCATCACGTGATGGCAAAAGTACACCCAACTTTGTATTTTTCCACTAACACCCCCAATGCACTAGCAATGATGTATCCCGAAGGCCCGGAGGCCCAGTCCAAGACACAGCCTGGTACCTAGTTGCCCTCTTACAAAGAGTGTGAAAAACAACTACATATTAGGAAGTAACCTTGACCATTGAGATAGTGGTATAAATCACTGCCACTCCCTGAGAGTGGGCCGAAACCTCCTCATCTGCACATCCGACTGGACGCGCCTCAGCGGACGTCTAGAGAGGGCGATCCCCTCGGGGTGACATTCATTTCGGCCCGGGAATTCACGTAAGTGTATTTCTTGACCTCTAATAAACCACTCATTGCTTAAACAGTTCCTAACAGCTCTGATGTTTTTCTTGGATCACATCTGAACACACCGGGACAACAAAGTCTGGTCCCGTGGCGGAGGCCGCAAAAACGGACATACTCTAAGACGGAAAGAACGAGTCTCTACGCGTGTGGCTGTTGACAATGGTAGAAAACAGTGTGTTCGCTCCTTCCTTTACTGAATTCTGACAGGTATCAAAACAGTTTCACCTTTTTACACACGTGAACTGACCACGTCATAGCTCAGCGCCCGCTCCTAACCTTATTTGGTTAACCGAAACATGTGCCATGAATAAGCATGTACTCAACGAAAAAGCAAAATTAAATACAATAAGGTAATTATAAATAATGATGCTACAACCAACAATCACCAAAATATAATTTAAATAGTATTATATCCAAATGTGAGACTGAATTGAAGAAAAATGGAAGATGGCGCTAACAGTTGGATTTGAGTGATTTTGACAATGGTGTACAGAATAATGTCCTATTCAACATATGTAGCATTAGACACAAGCTTAAAAGATTTCATACGTTATTTACAATTTGTAAAACTAACGCTTCAACTCGTTGAGATAAGCACTTTTTGACCACATGGTTATATCTTTTGAGCCAGTGGTTGGATTTAAGTGATTTTGACATATAGCGTACAGAATCATGTCCTATTCAACATATTTCAGCACCAGACACAAGCTTGAAAGAATTTTATGTTATTCAATATTTGTACCATAAATGCTTCAACTCAGTGACATAAGCACTTTCTGACCACATGACTATATCTTTAGAACCAGTGGTTGGATTTGAGTGATTTTAACATATGGTGTACAGAATCATGTCCTTTTGAACAAATGTAAGCATTAGACACAAGCTGAAAAGAATTCTTACGTTATTTACAATTTGTAAAAGTATCGCTTCAACTTGATGAGAGAAGTACTTTTTGAACACGTAGCTATATCTTTTGAACCTGTGGCAGGATTTGAGTGATTTTTGAAATATATTTTGCAGAATAATGTCCTCTTACACATATTTCAGAACCAGACACCAGCTTGAAAGACTTCATTGGTAATTTACACTTTGTACCAAAAACGCATCAACACAGTGAGATAAACTCTTTTTGACCATATGGCAATATCTTTTGAATCCCTTTCAGGATTTGAGTGATTTTGACATTTATTGTGCAGAATCATGTCCTATTCAACATATTTCAGCACCAGATACCAGCTTGAAAGACTTTATTAGTTATTTACACGGTGTACCAAAAATGCTCCAACTTGGTGAGATATGCAGTTTTTGTCCATATCGCTATAATCTTTTGAACCTGTGGCTGGATTTGAGTGATTTTGACACATATTGTGCAGAATCATGTCCTATTTAACATATTTCAGCACCAGACACCAGCTTGAGAGGATTCAATAGTTTTTTACACTGTCTACCAAAACGCTTCAACTCGGTGAGATAAACACTTTTTGACCAAATGGCTCTATCTTTTGAAGCTGTGGCTGGATTTGAGTGATTTTGACATATATTGTGCAGAATCATGTCATATTCGACATATTTCAGCACCAGTAACATGCTTGAAAGATTTCATTAGGTATTTAGAGTGTACCAAAAACACTTCAACTCGGTGAGATACGCACTTTTTGACCATATGGCTCTATCTTTTGAACCTGTGTTTGGATTTGAGTGATTTTGACATATGTTGTGCTGATTCATGTCCTCTTCAACATATTACAGCAGCAGACACCAGCTTGAAAGTATTAATTAGCTATTCACACTCTGTATCAAAAACACTTCAAATCGAAGGAATGAGCACTTTTTGACCATGTGGCTATAACTTTTGAACCTGTGGCTGGATTTGAGTGATTTTGACATGTATTTTTTCAGAATCAAGTCCTATTCAACATATTTCAGCACCAGACACCAGCTTGAGAGAATTCAAAAGTTATTTACACTATCTACCAAAAAGGCTTCACTTGGCGAGATAAATACTTTTTGACCATATTGCTATATCTTTTGAACCTGTGGATGGATTTCAGTTTTTTGACATTTATGGTGCAGAATCATGTCCTATTCAACATATTTCACCACCAGACACTAGCTTGAGAGTATTCAATAGTTATTACACTGTCTACCAAAATCGCTTCAACTCGGCGAGATATACACTTTTTTACCATATGGCTATAACTTTTGAACCTGTGGCTTGATTTGAATGATTTTAACATATGTTTTGCAGAGTCATGTCCTTTAAAACATATTGCAGCGCCAGACACAACCTTGAATAAGTCCTGACCAGCAGAAAGCGGTAAAGCAGCGGTAAAGCAGCTGCTTAAAGAGGAGTGTCATGCATTTGATGACAAAGATGTCGGGTGTATCCCCTCTTTAAGCATGCACATCCCACTACATGACATTACCCCTGTGAAAAAGACATATGTTTCAGTCCCAAAACCCCTGCACCAAGAGGCCAAAGAATATCTCCAAGATCTGTTGAATAGAGGATGGATTTCAGAGTCAAGGTCATCCTGCTCATCTCCATTGTCTGTGTCAGGAAAAAGGCAGGTGAATTAAGGCTGTGCTGTGACTACAGAGAACTTAACAGGAAGTCAGTACCAGATAGACACCCCATCCCGCGAATCCAGAGCATGCTGGACTCTCTGCACGGCAGCTCCTGGTTTTCAGTGCTTGATCAAGGCAAAGCCTACTACCAGGGCTTTTTGGACCCAGAGAGTCGCCCACTGACTGCTTTTACTACTCCCTGGGGCCTGTACCAGTGGAACCGCATACCATTTGGCCTCAGTTCAGCTCCTGCAGAATTTCACCGGAGTATGGAGGACTGTTTAAAGGGACTGCGTGATGTCATCTGCCAGCCCTATTTAGATGACAACTTAGTCCACTCTCCATCATTTGAAACTCACCTTCAACATATCCGTGATGTGCTGCAGAGGTACCAAACGTATGGTGTAAAACTCACTCCTCACAAATGTGATGTTTTCAAGAAGCAGGTCCGGTTCCTTGGACAAATGGTGTCAGAGCAAGGGTACACAATGGATCCAGCTGAAATAGCCCCTGTCCAGGCACTTAAAGACAAGCCTCCAACCACTGTAGGTGAGCTGAGCAGACTTCTGGGTTTCCTGTCATACTATCGGTCATATATCCCAGACTTTTCCAAGATCGCCAAGCCCCTTTACCAGCTCCTGACCTTGCCACCACACCAGCTGCCACCACCTGTGTCTGTGTCTAAGACAAAAAGTAAAAAGGCTAGTCCAAAGCTCAAAGGACGACCACCACAAAGCACACCCATATCCTGGACTGTGATTCACCAAGAGATTTTGAACAGGCTCACAGACTGCTTAACAGAACCACCCATCTTAGGGTATCCAGATTTTGCACAGCCCTTTATACTGCACTGTGACACCTCTCAAGAGGGCCTTGTCTGCTTGAGTACCAAGCAGACAAACTGAGGCTAATAGCTTATGGTTCACACACACTTACACCCCCAGAGAAGAACTATCACATGCATTCTGGGAAGCTACAATTTTTAGCTTTAAAATGGGCGATATGTGAGCGTTTTCGTGACTACCTGTTTTATGCCCCTCATTTTGTTGTTTACATGGACAATAACCCTTTGACATATATTCTCACCACAGCAAAACTAAATGCAATTGGGCACCGCTGGGTAGGGGAATTAGCTGACTTCAACTTTACCATCAGGTACAGACCAGGCAAGAGTAATGCAGATGCAGAAGGCCTGTCCAGGTTGCCTATTAATATGAATCAGTACATGACACAGTGCACCGCTGAAGTAAAACAAGATGTCATTAAAGCGGCCGCTGACAGTGTTTGTTTCCAGAGAACAAGCACAAGTCCAGAGAACTACATCATCAGTGAAAACGCCATCAGCCTTGTCCAAGATACAGTGCCACCACCTGATAAAACTCTCTCACCAGCTGAAATCAGAGCCAGCCAAGAAAAGGATTCAGTCATTGGGCCTGTCCTGCACTACAAAATCAGTGAGTACCTGCCCAGAGGCCAAGCTTTTAAGAGAGAGTCACCAGATGTGAAAATCCTTCTGAGACAGTGGAACAAATTATATGTCAATGAGGATGGTGCTCTCTACAGAAGAGTAAATGGTAGGGACCTGCTCCTCCTCCTGAATGAACACCATGACACAGTCTTCAAAGAGCTGCACCAAGAGATGGGACACCTAGGGGGAGAGAGAACTTTGGGACTGATTTAGAGACAGGTTTTATTGGCCAAGAATGCAAAAAGATGTGGAGCATTTTGTGATGCATGCTTGTGAATGCTTAAAAAGAAAACGCCCCAATAAAACAAATAGAGCTCCACTGACGACTATAACAACAACCTACCCCTGACTTTTTGCATTTAGAGACATGCAAGCATGGGTATGAATACATTCTGGTGATAATGGATCATTTCACGCACTTTGCAGAAGCATATGCAACAAAGAACAAGTCAGCTAAAACAGTTGTTGACAAGATCTTCAACCACTTTGCACTGAAGTATGGTTTTCCAGTGAGAATCCATCATGACATGGGCCGAGAATTTGAAAATCAACTGTTTGCCCGGCTCCAGAAAGTCAGTGGTCTTCGTGGCTCCCCCACAACACCTTACCATCCGCAGGGGAACGGGCAGGTGGAGCGTTTCAATAGGACCCGGCTCTTCATGTTGAGGACCCTGACAGTGAAAAAGCAGACTGGAAAGAATCACTGTCAAAAGTAGTGCACGCCTATAATTGCATTAAGAGCGAAGCCACTGGATTCTCACCTTACTACCTGCTATTCGGTCGCACTCCTAGACTCCCAGAAGACATACTGTTCAACCTGCCCCTCCAAGAACAACAAGGCAGCTATGAGGAATATGTGCAAAAGTGGCAGTTACAAATGAGCGAGGCCTATCAGATAGCATCAAAATCTGCTCAGAAAGAAGCTTCAAGGGGTAAACATTATTATGATCAAAAGACACATGGCGTTCAGCTATACCCTGGCAACAGAGTTCTCGTTCGCAACTTTAAGGAGAGAGGGGGGCCCGGTAATCCCTGTCCATATTGGGAAGATACTGTATATGTGATCGTTGCCCAGAAAAGCCCTGACGTGCCTGTTTAACAAATTAGGCCAGAGAAAGGGGGTAAAAGTCGCTCGGTGCACAGAAATTTGCTCCTTCAATATGACAGCTTGCCTGTAGAAAAACCTGAAAACAAACAGCAAAACATGCAGGACAAGAAGACACAAGCCAGAACAAAAAGACAACAAAAAACTGTTCAAGAGAACACAGGCTCAGAAAGTGATGAAGACGGTGTTCTTGTCTGGAGATCTCCTCGCCTGCAGATTTGTGAGGAAAGTAGCGCTCAAGTACACATCCCCCAGGCAGAGCAGCAGCTGGAGCCACTCCAAGGCAAGGAACAGCCCAACAACCATCCTTCGGACGAGGAGCTACCCAGTGGTCATCCTTCAAGGAACAGCCCCGGCAGAAAGACAGCGACAGTGGTGTCGTGCCAGGGGCATCGTCATCCCACAGCTACCCACAGAGGGAGTGGCGGCAACCCAGGATCCTCTCCTATGACCAGCTCGGACAGCCGACCACCAGACCAGTGGGTATAAACTGCATCGAATACAGTGTATCACCCACATACCCACAGAGACTCTGGAGACCATGGACATTCAACACCCTGCAAGTAGCTTATTGAGGACTGATCCAGTGATACAGACACTATAAGACTGTAATAAGGAAATGGTAATGATTCAGAATACACAGAAGTACAACTAAACTTACCGGGACTGAATTTGGTATACTGCACATATTTGCAGTGTTAAGTTAAACAGTGTGGCAATTTGGTAACAGACAAAGTGACAAAGTTGGCCGTTTATTAGTCTGGTTTCAAACGTAAAAGGTAGCATTCACTTTAAGTGAACCTGTTTATTAACCTTCAGAAGAAATATGGTTATTCAGACAGAGACTTTGGTATTACTTGGAATAGTATGTGAAATTGTCTAATAAGGTAATTGCAAATTATTCTTTAAAGTAGTGCCAGAAGTGTAATATAACTGTAGTATAGACTCAAGTAACACTGTTTTGAAAAGCAAGAATGTAAAAAAATGTTTCAACATTTTTTTATTTTATTAAGCAGGGGCGGGTGTGGCACCCAGGACTATTTTGATAATTGGATTGGTATTGTTGGATGTGGAGACATCCCCCGACATTTTTGTTTTGTGTGTATATTGTTGTTGTTTTGATTTCAGATGGCACTCACCCACACTGCTGGAAATGTTTGAATTGACGCTTTTGTAGTTCTTACTTTGACCGGAGGCAGGGGTAGTGACACAACAGCGGGTGGTTGACTGCTCAAGCCTCGCGCACAAACAGCGGTTGTCGGCATCTGGCTTCCAGCAGTCACTCACCACTCTGACCAAAACGTATCGACTTGTGCATTCCAGGTGGGTTGAGCGTCCAGGTAGTTGTATATGTAGGATCAGTGTGGGAGTTTATGGGTTTAAACCGACGTTTTTGGGTGTTGGAACCAATGTTGTTGTGTGTTTTACGTTATTAGAGTAATCGCTAACCGGCGCTAGCAAAAGCTACCGTTAGCGCTAGTCGAAGTTGACTGCTGAAGCCTCGCGCACAAACAGCGGTTGTCGGCGTCTGGCTGCCAGCAATCACTCGCCACTCTGACCAAAACGTATTTACTTGTGTATTCCAGGAATAAATCACATGTGATACACTATTTTCTGCCTCCTGTGTGTAACACATACATTGTGCAGAATCATGTCCTATTCTACATATTTCAGAAACAGACACCAGCTTGAAAAAATTCACAAGTTTTTTACACTGTATCAAAAACACTTCAACTCGGTGAGATATGCACTTTTTGACCATATGGTTATAACTTTTGAACCTGTGGCTTGATTTTAATGATTTTAACATATGTTGTGGAGAATCATGTCCTATTCAACATACTTCAGCACCAGTAACATGCTAGACAGAATTCATTAGTTATTTACACAGTGTACCAAATAAACGCTTCAACTCAGTGAGATGCGCACTTGGAGTAGGAGTTATCTTGAAGGAGTAGTTTGTTAGGAACGTCCTAGAGGTGAAAAGAATGTCAGATAGACTTATGAGTCTGAGATTGGAAATTGAAGGTGTGATGCTCAATGTTGGCTATGCCCCGCAGGTGGGATGTGAATCTGAAGAGAAGGAGAAGTTCTGGATTGAGTTAGATGAAGTGATGCAGAATATACCCAGAAATGAGAGAGTGGTAATTGGTGCAGACTTCAATGGACATGTTGGTGAAGGCAATAGAGGGGATGAAGAAGTGATGGGCAGATATGGTATTTAGGATAGGAATGCAGAGGGACAGATGGTGGTAGATTTTGAAAAAAAGGATGGAAATGGCTGTAGTGTACACCTCTTTTCAGAAAAAACAGGAACATAGGGTAACTTAAAAGAGTGGAGGTAGGAGCACGCAGGTAGACTACATCTTGTATAGACGAGGTAACCTGAAAGAGATCAGTAGTTGTAGGTGAGAGTGTAGCCAGACAGCATAGGATAGTGGTTTGTAGGATGACTCTGGTGACAAGGAAGATGAAGAGGACAAGGGCAGAGCAGAGGACAAAATGATGGAAGCTGAAAAGGGAGGAATGTTGCATGGTTTTCAGGGAGGAGTTGAGAAAGGGTCTGGTCAGGGTGAGCTTCCAGATGATTGGACAACTACAGCTAGTGTTATCAGGGAGACAGGTAGAAGAGTACTTGGTGTGTCATCTGGAAGGAAAGTAGATAAGGAGACTTGGTGGTGGAATGAGGAAGTGCAGGAGTGTATACAGATAAAGCGGTTAGCAAAGAAGAAGTGGGATATTGAGAGGACTGAAGAGAACAGACAGGAGTTCAGGGAGATGCAGCGAAAGGTAAAGCTAGAGGTAGCAAAGGCAAAACAAAGGGCGTATGATGACTTGTATGCTCGGTTGGATAGTAAGGAGGGTGAGAATGATCTATACAGGTTGGCAAAACAGAGATAAAGATGGAAAGGATGTACAACAGGTCCGGGTGATTAAGGACAGAAAGGGAAATGTATTGACAGATGCTAGAAGAGTGATGGGAAGATGGAAAGAGTACTTTGAAGAGCTGATGAATATGGAAAATGAAAGAGAGGCAAGGGTTGTAGAGGTGACCACAAAGTTGCAAAAATTAGTAAAAGTGAAGTGAGGAAGGCATTGACGAGGATGAAGAGTGGAAAAGCAGTTGGTCCTGATGATATGCCTGTGGAGGTGTGGAAGTGTCTAGGAGAGGCAGTGGTAGATTTTCGGACTAGATTATTCAACAGGATCTTAGAGAGCAAGAAGATGCCTGAAGAATGGAGACAAAGTGTGATGGTGCCTATTTTTAAGAATAAAGGGGATGTGCAGAATTGTGGCAACTGTAGAGGGATAAAGTTGATGAGCCATACAGTGAAGTTATGGGAAAGAGTAGTGGAAACTAGACTGAGAGCAGAAGTCAGCATTTGTGAACAGCAGTATGGCTTCATGCCTAGGAAGAGTACTACAGATGCAGTATTTGCGTTGAGAATGCTAATAGAAAAGTACAGAGAAGGCTAGAGGGAGCTGCATTGTGTTTTTGTAGACCTAGAAAAAGCATATGACAGGGTGCCAAGAGAGGAGCTCTGGTATTGTATGAGGAAGTCTGGAGTGGCAGAGAAGTATGTTAGACTGGTGCAGGACATGTATGCTAGCTGTGAGACACTGGTACGGTGTGCTGTATGGGTAACAGAGAAGTTCAAGGTGGAGATGGGACCCCATCAGGGATCAGCTCTGAGCCCCTTCTTGATCGCAATGGTGATGGACAGGCTGAGATGAGGTTAGACAGGAATCCCCATGGACCATGATGTTTGCGGATGACATTTTGATCTGTAGTGAGAGCAGACAACAGGTAGAGGAAAATCTAGCGAGGTGGAGGTATGCTCTGGAAAGGAGAGGAATGAAAGTTAGTTGCAGCAAGACAGAATATATGTGTGTGATAGAAGGCTTTCAGCCAGAATAAAAGGAAAGGTGTACAAGACAGTGGTGATACCAGCGATGATGTATGGACTAGAAACTGTTACAATGACCAAAAGACAGCAGGCAGAACCAGAGGTTGCAGAGATGAAGATGTTGAGGTTCTCTTTGGGAGTGACCAGGATGGATAGGATCAGGAATAAGTCTATCAGAGGAACAGCACATGTTCGATGTTTTGGAGAGAAGGTCAGAGAAGCCAGACTGAGACGGTTCGGTCATGTACAGAGGAGGGATAGTGAATATATTGGTAGACGGATGCTGGAATTGGAGCTGCCAGGCAGGAGGTCTCGAGGAAGACCAAAGAGTAGATTAATGGACATAGTGAAAGAGGATATGAAGGCAGTTGGTGTGAGAGAGGAGGATACAGAGAATAGGGTTAGATGGAGAAAGTTGATTCGCTGTGGCGACCCCTGACGGGAAAAGCCAAAAGAAGAAGAAGAAGAAGAAGAGGAAGAAGAAGAAGAACAAAAGCGCTTCAACTTGGCGAGATAAATACTTTTTGACCACATGGCTATATATTTTGAACCTGTGGCTGGATTTGAGTGATTTTGACACATATTGTGCAGAATCATGTCCTATTCAACATAATTCAGCACTTGACACCGGCTTGAAAGAATTCATTAGTTTTTGACACTGTATCAAAAACACTTCAACTCGGTGAGATATGCACTTTTTGACGATATGACTATAACTTTTGAATCTGCATCTGGATTTGATTGATTTTGACACATATTGGGTAGAATCATGTCCTTTTCAAATAATTGCTGCACCAGATACCAGCTTGAAAGAGTTCATAAGTTATTCACACTGTACCCAAAACGCATCAACTCGGTGAGATAAACACTTTTTGACCATTTGGCTATATCTTTTGAACCTTTTGCTGGATTTGAATCGTTTTAAAATGTGTTGTACAGAATCATGTCCTATTCAACATATTTCAGCACCAGACACCAGCTTGAGAGGATTCAGTTGTTATTTACACTGTCTAAAAAAAACGCTTCAACTTGGTGAGATAAATACATTTTTTGACAACATGGCTATATCTTTTGAGCCTTTGGCTGGATTTGAGTGATTTTTACATAGATGGTGCAGAATCATGTCTTATTAAACATATTTCAGCACCAGACACCAGTTTGAAAGAATTCATCAGTTTTTCACACTCTGTACCAAAAATGACTCAACTCGGTGAGATAAACAATTACCGACCATATGCCTCTATCTTTTGAACCTGTGGCTGGATTTGAGTGATTTTGACATATATTGTGCAGAATCATGTCCTATTCAACATAAATCAGAACCAGACACCACGCTTGAAATAAATAAGTAAATAAATAAGCAATTTACACATTGTACCAAAAACGCATCAACTCGGTGAGATTAACACTTTTTGACCATATGGCTATATCTTTTTAAAATGTTGCAGGATCACAATGATTTTGACTTATATTATGCAGAATCAAGCCCTTTTCAACATATTTCACCACCAGCAAGATGCTAGAAAGGAATCTTTAGTTATTTACACTCTGTTGCAAAAAAGCTTCAACTCAGTGAGATAAACACTTTTTGACCGTATGGCTATATCTTTTCAAAATGTTGCAGGATCACAATGATTTTGACTTATATTATGCAGAATCAAGCCCTTTTCAACATATTTCAGCACCAGCAAGCTGCTAGAATGGAATCTTTAGTTATTTACATCTTGTTGCAAAAAAGCTTCAACTCAGTGAGATAAACACTTTTTGACCATATGGCTACATCGTTTTAAAATGTTGCAGGATCACAATGATTTTGACTTATATTATGCAGAATCAAGCCCTTTTCAACATATTTCAGCCCCAGCAAGCTGCTAGAAAGGAATCTTTAGTTATTTACACTCTGTTGCAAAAAAGCTTCAACTCAGTGAGATAAACACTTTTTGACCATATGGCTATATCTTTTCAAAATGTTGCAGGATCACAATGATTTTGACTTATATTATGCAGAATCAAGCCCTTTTCAACATATTTCAGCCCCAGCAAGCTGCTAGAAAGGAATCTTTAGTTATTTACACTCTGTTGCAAAAAAGCTTCAACTCAGTGAGATAAACACTTTTTGACCATATGGCTATATCTTTTTAAAGTGTTGCAGGATCACAATGATTTTGACTTATATTATGCAGAATCAAGCCCTTTTCAACATATTTCAGCACCAGCAAGCTGCTAGAAAGGAATCTTTAGTTATTTACACTCTGTTGCAAAAAAGCTTCAACTCAGTGAGATAAACACTTTTTGACCATATGGCTATATCTTTTCAAAATGTTGCAAGATCACAATGATTTTGACTTATATTATGCAGAATCAAGCCCTTTTCAACATATTTCAGCCCCAGCAAGCTGCTAGAAAGGAATCTTTAGTTATTTACACTCTGTTGCAAAAAAGCTTCAACTCAGTGAGATAAACACTTTTTGACCATATGGCTATATCTTTTTAAAATGTTGCAGGATCACAATGATTTTGACTTATATTATGCAGAATCAAGCCCTTTTCAACATATTTCAGCACCAGCAAGCTGCTAGAATGGAATCTTTAGTTATTTACATCTTGTTGCAAAAAAGCTTCAACTCAGTGAGATAAACACTTTTTGACCATATGGCTACATCGTTTTAAAATGTTGCAGGATCACAATGATTTTGACTTATATTATGCAGAATCAAGCCCTTTTCAACATATTTCAGCCCCAGCAAGCTGCTAGAAAGGAATCTTTAGTTATTTACACTCTGTTGCAAAAAAGCTTCAACTCAGTGAGATAAACACTTTTTGACCATATGACTATATCTTTTTAAAAGGTTGCAGGATCACAATGATTTTGACTTATATTATGCAGAATCAAGCCCTTTTCAACATATTTCAGCACCAGCAAGCTGCTAGAAAGGAATCTTTAGTTATTTACACTCTGTTGCAAAAAAGCTTCAACTCAGTGAGATAAACACTTTTTGACCATATGGCTATATCTTTTCAAAATGTTGCAGGATCACAATGATTTTGACTTATATTATGCAGAATCAAGCCCTTTTCAACATATTTCAGCCCCAGCAAGCTGCTAGAAAGGAATCTTTAGTTATTTACACTCTGTTGCAAAAAAGCTTCAACTCAGTGAGATAAACACTTTTTGACCATATGGCTATATCTTTTTAAAATGTTGCAGGATCACAATAATTTTGACTTATATTATGCAGAATCAAGCCCTTTTCAACATATTTCAGCACCAGCAAGCTGCTAGAAAGGAATCTTTAGTTATTTTCAATCTGTTGCAAAAAAGCCTCAACTCAGTGAGATAAACACTTTTTGACCATATGGCTATATCTTTTTAAAATGTTGCAGGATCACAATGATTTTGACTCATATTATGCAGAATCAAGCCCTTTTCAACATATTTCAGCCCCAGCAAGCTGCTAGAAAGGCATCTTTATTTATTTACACTCTGTTGCAAAAAAGCTTCAACTCAGTGAGATAAACACTTTTTGACCATATGGCTATATCTTTTTAAAATGTTGCAGGATCACAATGATTTTGACTTATATTATGCAGAATCAAGCCCTTTTCAACATATTTCAGCACCAGCAAGCTGCTAGAAAGGAATCTTTAGTTATTTTCACTCTGTTGCAAAAAAGCCTCAGCTCAGTGAGATAAACACTTTTTGACCATATGGCTATATCTTTTTAAAATGTTGCAGGATCACAATGATTTTGACTTATATTATGCAGAATCAAGCCCTTTTCAACATATTTCAGCCCCAGCAAGCTGCTAGAAAGGAATCTTTAGTTATTTACACTCTGTTGCAAAAAAGCTTCAACTCAGTGAGATAAACACTTTTTGACCATATGGCTATATCTTTTTAAAATGTTGCAGGATCACAATGATTTTGACTTATATTATGCAGAATCAAGCCCTTTTCAACATATTTCAGCCCCAGCAAGCTGCTAGAAAGGAATCTTTAGTTATTTACACTCTGTTGCAAAAAAGCTTCAACTCAGTGAGATAAACACTTTTTGACCATATGGCTATATCTTTTTAAAAGGTTTCAGGATCACAATGATTTTGACTTATATTATGCAGAATCAAGCCCTTTTTAACATATTTCAGCACCAGCAAGCTGCTAGAAAGGAATCTTTAGTTATTTTCACTCTGTTGCAAAAAAGCTTCAACTCAGTGAGATAAACACTTTTTGACCATATGGCTATATCTTTTCAAAATGTTGCAGGATCACAATGATTTTGACTTATATTATGCAGAATCAAGCCCTTTTCAACATATTTCAGCCCCAGCGAGCTGCTAGAAAGGAATCTTTAGTTATTTACACTCTGTTGCAAAAAAGCTTCAACTCAGTGAGATAAACACTTTTTGACCATATGGCTATATCTTTTTAAAATGTTGCAGGATCACAATGATTTTGACTTATATTATGCAGAATCAAGCCCTTTTCAACATATTTCAGCCCCAGCAAGCTGCTAGAAAGGAATCTTTAGTTATTTTCACTCTGTTGCAAAAAAGCCTCAACTCAGTGAGATAAACACTTTTTGACCATATGGCTATATCGTTTTAAAAGGTTGCAGGATCACAATGATTTTGACTTATATTATGCAGAATCAAGCCCTTTTCAACATATTTCAGCACCAGCAAGCTGCTAGAAAGGAATCTTTAGTTATTTTCACTCTGTTGCAAAAAAGCTTCAACTCAGTGAGATAAACACTTTTTGACCATATGGCTATATCTTTTCAAAATGTAGCAGGATCACAATGATTTTGACTTATATTATGCAGAATCAAGCCCTTTTCAACATATTTCAGCCCCAGCAAGCTGCTAGAAAGGAATCTTTAGTTATTTTCACTCTGTTGCAAAAAAGCTTCAACTCAGTGAGATAAACACTTTTTGACCATATGGCTATATCTTTTTAAAATGTTGCAGGATCCCAATGATTTTGACTTATATTATGCAGAATCAAGCCCTTTTCAACATATTTCAGCACCAGCAAGCTGCTAGAATGGAATCTTTAGTTATTTACATCTTGTTGCAAAAAAGCTTCAACTCAGTGAGATAAACACTTTTTGACCATATGGCTACATCGTTTTAAAAGGTTGCAGGATCACAATGATTTTGACTTATATTATGCAGAATCAAGCCCTTTTCAACATATTTCAGCCCCAGCAAGCTGCTAGAAAGGAATCTTTAGTTATTTACACTCTGTTGCAAAAAAGCTTCAACTCAGTGAGATAAACACTTTTTGACCATATGACTATATCTTTTTAAAAGGTTGCAGGATCACAATGATTTTGACTTATATTATGCAGAATCAAGCCCTTTTCAACATATTTCAGCACCAGCAAGCTGCTAGAAAGGAATCTTTAGTTATTTACACTCTGTTGCAAAAAAGCTTCAACTCAGTGAGATAAACACTTTTTGACCATATGGCTATATCTTTTCAAAATGTTGCAGGATCACAATGATTTTGACTTATATTATGCAGAATCAAGCCCTTTTCAACATATTTCAGCCCCAGCAAGCTGCTAGAAAGGAATCTTTAGTTATTTACACTCTGTTGCAAAAAAGCTTCAACTCAGTGAGATAAACACTTTTTGACCATATGGCTATATCTTTTTAAAATGTTGCAGGATCACAATGATTTTGACTTATATTATGCAGAATCAAGCCCTTTTCAACATATTTCAGCACCAGCAAGCTGCTAGAAAGGAATCTTTAGTTATTTTCAATCTGTTGCAAAAAAGCCTCAACTCAGTGAGATAAACACTTTTTGACCATATGGCTATATCTTTTTTAAAAGTTGCAGGATCACAATGATTTTGACTCATATTATGCAGAATCAAGCCCTTTTCAACATATTTCAGCCCCAGCAAGCTGCTAGAAAGGCATCTTTATTTATTTACACTCTGTTGCAAAAAAGCTTCAACTCAGTGAGATAAACACTTTTTGACCATATGGCTATATCTTTTTAAAATGTTGCAGGATCACAATGATTTTGACTTATATTATGCAGAATCAAGCCCTTTTCAACATATTTCAGCCCCAGCAAGCTGCTAGAAAGGAATCTTTAGTTATTTTCACTCTGTTGCAAAAAAGCCTCAGCTCAGTGAGATAAACACTTTTTGACCATATGGCTATATCTTTTTAAAATGTTGCAGGATCACAATGATTTTGACTTATATTATGCAGAATCAAGCCCTTTTCAACATATTTCAGCCCCAGCAAGCTGCTAGAAAGGAATCTTTAGTTATTTACACTCTGTTGCAAAAAAGCTTCAACTCAGTGAGATAAACACTTTTTGACCATATGGCTATATCTTTTTAAAAGGTTGCAGGATCACAATGATTTTGACTTATATTATGCAGAATCAAGCCCTTTTCAACATATTTCAGCCCCAGCAAGCTGCTAGAAAGGAATCTTTAGTTATTTACACTCTGTTGCAAAAAAGCTTCAACTCAGTGAGATAAACACTTTTTGACCATATGGCTATATCTTTTTAAAAGGTTTCAGGATCACAATGATTTTGACTTATATTATGCAGAATCAAGCCCTTTTTAACATATTTCAGCACCAGCAAGCTGCTAGAAAGGAATCTTTAGTTATTTTCACTCTGTTGCAAAAAAGCTTCAACTCAGTGAGATAAACACTTTTTGACCATATGGCTATATCTTTTCAAAATGTTGCAGGATCACAATGATTTTGACTTATATTATGCAGAATCAAGCCCTTTTCAACATATTTCAGCCCCAGCGAGCTGCTAGAAAGGAATCTTTAGTTATTTACACTCTGTTGCAAAAAAGCTTCAACTCAGTGAGATAAACACTTTTTGACCATATGGCTATATCTTTTTAAAATGTTGCAGGATCACAATGATTTTGACTTATATTATGCAGAATCAAGCCCTTTTCAACATATTTCAGCCCCAGCAAGCTGCTAGAAAGGAATCTTTAGTTATTTTCACTCTGTTGCAAAAAAGCCTCAACTCAGTGAGATAAACACTTTTTGACCATATGGCTATATCGTTTTAAAAGGTTGCAGGATCACAATGATTTTGACTTATATTATGCAGAATCAAGCCCTTTTCAACATATTTCAGCACCAGCAAGCTGCTAGAAAGGAATCTTTAGTTATTTTCACTCTGTTGCAAAAAAGCTTCAACTCAGTGAGATAAACACTTTTTGACCATATGGCTATATCTTTTTAAAATGTTGCAGGATCACAATGATTTTGACTTATATTATGCAGAATCAAGCCCTTTTCAACATATTTCAGCCCCAGCAAGCTGCTAGAAAGGAATCTTTAGTTATTTTCACTCTGTTGCAAAAAAGCTTCAACTCAGTGAGATAAACACTTTTTGACCATATGGCTATATCTTTTTAAAAGGTTGCAGGATCACAATGATTTTGACTTATATTATGCAGAATCAAGCCCTTTTTAACATATTTCAGCACCAGCAAGCTGCTAGAAAGGAATCTTTAGTTATTTTCACTCTGTTGCAAAAAAGCTTCAACTCAGTGAGATAAACACTTTTTGACCATATGGCTATATCTTTTCAAAATGTTGCAGGATCACAATGATTTTGACTTATATTATGCAGAATCAAGCCCTTTTCAACATATTTCAGCCCCAGCGAGCTGCTAGAAAGGAATCTTTAGTTATTTACACTCTGTTGCAAAAAAGCTTCAACTCAGTGAGATAAACACTTTTTGACCATATGGCTATATCTTTTTAAAATGTTGCAGGATCACAATGATTTTGACTTATATTATGCAGAATCAAGCCCTTTTCAACATATTTCAGCCCCAGCAAGCTGCTAGAAAGGAATCTTTAGTTATTTTCACTCTGTTGCAAAAAAGCTTCAACTCAGTGAGATAAACACTTTTTGACCATATGGCTATATCTTTTCAAAATGTTGCAGGATCACAATGATTTTGACTTATATTATGCAGAATCAAGCCCTTTTCAACATATTTCAGCCCCAGCGAGCTGCTAGAAAGGAATCTTTAGTTATTTACACTCTGTTGCAAAAAAGCTTCAACTCAGTGAGATAAACACTTTTTGACCATATGGCTATATCTTTTTAAAATGTTGCAGGATCACAATGATTTTGACTTATATTATGCAGAATCAAGCCCTTTTCAACATATTTCAGCCCCAGCAAGCTGCTAGAAAGGAATCTTTAGTTATTTTCACTCTGTTGCAAAAAAGCCTCAACTCAGTGAGATAAACACTTTTTGACCATATGGCTATATCGTTTTAAAAGGTTGCAGGATCACAATGATTTTGACTTATATTATGCAGAATCAAGCCCTTTTCAACATATTTCAGCACCAGCAAGCTGCTAGAAAGGAATCTTTAGTTATTTTCACTCTGTTGCAAAAAAGCTTCAACTCAGTGAGATAAACACTTTTTGACCATATGGCTATATCTTTTCAAAATGTTGCAGGATCACAATGATTTTGACTTATATTATGCAGAATCAAGCCCTTTTCAACATATTTCAGCCCCAGCAAGCTGCTAGAAAGGAATCTTTAGTTATTTTCACTCTGTTGCAAAAAAGCCTCAACTCAGTGAGATAAACACTTTTTGACCATATGGCTATATCTTTTTAAAATGTTGCAGGATCACAATGATTTTGACTTATATTATGCAGAATCAAGCCCTTTTCAACATATTTCAGCACCAGCAAGCTGCTAGAATGGAATCTTTAGTTATTTACATCTTGTTGCAAAAAAGCTTCAACTCAGTGAGATAAACACTTTTTGACCATATGGCTACATCGTTTTAAAATGTTGCAGGATCACAATGATTTTGACTTATATTATGCAGAATCAAGCCCTTTTCAACATATTTCAGCCCCAGCAAGCTGCTAGAAAGGAATCTTTAGTTATTTACACTCTGTTGCAAAAAAGCTTCAACTCAGTGAGATAAACACTTTTTGACCATATGACTATATCTTTTTAAAAGGTTGCAGGATCACAATGATTTTGACTTATATTATGCAGAATCAAGCCCTTTTCAACATATTTCAGCACCAGCAAGCTGCTAGAAAGGAATCTTTAGTTATTTACACTCTGTTGCAAAAAAGCTTCAACTCAGTGAGATAAACACTTTTTGACCATATGGCTATATCTTTTCAAAATGTTGCAGGATCACAATGATTTTGACTTATATTATGCAGAATCAAGCCCTTTTCAACACATTTCAGCCCCAGCAAGCTGCTAGAAAGGAATCTTTAGTTATTTACACTCTGTTGCAAAAAAGCTTCAACTCAGTGAGATAAACACTTTTTGACCATATGGCTATATCTTTTTAAAATGTTGCAGGATCACAATGATTTTGACTTATATTATGCAGAATCAAGCCCTTTTCAACATATTTCAGCACCAGCAAGCTGCTAGAAAGGAATCTTTAGTTATTTTCAATCTGTTGCAAAAAAGCCTCAACTCAGTGAGATAAACACTTTTTGACCATATGGCTATATCTTTTTAAAATGTTGCAGGATCACAATGATTTTGACTCATATTATGCAGAATCAAGCCCTTTTCAACATATTTCAGCCCCAGCAAGCTGCTAGAAAGGAATCTTTAGTTATTTACACTCTGTTGCAAAAAAGCTTCAACTCAGTGAGATAAACACTTTTTGACCATATGGCTATATCTTTTTAAAAGGTTGCAGGATCACAATGATTTTGACTTATATTATGCAGAATCAAGCCCTTTTCAACATATTTCAGCCCCAGCAAGCTGCTAGAAAGGAATCTTTAGTTATTTACACTCTGTTGCAAAAAAGCTTCAACTCAGTGAGATAAACACTTTTTGACCATATGGCTATATCTTTTTAAAAGGTTTCAGGATCACAATGATTTTGACTTATATTATGCAGAATCAAGCCCTTTTTAACATATTTCAGCACCAGCAAGCTGCTAGAAAGGAATCTTTAGTTATTTTCACTCTGTTGCAAAAAAGCTTCAACTCAGTGAGATAAACACTTTTTGACCATATGGCTATATCTTTTCAAAATGTTGCAGGATCACAATGATTTTGACTTATATTATGCAGAATCAAGCCCTTTTCAACATATTTCAGCCCCAGCGAGCTGCTAGAAAGGAATCTTTAGTTATTTACACTCTGTTGCAAAAAAGCTTCAACTCAGTGAGATAAACACTTTTTGACCATATGGCTATATCGTTTTAAAAGGTTGCAGGATCACAATGATTTTGACTTATATTATGCAGAATCAAGCCCTTTTCAACATATTTCAGCACCAGCAAGCTGCTAGAAAGGAATCTTTAGTTATTTTCACTCTGTTGCAAAAAAGCTTCAACTCAGTGAGATAAACACTTTTTGACCATATGGCTATATCTTTTCAAAATGTTGCAGGATCACAATGATTTTGACTTATATTATGCAGAATCAAGCCCTTTTCAACATATTTCAGCCCCAGCAAGCTGCTAGAAAGGAATCTTTAGTTATTTTCACTCTGTTGCAAAAAAGCCTCAACTCAGTGAGATAAACACTTTTTGACCATATGGCTATATCGTTTTAAAAGGTTGCAGGATCACAATGATTTTGACTTATATTATGCAGAATCAAGCCCTTTTCAACATATTTCAGCACCAGCAAGCTGCTAGAAAGGAATCTTTAGTTATTTTCACTCTGTTGCAAAAAAGCTTCAACTCAGTGAGATAAACACTTTTTGACCATATGGCTATATCTTTTCAAAATGTTGCAGGATCACAATGATTTTGACTTATATTATGCAGAATCAAGCCCTTTTCAACATATTTCAGCCCCAGCAAGCTGCTAGAAAGGAATCTTTAGTTATTTTCACTCTGTTGCAAAAAAGCCTCAACTCAGTGAGATAAACACTTTTTGACCATATGGCTATATCTTTTTAAAATGTTGCAGGATCACAATGATTTTGACTTATATTATGCAGAATCAAGCCCTTTTCAACATATTTCAGCACCAGCAAGCTGCTAGAATGGAATCTTTAGTTATTTACATCTTGTTGCAAAAAAGCTTCAACTCAGTGAGATAAACACTTTTTGACCATATGGCTACATCGTTTTAAAATGTTGCAGGATCACAATGATTTTGACTTATATTATGCAGAATCAAGCCCTTTTCAACATATTTCAGCCCCAGCAAGCTGCTAGAAAGGAATCTTTAGTTATTTACACTCTGTTGCAAAAAAGCTTCAACTCAGTGAGATAAACACTTTTTGACCATATGACTATATCTTTTTAAAAGGTTGCAGGATCACAATGATTTTGACTTATATTATGCAGAATCAAGCCCTTTTCAACATATTTCAGCACCAGCAAGCTGCTAGAAAGGAATCTTTAGTTATTTACACTCTGTTGCAAAAAAGCTTCAACTCAGTGAGATAAACACTTTTTGACCATATGGCTATATCTTTTCAAAATGTTGCAGGATCACAATGATTTTGACTTATATTATGCAGAATCAAGCCCTTTTCAACACATTTCAGCCCCAGCAAGCTGCTAGAAAGGAATCTTTAGTTATTTACACTCTGTTGCAAAAAAGCTTCAACTCAGTGAGATAAACACTTTTTGACCATATGGCTATATCTTTTTAAAATGTTGCAGGATCACAATGATTTTGACTTATATTATGCAGAATCAAGCCCTTTTCAACATATTTCAGCACCAGCAAGCTGCTAGAAAGGAATCTTTAGTTATTTTCAATCTGTTGCAAAAAAGCCTCAACTCAGTGAGATAAACACTTTTTGACCATATGGCTATATCTTTTTAAAATGTTGCAGGATCACAATGATTTTGACTCATATTATGCAGAATCAAGCCCTTTTCAACATATTTCAGCCCCAGCAAGCTGCTAGAAAGGAATCTTTAGTTATTTACACTCTGTTGCAAAAAAGCTTCAACTCAGTGAGATAAACACTTTTTGACCATATGGCTATATCTTTTTAAAAGGTTGCAGGATCACAATGATTTTGACTTATATTATGCAGAATCAAGCCCTTTTCAACATATTTCAGCCCCAGCAAGCTGCTAGAAAGGAATCTTTAGTTATTTACACTCTGTTGCAAAAAAGCTTCAACTCAGTGAGATAAACACTTTTTGACCATATGGCTATATCTTTTTAAAAGGTTTCAGGATCACAATGATTTTGACTTATATTATGCAGAATCAAGCCCTTTTTAACATATTTCAGCACCAGCAAGCTGCTAGAAAGGAATCTTTAGTTATTTTCACTCTGTTGCAAAAAAGCTTCAACTCAGTGAGATAAACACTTTTTGACCATATGGCTATATCTTTTCAAAATGTTGCAGGATCACAATGATTTTGACTTATATTATGCAGAATCAAGCCCTTTTCAACATATTTCAGCCCCAGCGAGCTGCTAGAAAGGAATCTTTAGTTATTTACACTCTGTTGCAAAAAAGCTTCAACTCAGTGAGATAAACACTTTTTGACCATATGGCTATATCGTTTTAAAAGGTTGCAGGATCACAATGATTTTGACTTATATTATGCAGAATCAAGCCCTTTTCAACATATTTCAGCACCAGCAAGCTGCTAGAAAGGAATCTTTAGTTATTTTCACTCTGTTGCAAAAAAGCTTCAACTCAGTGAGATAAACACTTTTTGACCATATGGCTATATCTTTTCAAAATGTTGCAGGATCACAATGATTTTGACTTATATTATGCAGAATCAAGCCCTTTTCAACATATTTCAGCCCCAGCAAGCTGCTAGAAAGGAATCTTTAGTTATTTTCACTCTGTTGCAAAAAAGCCTCAACTCAGTGAGATAAACACTTTTTGACCATATGGCTATATCTTTTCAAAATGTTGCAGGATCACAATGATTTTGACTTATATTATGCAGAATCAAGCCCTTTTCAACATATTTCAGCCCCAGCGAGCTGCTAGAAAGGAATCTTTAGTTATTTACACTCTGTTGCAAAAAAGCTTCAACTCAGTGAGATAAACACTTTTTGACCATATGGCTATATCTTTTTAAAATGTTGCAGGATCACAATGATTTTGACTTATATTATGCAGAATCAAGCCCTTTTCAACATATTTCAGCCCCAGCAAGCTGCTAGAAAGGAATCTTTAGTTATTTTCACTCTGTTGCAAAAAAGCCTCAACTCAGTGAGATAAACACTTTTTGACCATATGGCTATATCTTTTTAAAATGTTGCAGGATCACAATGATTTTGACTTATATTATGCAGAATCAAGCCCTTTTCAACATATTTCAGCCCCAGCAAGCTGCTAGAAAGGAATCTTTAGTTATTTACACTCTGTTGCAAAAAAGCTTCAACTCAGTGAGATAAACACTTTTTGACCATATGGCTATATCTTTTTAAAATGTTGCAGGATCACAATGATTTTGACTTATATTATGCAGAATCAAGCCCTTTTCAACATATTTCAGCCCCAGCAAGCTGCTAGAAAGGAATATTTGGTTATTTACACTCTGTTGCAAAAAAGCCTCAACTCAGTGAGATAAACACTTTTTGACCATATGGCTATATCTTTTTAAAAGGTGTCAGGATCACAATGATTTTGACTTATATTATGCAGAATAAAGCCCTTTTCAACATATTTCAGCACCAGCAAGCTGCTAGAAAGGAATCTTTAGTTATTTTCACTCTGTTGCAAAAAAGCTTCAACTCAGTGAGATAAACACTTTTTGACCATATGGCTATATCTTTTTAAAATGTTGCAGGATCACAATGATTTTGACTTATATTATGCAGAATCAAGCCCTTTTCAACATATTTCAGCCCCAGCAAGCTGCTAGAAAGGAATCTTTAGTTATTTTCACTCTGTTGCAAAAAAGCTTCAACTCAGTGAGATAAACACTTTTTGACCATATGGCTATATCTTTTTAAAAGGTTGCAGGATCACAATGATTTTGACTTATATTATGCAGAATCAAGCCCTTTTCAAAATATTTCAGCACCAGCAAGCTGCTAGAAAGGAATCTTTAGTTATTTACACTCTGTTGCAAAAAAGCTTCAACTCAGTGAGATAAACACTTTTTGACCATATGGCTATATCTTTTTAAAAGGTGTCAGGATCACAATGATTTTGACTTATATTATGCAGAATAAAGCCCTTTTCAACATATTTTAGCACCAGCAAGCTGCTAGAAAGGAATCTTTAGTTATTTTCACTCTGTTGCAAAAAAGCTTCAACTCAGTGAGATAAACACTTTTTGACCATATGGCTATATCTTTTTAAAATGTTGCAGGATCACAATGATTTTGACTTATATTATGCAGAATCAAGCCCTTTTCAACATATTTCAGCCCCAGCAAGCTGCTAGAAAGGAATCTTTAGTTATTTTCACTCTGTTGCAAGAAAGCCTCAACTCAGTGAGATAAACACTTTTTGACCATATGGCTATATCTTTTTAAAATGTCGCAGGATCACAATGATTTTGACTTATATTATGCAGAATCAAGCCCTTTTCAACATATTTCAGCACCAGCAAGCTGCTAGAAAGGAATCTTTAGTTATTTTCACTCTGTTGCAAAAAAGCTTCAACTCAGTGAGATAAACACTTTTTGACCATATGGCTATATCTTTTCAAAATGTTGCAGGATCACAATGATTTTGACTTATATTATGCAGAATCAAGCCCTTTTCAACATATTTCAGCACCAGCAAGCTGCTAGAAAGGAATCTTTAGTTATTTACACTCTGTTGCAAAAAAGCTTCAACTCAGTGAGATAAACACTTTTTGACCATATGGCTATATCTTTTCAAAATGTTGCAGGATCACAATGATTTTGACTTATATTATGCAGAATCAAGCCCTTTTTAACATATTTCAGCCCTAGCAAGCTGCTAGAAAGGAATCTTTAGTTATTTTCACTCTGTTGCAAAAAAGCCTCAACTCAGTGAGATAAACACTTTTTGACCATATGGCTATATCTTTTTAAATTGTTGCAGGATCACAATGATTTTGACTTATATTATGCAGAATCAAGCCCTTTTCAACATATTTCAGCCCCAGCAAGCTGCTAGAAAGGAATCTTTAGTTATTTACACTCTGTTGCAAAAAAGCTTCAACTCAGTGAGATAAACACTTTTTGACCATATGGCTATATCTTTTTAAAATGTTGCAGGATCACAATGATTTTGACTTATATTATGCAGAATAAAGCCCTTTTCAACATATTTCAGCACCAGCAAGCTGCTAGAAAGGAATCTTTAGTTATTTACACTCTGTTGCAAGAAAGCTTCAACTCAGTGAGATAAACACTTTTTGACCATATGGCTATATCTTTTTAAAATGTTGCAGGATCACAATGATTTTGACTTATATTATGCAGAATCAAGCCCTTTTCAACATATTTCAGCCCCAGCAAGCTGCTAGAAAGGAATCTTTAGTTATTTTCACTCTGTTGCAAAAAAGCCTCAACTCAGTGAGATAAACACTTTTTGACCATATGGCTATATCTTTTTAAAATGTCGCAGGATCACAATGATTTTGACTTATATTATGCAGAATCAAGCCCTTTTTAACATATTTCAGCACCAGCAAGCTGCTAGAAAGGAATCTTTAGTTATTTTCACTCTGTTGCAAAAAAGCTTCAACTCAGTGAGATAAACACTTTTTGACCATGTGACTATATCTTTTCAAAATGTTGCAGGATCACAATGATTTTGACTTATATTATGCAGAATCAAGCCCTTTTCAACATATTTCAGCCCCAGCAAGCTGCTAGAAAGGAATATTTGGTTATTTACACTCTGTTGCAAAAAAGCCTCAACTCAGTGAGATAAACACTTTTTGACCATATGGCTATATCTTTTTAAAAGGTGTCAGGATCACAATGATTTTGACTTATATTATGCAGAATAAAGCCCTTTTCAACATATTTCAGCACCAGCAAGCTGCTAGAAAGGAATCTTTAGTTATTTTCACTCTGTTGCAAAAAAAGCTTCAACTCAGTGAGATAAACACTTTTTGACCATATGGCTATATCTTTTTAAAATGTTGCAGGATCACAATGATTTTGACTTATATTATGCAGAATCAAGCCCTTTTCAACATATTTCAGCCCCAGCAAGCTGCTAGAAAGGAATCTTTAGTTATTTTCACTCTGTTGCAAAAAAGCTTCAACTCAGTGAGATAAACACTTTTTGACCATATGGCTATATCTTTTTAAAAGGTTGCAGGATCACAATGATTTTGACTTATATTATGCAGAATCAAGCCCTTTTCAAAATATTTCAGCACCAGCAAGCTGCTAGAAAGGAATCTTTAGTTATTTACACTCTGTTGCAAAAAAGCTTCAACTCAGTGAGATAAACACTTTTTGACCATATGGCTATATCTTTTTAAAAGGTGTCAGGATCACAATGATTTTGACTTATATTATGCAGAATAAAGCCCTTTTCAACATATTTTAGCACCAGCAAGCTGCTAGAAAGGAATCTTTAGTTATTTTCACTCTGTTGCAAAAAAGCTTCAACTCAGTGAGATAAACACTTTTTGACCATATGGCTATATCTTTTTAAAATGTTGCAGGATCACAATGATTTTGACTTATATTATGCAGAATCAAGCCCTTTTCAACATATTTCAGCCCCAGCAAGCTGCTAGAAAGGAATCTTTAGTTATTTTCACTCTGTTGCAAGAAAGCCTCAACTCAGTGAGATAAACACTTTTTGACCATATGGCTATATCTTTTTAAAATGTCGCAGGATCACAATGATTTTGACTTATATTATGCAGAATCAAGCCCTTTTCAACATATTTCAGCACCAGCAAGCTGCTAGAAAGGAATCTTTAGTTATTTTCACTCTGTTGCAAAAAAGCTTCAACTCAGTGAGATAAACACTTTTTGACCATATGGCTATATCTTTTCAAAATGTTGCAGGATCACAATGATTTTGACTTATATTATGCAGAATCAAGCCCTTTTCAACATATTTCAGCACCAGCAAGCTGCTAGAAAGGAATCTTTAGTTATTTTCACTCTGTTGCAAAAAAGCCTCAACTCAGTGAGATAAACACTTTTTGACCATATGGCTATATCTTTTTAAAATGTTGCAGGATCAGAATGATTTTGACTTATATTATGCAGAATCAAGCCCTTTTCAACATATTTCAGCCCCAGCAAGCTGCTAGAAAGGAATCTTTAGTTATTTTCACTCTGTTGCAAAAAAGCTTCAACTCAGTGAGATAAACACTTTTTGACCATATGGCTATATCTTTTTAAAATGTTGCAGGATCACAATGATTTTGACTTATATTATGCAGAATCAAGCCCTTTTCAACATATTTCAGCCCCAGCAAGCTGCTAGAAAGGAATCTTTAGTTATTTACACTCTGTTGCAAAAAAGCTTCAACTCAGTGAGATAAACACTTTTTGACCATATGGCTATATCTTTTTAAAATGTTGCAGGATCACAATGATTTTGACTTATATTATGCAGAATCAAGCCCTTTTCAACATATTTCAGCACCAGCAAGCTGCTAGAAAGGAATCTTTAGTTATTTACACTCTGTTGCAAAAAAGCTTCAACTCAGTGAGATAAACACTTTTTGACCATATGGCTATATCTTTTTAAAAGGTTGCAGGATCACAATGATTTTGACTTATATTATGCAGAATCAAGCCCTTTTCAACATATTTCAGCACCAGCAAGCTGCTAGAAAGGAATCTTTAGTTATTTACACTCTGTTGCAAAAAAGCTTCAACTCAGTGAGATAAACACTTTTTGACCATATGGCTATATCTTTTTAAAATGTTGCAGGATCACAATGATTTTGACTTATATTATGCAGAATCAAGCCCTTTTCAACATATTTCAGCACCAGCAAGCTGCTAGAAAGGAATCTTTAGTTATTTTCACTCTGTTGCAAAAAAGCCTCAACTCAGTGAGATAAACACTTTTTGACCATATGGCTATATCTTTTTAAAATGTTGCAGGATCACAATGATTTTGACTTATATTATGCAGAATCAAGCCCTTTTCAACATATTTCAGCCCCAGCAAGCTGCTAGAAAGGAATCTTTAGTTATTTACACTCTGTTGCAAAAAAGCTTCAACTCAGTGAGATAAAAACTTTTTGACCATATGGCTATATCGTTTTAAAAGGTTGCAGGATCACAATGATTTTGACTTATATTATGCAGAATCAAGCCCTTTTCAACATATTTCAGCACCAGCAAGCTGCTAGAAAGGAATCTTTAGTTATTTTCACTCTGTTGCAAAAAAGCTTCAACTCAGTGAGATAAACACTTTTTGACCATATGGCTATATCTTTTTAAAATGTTGCAGGATCACAATGATTTTGACTTATATTATGCAGAATCAAGCCCTTTTCAACATATTTCAGCCCCAGCAAGCTGCTAGAAAGGAATCTTTAGTTATTTACACTCTGTTGCAAAAAAGCTTCAACTCAGTGAGATAAACACTTTTTGACCATATGGCTATATCTTTTTAAAAGGTGTCAGGATCACAATGATTTTGACTTATATTATGCAGAATAAAGCCCTTTTCAACATATTTCAGCACCAGCAAGCTGCTAGAAAGGAATCTTTAGTTATTTTCACTCTGTTGCAAAAAAGCCTCAACTCAGTGAGATAAACACTTTTTGACCATATGGCTATATCTTTTTAAAATGTTGCAGGATCACAATGATTTTGACTTATATTATGCAGAATCAAGCCCTTTTTAACATATTTCAGCACCAGCAAGCTGCTAGAAAGGAATCTTTAGTTATTTACACTCTGTTGCAAAAAAGCTTCAACTCAGTGAGATAAACACTTTTTGACCATATGGCTATATCTTTTCAAAATGTTGCAGGATCACAATGATTTTGACTTATATTATGCAGAATAAAGCCCTTTTCAACATATTTCAGCACCAGCAAGCTGCTAGAAAGGAATCTTTAGTTATTTACACTCTGTTGCAAAAAAGCTTCAACTCAGTGAGATAAACACTTTTTGACCATATGGCTATATCTTTTTAAAATGTTGCAGGATCACAATGATTTTGACTTATATTATGCAGAATCAAGCCCTTTTTAACATATTTCAGCCCCAGCAAGCTGCTAGAAAGGAATCTTTAGTTATTTTCACTCTGTTGCAAAAAAGCCTCAACTCAGTGAGATAAACACTTTTTGACCATATGGCTATATCTTTTTAAAATGTTGCAGGATCACAATGATTTTGACTTATATTATGCAGAATCAAGCCCTTTTCAACATATTTCAGCCCCAGCAAGCTGCTAGAAAGGCATCTTTAGTTATTTACACTCTGTTGCAAAAAAGCTTCAACTCAGTGAGATAAACACTTTTTGACCATATGGCTATATCTTTTTAAAATGTTGCAGGATCACAATGATTTTGACTTATATTATGCAGAATCAAGCCCTTTTCAACATATTTCAGCCCCAGCAAGCTGCTAGAAAGGCATCTTTAGTTATTTACACTCTGTTGCAAAAAAGCTTCAACTCAGTGAGATAAACACTTTTTGACCATATGGCTATATCTTTTTAAAATGTTGCAGGATCACAATGATTTTGACTTATATTATGCAGAATCAAGCCCTTTTCAACATATTTCAGCACCAGCAAGCTGCTAGAAAGGAATCTTTAGCTATTTACACTCTGTTGCAAAAAAGCTTCAACTCAGTGAGATAAACACTTTTTGACCATATGGCTATATCTTTTTAAAATGATGCAGGATCACAATGATTTTGACTTATATTATGCAGCATCAAGCCCTTTTCAACATATTTCAGCCCCAGCAAGCTGCTAGAAAGGAATCTTTAGTTATTTACACTCTGTTGCAAAAAAGCTTCAACTCAGTGAGATAAACACTTTTTGACCATATGGCTATATCATTTTAAAATGTTGCAGGATCACAATGATTTTGACTTATATTATGCAGAATCAAGCCCTTTTCAACATATTTCAGCCCCAGCATGCTGCTAGAAAGGAATCTTTAGTTATTTACACTCTGTTGCAAAAAAGCTTCAACTCAGTGAGATAAACACTTTTTGACCATATGACTATATCTTTTTAAAAGGTTGCAGGATCACAATGATTTTGACTTATATTATGCAGAATCAAGCCCTTTTAAACATATTTCAGCACCAGCAAGCTGCTAGAAAAGAATCTTTAGTTATTTACACTCTGTTGCAAAAAAGCTTCAACTCAGTGAGATAAACACTTTTTGACCATATGGCTATATCTTTTTAAAATGTTGCAGGATCACAATGATTTTGACTTATATTATGCAGAATCAAGCCCTTTTCAACATATTTCAGCACCAGCAAGCTGCTAGAAAGGTATTTTTAGTTATTTTCACTCTGTTGCAAAAAAGCCTCAACTCAGTGAGATAAACACTTTTTGACCATATGGCTATATCTTTTTAAAATGTTGCAGGATCACAATGATTTTGACTTATATTATGCAGAATCAAGCCCTTTTCAACATATTTCAGCCCCAGCAAGCTGCTAGAAAGGAATCTTTAGTTATTGACACTCTGTTGCAAAAAAGCTTCAACTCAGTGAGATAAACACTTTTTGACCATATGGCTATATCTTTTTAAAATGTTGCAGGATCACAATGATTTTGACTTATATTATGCAGAATCAAGCCCTTTTCAACATATTTCAGCCCCAGCAAGCTGCTAGAAAGGAATCTTTAGTTATTTACACTCTGTTGCAAAAAAGCTTCAACTCAGTGAGATAAACACTTTTTGACCATATGGCTATATCTTTTTAAAAGGTGTCAAGGATCACAATGATTTTGACTTATATTATGCAGAATAAAGCCCTTTTCAACATATTTCAGCACCAGCAAGCTGCTAGAAAGGAATCTTTAGTTATTTACACTCTGTTGCAAAAAAGCTTCAACTCAGTGAGATAAACACTTTTTGACCATATGGCTATATCTTTTTAAAAGGTGTCAGGATCACAATGATTTTGACTTATATTATGCAGAATCAAGCCCTTTTCAACATATTTCAGCCCCAGCAAGCTGCTAGAAAGGAATCTTTAGTTATTTACACTCTGTTGCAAAAAAGCTTCAACTCAGTGAGATAAACACTTTTTGACCATATGGCTATATCGTTTTAAAATGTTGCAGGATCACAATGATTTTGACTTATATTATGCAGAATCAAGCCCTTTTCAACATATTTCAGCCCCAGCATGCTGCTAGAAAGGAATCTTTAGTTATTTACACTCTGTTGCAAAAAAGCTTCAACTCAGTGAGATAAACACTTTTTGACCATATGACTATATCTTTTTAAAAGGTTGCAGGATCACAATGATTTTGACTTATATTATGCAGAATCAAGCCCTTTTCAACATATTTCAGCCCCAGCATGCTGCTAGAAAGGAATCTTTAGTTATTTACACTCTGTTGCAAAAAAGCTTCAACTCAGTGAGATAAACACTTTTTGACCATATGACTATATCTTTTTAAAAGGTTGCAGGATCACAATGATTTTGACTTATATTATGCAGAATCAAGCCCTTTTCAACATATTTCAGCACCAGCAAGCTGCTAGAAAGGAATCTTTAGTTATTTACACTTTGTTGCAAAAAAGCTTCAACTCAGTGAGATAAACACTTTTTGACCATATGGCTATATCTTTTTAAAATGTTGCAGGATCACAATGATTTTGACTTATATTATGCAGAATCAAGCCCTTTTCAACATATTTCAGCACCAGCAAGCTGCTAGAAAGGTATTTTTAGTTATTTTCACTCTGTTGCAAAAAAGCCTCAACTCAGTGAGATAAACACTTTTTGACCATATGGCTATATCTTTTTAAAATGTTGCAGGATCACAATGATTTTGTCTTATATTATGCAGAATCAAGCCCTTTTCAACATATTTTAGCCCCAGCAAGCTGCTTGAAAGGAATCTTTAGTTATTGACACTCTGTTGCAAAAAAGCTTCAACTCAGTGAGATAAACACTTTTTGACCATATGGCTATATCTTTTTAAAATGTTGCAGGATCACAATGATTTTGACTTATATTATGCAGAATCAAGCCCTTTTCAACATATTTCAGCCCCAGCAAGCTGCTAGAAAGGAATCTTTAGTTATTTACACTCTGTTGCAAAAAAGCTTCAACTCAGTGAGATAAACACTTTTTGACCATATGGCTATATCTTTTTAAAAGGTGTCAAGGATCACAATGATTTTGACTTATATTATGCAGAATAAAGCCCTTTTCAACATATTTCAGCACCAGCAAGCTGCTAGAAAGGAATCTTTAGTTATTTTCACTCTGTTGCAAAAAAGCTTCAACTCAGTGAGATAAACACTTTTTGACCATATGGCTATATCTTTTCAAAAGGTTGCAGGATCACAATGATTTTGACTTATATTATGCAGAATCAAGCCCTTTTCAACATATTTCAGCCCCAGCAAGCTGCTAGAAAGGAATCTTTAGTTATTTACACTCTGTTGCAAAAAAGCTTCAACTCAGTGAGATAAACACTTTTTGACCATATGGCTATATCTTTTTAAAAGGTTGCAGGATCACAATGATTTTGACTTATATTATGCAGAATCAAGCCCTTTTCAACATATTTCAGCACCAGCAAGCTGCTAGAAAGGTATTTTTAGTTATTTTCACTCTGTTGCAAAAAAGCCTCAACTCAGTGAGATAAACACTTTTTGACCATATGGCTATATCTTTTTAAAATGTTGCAGGATCACAATGATTTTGTCTTATATTATGCAGAATCAAGCCCTTTTCAACATATTTTAGCCCCAGCAAGCTGCTTGAAAGGAATCTTTAGTTATTGACACTCTGTTGCAAAAAAGCTTCAACTCAGTGAGATAAACACTTTTTGACCATATGGCTATATCTTTTTAAAATGTTGCAGGATCACAATGATTTTGACTTATATTATGCAGAATCAAGCCCTTTTCAACATATTTCAGCCCCAGCAAGCTGCTAGAAAGGAATCTTTAGTTATTTACACTCTGTTGCAAAAAAGCTTCAACTCAGTGAGATAAACACTTTTTGACCATATGGCTATATCTTTTTAAAAGGTGTCAAGGATCACAATGATTTTGACTTATATTATGCAGAATAAAGCCCTTTTCAACATATTTCAGCACCAGCAAGCTGCTAGAAAGGAATCTTTAGTTATTTTCACTCTGTTGCAAAAAAGCTTCAACTCAGTGAGATAAACACTTTTTGACCATATGGCTATATCTTTTCAAAAGGTTGCAGGATCACAATGATTTTGACTTATATTATGCAGAATCAAGCCCTTTTCAACATATTTCAGCCCCAGCAAGCTGCTAGAAAGGAATCTTTAGTTATTTACACTCTGTTGCAAAAAAGCTTCAACTCAGTGAGATAAACACTTTTTGACCATATGGCTATATCTTTTTAAAAGGTTGCAGGATCACAATGATTTTGACTTATATTATGCAGAATCAAGCCCTTTTCAACATATTTCAGCCCCAGCAAGCTGCTAGAAAGGAATCTTTAGTTATTTACACTTTGTTGCAAAAAAGCTTCAACTCAGTGAGATAAACACTTTTTGACCATATGGCTATATCTTTTCAAAATGTTGCAGGATCACAATGATTTTGACTTATATTATGCAGAATCAAGCCCTTTTCAACATATTTCAGCCCCAGCATGCTGCTAGAAAGGAATCTTTAGTTATTTACACTCTGTTGCAAAAAAGCTTCAACTCAGTGAGATAAACACTTTTTGACCATATGACTATATCTTTTTAAAAGGTTGCAGGATCACAATGATTTTGACTTATATTATGCAGAATCAAGCCCTTTTCAACATATTTCAGCCCCAGCAAGCTGCTAGAAAGGAATCTTTAGTTATTTACACTCTGTTGCAAAAAAGCTTCAACTCAGTGAGATAAACACTTTTTGACCATATGACTATATCTTTTTAAAAGGTTGCAGGATCACAATGATTTTGACTTATATTATGCAGAATCAAGCCCTTTTCAACATATTTCAGCCCCAGCAAGCTGCTAGAAAGGAATCTTTAGTTATTTACACTCTGTTGCAAAAAAGCTTCAACTCAGTGAGATAAACACTTTTTGACCATATGGCTATATCTTTTTAAAAGGTTGCAGGATCACAATGATTTTGACTTATATTATGCAGAATCAAGCCCTTTTCAACATATTTCAGCCCCAGCAAGCTGCTAGAAAGGAATCTTTAGTTATTTACACTCTGTTGCAAAAAAGCTTCAACTCAGTGAGATAAACACTTTTTGACCATATGGCTATATCTTTTTAAAAGGTTGCAGGATCACAATGATTTTGACTTATATTATGCAGAATCAAGCCCTTTTCAACATATTTCAGCACCAGCAAGCTGCTAGAAAGGAATCTTTAGTTATTTACACTCTGTTGCAAAAAAGCTTCAATTCAGTGAGATAAACACTTTTTGACCATATGGCTATATCTTTTTAAAATGTTGCAGGATCACAATGATTTTGACTTATATTATGCAGAATCAAGCCCTTTTCAACATATTTCAGCCCCAGCAAGCTGCTAGAAAGGAATCTTTAGTTATTGACACTCTGTTGCAAAAAAGCTTCAACTCAGTGAGATAAACACTTTTTGACCATATGGCTATATCTTTTTAAAATGTTGCAGGATCACAATGATTTTGACTTATATTATGCAGAATCAAGCCCTTTTCAACATATTTCAGCCCCAGCAAGCTGCTAGAAAGGAATCTTTAGTTATTTACACTCTGTTGCAAAAAAGCTTCAACTCAGTGAGATAAACACTTTTTGACCATATGGCTATATCTTTTTAAAAGGTGTCAGGATCACAATGATTTTGACTTATATTATGCAGAATAAAGCCCTTTTCAACATATTTCAGCACCAGCAAGCTGCTAGAAAGGAATCTTTAGTTATTTTCACTCTGTTGCAAAAAAGCTTCAACTCAGTGAGATAAACACTTTTTGACCATATGGCTATATCTTTTTAAAAGGTTGCAGGATCACAATGATTTTGACTTATATTATGCAGAATCAAGCCCTTTTCAACATATTTCAGCCCCAGCAAGCTGCTAGAAAGGAATCTTTAGTTATTTTCACTCTGTTGCAAAAAAGCTTCAACTCAGTGAGATAAACACTTTTTGACCATATGGCTATATCATTTTAAAATGTTGCAGGATCACAATGATTTTGACTTATATTATGCAGAATCAAGCCCTTTTCAACATATTTCAGCCCCAGCATGCTGCTAGAAAGGAATCTTTAGTTATTTACACTCTGTTGCAAAAAAGCTTCAACTCAGTGAGATAAACACTTTTTGACCATATGACTATATCTTTTTAAAATGTTGCAGGATCACAATGATTTTGACTTATATTATGCAGAATCAAGCCCTTTTCAACATATTTCAGCCCCAGCATGCTGCTAGAAAGGAATCTTTAGTTATTTACACTCTGTTGCAAAAAAGCTTCAACTCAGTGAGATAAACACTTTTTGACCATATGGCTATATCTTTTTAAAAGGTGTCAGGATCACAATGATTTTGACTTATATTATGCAGAATCAAGCCCTTTTCAACATATTTCAGCCCCAGCAAGCTGCTAGAAAGGAATCTTTAGTTATTTACACTCTGTTGCAAAAAAGCTTCAACTCAGTGAGATAAACACTTTTTGACCATATGGCTATATCGTTTTAAAATGTTGCAGGATCACAATGATTTTGACTTATATTATGCAGAATCAAGCCCTTTTCAACATATTTCAGCCCCAGCATGCTGCTAGAAAGGAATCTTTAGTTATTTACACTCTGTTGCAAAAAAGCTTCAACTCAGTGAGATAAACACTTTTTGACCATATGACTATATCTTTTTAAAAGGTTGCAGGATCACAATGATTTTGACTTATATTATGCAGAATCAAGCCCTTTTCAACATATTTCAGCCCCAGCATGCTGCTAGAAAGGAATCTTTAGTTATTTACACTCTGTTGCAAAAAAGCTTCAACTCAGTGAGATAAACACTTTTTGACCATATGACTATATCTTTTTAAAAGGTTGCAGGATCACAATGATTTTGACTTATATTATGCAGAATCAAGCCCTTTTCAACATATTTCAGCACCAGCAAGCTGCTAGAAAGGAATCTTTAGTTATTTACACTTTGTTGCAAAAAAGCTTCAACTCAGTGAGATAAACACTTTTTGACCATATGGCTATATCTTTTTAAAATGTTGCAGGATCACAATGATTTTGACTTATATTATGCAGAATCAAGCCCTTTTCAACATATTTCAGCACCAGCAAGCTGCTAGAAAGGTATTTTTAGTTATTTTCACTCTGTTGCAAAAAAGCCTCAACTCAGTGAGATAAACACTTTTTGACCATATGGCTATATCTTTTTAAAATGTTGCAGGATCACAATGATTTTGTCTTATATTATGCAGAATCAAGCCCTTTTCAACATATTTCAGCCCCAGCTAGCTGCTTGAAAGGAATCTTTAGTTATTGACACTCTGTTGCAAAAAAGCTTCAACTCAGTGAGATAAACACTTTTTGACCATATGGCTATATCTTTTTAAAATGTTGCAGGATCACAATGATTTTGACTTATATTATGCAGAATCAAGCCCTTTTCAACATATTTCAGCCCCAGCAATCTGCTAGAAAGGAATCTTTAGTTATTTACACTCTGTTGCAAAAAAGCTTCAACTCAGTGAGATAAACACTTTTTGACCATATGGCTATATCTTTTTAAAAGGTGTCAAGGATCACAATGATTTTGACTTATATTATGCAGAATAAAGCCCTTTTCAACATATTTCAGCACCAGGAAGCTGCTAGAAAGGAATCTTTAGTTATTTTCACTCTGTTGCAAAAAAGCTTCAACTCAGTGAGATAAACACTTTTTGACCATATGGCTATATCTTTTCAAAAGGTTGCAGGATCACAATGATTTTGACTTATATTATGCAGAATCAAGCCCTTTTCAACATATTTCAGCCCCAGCAAGCTGCTAGAAAGGAATCTTTAGTTATTTACACTCTGTTGCAAAAAAGCTTCAACTCAGTGAGATAAAAACTTTTTGACCATATGGCTATATCGTTTTAAAAGGTTGCAGGATCACAATGATTTTGACTTATATTATGCAGAATCAAGCCCTTTTCAACATATTTCAGCACCAGCAAGCTGCTAGAAAGGAATCTTTAGTTATTTTCACTCTGTTGCAAAAAAGCTTCAACTCAGTGAGATAAACACTTTTTGACCATATGGCTATATCTTTTTAAAATGTTGCAGGATCACAATGATTTTGACTTATATTATGCAGAATCAAGCCCTTTTCAACATATTTCAGCCCCAGCAAGCTGCTAGAAAGGAATCTTTAGTTATTTACACTCTGTTGCAAAAAAGCTTCAACTCAGTGAGATAAACACTTTTTGACCATATGGCTATATCTTTTTAAAAGGTGTCAGGATCACAATGATTTTGACTTATATTATGCAGAATAAAGCCCTTTTCAACATATTTCAGCACCAGCAAGCTGCTAGAAAGGAATCTTTAGTTATTTTCACTCTGTTGCAAAAAAGCCTCAACTCAGTGAGATAAACACTTTTTGACCATATGGCTATATCTTTTTAAAATGTTGCAGGATCACAATGATTTTGACTTATATTATGCAGAATCAAGCCCTTTTTAACATATTTCAGCACCAGCAAGCTGCTAGAAAGGAATCTTTAGTTATTTACACTCTGTTGCAAAAAAGCTTCAACTCAGTGAGATAAACACTTTTTGACCATATGGCTATATCTTTTCAAAATGTTGCAGGATCACAATGATTTTGACTTATATTATGCAGAATAAAGCCCTTTTCAACATATTTCAGCACCAGCAAGCTGCTAGAAAGGAATCTTTAGTTATTTACACTCTGTTGCAAAAAAGCTTCAACTCAGTGAGATAAACACTTTTTGACCATATGGCTATATCTTTTTAAAATGTTGCAGGATCACAATGATTTTGACTTATATTATGCAGAATCAAGCCCTTTTTAACATATTTCAGCCCCAGCAAGCTGCTAGAAAGGAATCTTTAGTTATTTTCACTCTGTTGCAAAAAAGCCTCAACTCAGTGAGATAAACACTTTTTGACCATATGGCTATATCTTTTTAAAATGTTGCAGGATCACAATGATTTTGACTTATATTATGCAGAATCAAGCCCTTTTCAACATATTTCAGCCCCAGCAAGCTGCTAGAAAGGCATCTTTAGTTATTTACACTCTGTTGCAAAAAAGCTTCAACTCAGTGAGATAAACACTTTTTGACCATATGGCTATATCTTTTTAAAATGTTGCAGGATCACAATGATTTTGACTTATATTATGCAGAATCAAGCCCTTTTCAACATATTTCAGCCCCAGCAAGCTGCTAGAAAGGCATCTTTAGTTATTTACACTCTGTTGCAAAAAAGCTTCAACTCAGTGAGATAAACACTTTTTGACCATATGGCTATATCTTTTTAAAATGTTGCAGGATCACAATGATTTTGACTTATATTATGCAGAATCAAGCCCTTTTCAACATATTTCAGCACCAGCAAGCTGCTAGAAAGGAATCTTTAGCTATTTACACTCTGTTGCAAAAAAGCTTCAACTCAGTGAGATAAACACTTTTTGACCATATGGCTATATCTTTTTAAAATGATGCAGGATCACAATGATTTTGACTTATATTATGCAGCATCAAGCCCTTTTCAACATATTTCAGCCCCAGCAAGCTGCTAGAAAGGAATCTTTAGTTATTTACACTCTGTTGCAAAAAAGCTTCAACTCAGTGAGATAAACACTTTTTGACCATATGGCTATATCATTTTAAAATGTTGCAGGATCACAATGATTTTGACTTATATTATGCAGAATCAAGCCCTTTTCAACATATTTCAGCCCCAGCATGCTGCTAGAAAGGAATCTTTAGTTATTTACACTCTGTTGCAAAAAAGCTTCAACTCAGTGAGATAAACACTTTTTGACCATATGACTATATCTTTTTAAAAGGTTGCAGGATCACAATGATTTTGACTTATATTATGCAGAATCAAGCCCTTTTCAACATATTTCAGCCCCAGCATGCTGCTAGAAAGGAATCTTTAGTTATTTACACTCTGTTGCAAAAAAGCTTCAACTCAGTGAGATAAACACTTTTTGACCATATGACTATATCTTTTTAAAAGGTTGCAGGATCACAATGATTTTGACTTATATTATGCAGAATCAAGCCCTTTTAAACATATTTCAGCACCAGCAAGCTGCTAGAAAAGAATCTTTAGTTATTTACACTCTGTTGCAAAAAAGCTTCAACTCAGTGAGATAAACACTTTTTGACCATATGGCTATATCTTTTTAAAATGTTGCAGGATCACAATGATTTTGACTTATATTATGCAGAATCAAGCCCTTTTCAACATATTTCAGCACCAGCAAGCTGCTAGAAAGGTATTTTTAGTTATTTTCACTCTGTTGCAAAAAAGCCTCAACTCAGTGAGATAAACACTTTTTGACCATATGGCTATATCTTTTTAAAATGTTGCAGGATCACAATGATTTTGACTTATATTATGCAGAATCAAGCCCTTTTCAACATATTTCAGCCCCAGCAAGCTGCTAGAAAGGAATCTTTAGTTATTTACACTCTGTTGCAAAAAAGCTTCAACTCAGTGAGATAAACACTTTTTGACCATATGGCTATATCTTTTTAAAAGGTGTCAGGATCACAATGATTTTGACTTATATTATGCAGAATCAAGCCCTTTTCAACATATTTCAGCCCCAGCAAGCTGCTAGAAAGGAATCTTTAGTTATTTACACTCTGTTGCAAAAAAGCTTCAACTCAGTGAGATAAACACTTTTTGACCATATGGCTATATCGTTTTAAAATGTTGCAGGATCACAATGATTTTGACTTATATTATGCAGAATCAAGCCCTTTTCAACATATTTCAGCCCCAGCATGCTGCTAGAAAGGAATCTTTAGTTATTTACACTCTGTTGCAAAAAAGCTTCAACTCAGTGAGATAAACACTTTTTGACCATATGACTATATCTTTTTAAAAGGTTGCAGGATCACAATGATTTTGACTTATATTATGCAGAATCAAGCCCTTTTCAACATATTTCAGCCCCAGCATGCTGCTAGAAAGGAATCTTTAGTTATTTACACTCTGTTGCAAAAAAGCTTCAACTCAGTGAGATAAACACTTTTTGACCATATGACTATATCTTTTTAAAAGGTTGCAGGATCACAATGATTTTGACTTATATTATGCAGAATCAAGCCCTTTTCAACATATTTCAGCACCAGCAAGCTGCTAGAAAGGAATCTTTAGTTATTTACACTTTGTTGCAAAAAAGCTTCAACTCAGTGAGATAAACACTTTTTGACCATATGGCTATATCTTTTTAAAATGTTGCAGGATCACAATGATTTTGACTTATATTATGCAGAATCAAGCCCTTTTCAACATATTTCAGCACCAGCAAGCTGCTAGAAAGGTATTTTTAGTTATTTTCACTCTGTTGCAAAAAAGCCTCAACTCAGTGAGATAAACACTTTTTGACCATATGGCTATATCTTTTTAAAATGTTGCAGGATCACAATGATTTTGTCTTATATTATGCAGAATCAAGCCCTTTTCAACATATTTTAGCGCCAGCAAGCTGCTTGAAAGGAATCTTTAGTTATTGACACTCTGTTGCAAAAAAGCTTCAACTCAGTGAGATAAACACTTTTTGACCATATGGCTATATCTTTTTAAAATGTTGCAGGATCACAATGATTTTGACTTATATTATGCAGAATCAAGCCCTTTTCAACATATTTCAGCCCCAGCAAGCTGCTAGAAAGGAATCTTTAGTTATTTACACTCTGTTGCAAAAAAGCTTCAACTCAGTGAGATAAACACTTTTTGACCATATGGCTATATCTTTTTAAAAGGTGTCAAGGATCACAATGATTTTGACTTATATTATGCAGAATAAAGCCCTTTTCAACATATTTCAGCACCAGCAAGCTGCTAGAAAGGAATCTTTAGTTATTTTCACTCTGTTGCAAAAAAGCTTCAACTCAGTGAGATAAACACTTTTTGACCATATGACTATATCTTTTTAAAAGGTTGCAGGATCACAATGATTTTGACTTATATTATGCAGAATCAAGCCCTTTTCAACATATTTCAGCACCAGCAAGCTGCTAGAAAGGAATCTTTAGTTATTTACACTTTGTTGCAAAAAAGCTTCAACTCAGTGAGATAAACACTTTTTGACCATATGGCTATATCTTTTTAAAATGTTGCAGGATCACAATGATTTTGACTTATATTATGCAGAATCAAGCCCTTTTCAACATATTTCAGCACCAGCAAGCTGCTAGAAAGGTATTTTTAGTTATTTTCACTCTGTTGCAAAAAAGCCTCAACTCAGTGAGATAAACACTTTTTGACCATATGGCTATATCTTTTTAAAATGTTGCAGGATCACAATGATTTTGTCTTATATTATGCAGAATCAAGCCCTTTTCAACATATTTCAGCCCCAGCAAGCTGCTTGAAAGGAATCTTTAGTTATTGACACTCTGTTGCAAAAAAGCTTCAACTCAGTGAGATAAACACTTTTTGACCATATGGCTATATCTTTTTAAAATGTTGCAGGATCACAATGATTTTGACTTATATTATGCAGAATCAAGCCCTTTTCAACATATTTCAGCCCCAGCAAGCTGCTAGAAAGGAATCTTTAGTTATTTACACTCTGTTGCAAAAAAGCTTCAACTCAGTGAGATAAAAACTTTTTGACCATATGGCTATATCGTTTTAAAAGGTTGCAGGATCACAATGATTTTGACTTATATTATGCAGAATCAAGCCCTTTTCAACATATTTCAGCCCCAGCAAGCTGCTAGAAAGGAATCTTTAGTTATTTACACTCTGTTGCAAAAAAGCTTCAACTCAGTGAGATAAACACTTTTTGACCATATGACTATATCTTTTTAAAAGGTTGCAGGATCACAATGATTTTGACTTATATTATGCAGAATCAAGCCCTTTTCAACATATTTCAGCCCCAGCAAGCTGCTAGAAAGGAATCTTTAGTTATTTACACTCTGTTGCAAAAAAGCTTCAACTCAGTGAGATAAACACTTTTTGACCATATGGCTTTATCTTTTCAAAATGTTGCAGGATCACAATGATTTTGACTTATATTATGCAGAATCAAGCCCTTTTCAACATATTTCAGCCCCAGCAAGCTGCTAGAAAGGCATCTTTAGTTATTTACACTCTGTTGCAAAAAAGCTTCAACTCAGTGAGATAAACACTTTTTGACCATATGGCTATATCTTTTTAAAATGTTGCAGGATCACAATGATTTTGACTTATATTATGCAGAATCAAGCCCTTTTCAACATATTTCAGCACCAGCAAGCTGCTAGAAAGGAATCTTTAGCTATTTACACTCTGTTGCAAAAAAGCTTCAACTCAGTGAGATAAACACTTTTTGACCATATGGCTATATCTTTTTAAAATGATGCAGGATCACAATGATTTTGACTTATATTATGCAGAATCAAGCCCTTTTCAACATATTTCAGCCCCAGCAAGCTGCTAGAAAGGAATCTTTAGTTATTGACACTCTGTTGCAAAAAAGCTTCAACTCAGTGAGATAAACACTTTTTGACCATATGGCTATATCGTTTTAAAATGTTGCAGGATCACAATGATTTTGACTTATATTATGCAGAATCAAGCCCTTTTCAACATATTTCAGCCCCAGCATGCTGCTAGAAAGGAATCTTTAGTTATTTACACTCTGTTGCAAAAAAGCTTCAACTCAGTGAGATAAACACTTTTTGACCATATGACTATATCTTTTTAAAAGGTTGCAGGATCACAATGATTTTGACTTATATTATGCAGAATCAAGCCCTTTTCAACATATTTCAGCCCCAGCATGCTGCTAGAAAGGAATCTTTAGTTATTTACACTCTGTTGCAAAAAAGCTTCAACTCAGTGAGATAAACACTTTTTGACCATATGACTATATCTTTTTAAAAGGTTGCAGGATCACAATGATTTTGACTTATATTATGCAGAATCAAGCCCTTTTCAACATATTTCAGCCCCAGCAAGCTGCTAGAAAGGAATCTTTAGTTATTTACACTCTGTTGCAAAAAAGCTTCAACTCAGTGAGATAAACACTTTTTGACCATATGGCTATATCTTTTTAAAAGGTGTCAGGATCACAATGATTTTGACTTATATTATGCAGAATAAAGCCCTTTTCAACATATTTCAGCACCAGCAAGCTGCTAGAAAGGAATCTTTAGTTATTTTCACTCTGTTGCAAAAAAGCTTCAACTCAGTGAGATAAACACTTTTTGACCATATGGCTATATCTTTTTAAAAGGTTGCAGGATCACAATGATTTTGACTTATATTATGCAGAATCAAGCCCTTTTCAACATATTTCAGCCCCAGCAAGCTGCTAGAAAGGAATCTTTAGTTATTTACACTCTGTTGCAAAAAAGCTTCAACTCAGTGAGATAAACACTTTTTGACCATATGGCTATATCTTTTTAAAAGGTTGCAGGATCACAATGATTTTGACTTATATTATGCAGAATCAAGCCCTTTTCAACATATTTCAGCCCCAGCAAGCTGCTAGAAAGGAATCTTTAGTTATTTACACTTTGTTGCAAAAAAGCTTCAACTCAGTGAGATAAACACTTTTTGACCATATGGCTATATCTTTTCAAAATGTTGCAGGATCACAATGATTTTGACTTATATTATGCAGAATCAAGCCCTTTTCAACATATTTCAGCCCCAGCATGCTGCTAGAAAGGAATCTTTAGTTATTTACACTCTGTTGCAAAAAAGCTTCAACTCAGTGAGATAAACACTTTTTGACCATATGACTATATATTTTTAAAAGGTTGCAGGATCACAATGATTTTGACTTATATTATGCAGAATCAAGCCCTTTTCAACATATTTCAGCCCCAGCAAGCTGCTAGAAAGGAATCTTTAGTTATTTTCACTCTGTTGCAAAAAAGCTTCAACTCAGTGAGATAAACACTTTTTGACCATATGACTATATCTTTTTAAAAGGTTGCAGGATCACAATGATTTTGACTTATATTATGCAGAATCAAGCCCTTTTCAACATATTTCAGCACCAGCAAGCTGCTAGAAAGGAATCTTTAGTTATTTTCACTCTGTTGCAAAAAAGCTTCAACTCAGTGAGATAAACACTTTTTGACCATATGGCTATATCTTTTCAAAATGTTGCAGGATCACAATGATTTTGACTTATATTATGCAGAATCAAGCCCTTTTCAACATATTTCAGCCCCAGCAAGCTGCTAGAAAGGAATCTTTAGTTATTTTCACTCTGTTGCAAAAAAGCCTCAACTCAGTGCGATAAACACTTTTTGACCATATGGCTATATCTTTTTAAAATGTTGCAGGATCACAATGATTTTGACTTATATTATGCAGAATCAAGCCCTTTTCAACATATTTCAGCACCAGCAAGCTGCTAGAAAGGAATCTTTAGTTATTTACACTCTGTTGCAAAAAAGCTTCAACTCAGTGAGATAAACACTTTTTGACCATAAGGCTATATCTTTTTAATCTTTAGTTATTTTCACTCTGTTGCAAAAAAGCCTCAACTCAGTGAGATAAACACTTTTTGACCGTATGGCTATATCTTTTTAAAATGTTGCAGGATCACAATGATTTTGACTTATATTATGCAGAATCAAGCCCTTTTCAACATATTTCAGCCCCAGCAAGCTGCTAGAAAGGAATCTTTAGTTATTTACACTCTGTTGCAAAAAAGCTTCAACTCAGTGAGATAAACACTTTTTGACCATATGGCTATATCTTTTTAAAAGGTTGCAGGATCACAATGATTTTGACTTATATTATGCAGAATCAAGCCCTTTTCAACATATTTCAGCCCCAGCAAGCTGCTAGAAAGGAATCTTTAGTTATTTACACTCTGTTGCAAAAAAGCTTCAACTCAGTGAGATAAACACTTTTTGACCGTATGGCTACATCGTTTTAAAATGTTGCAGGATCACAATGATTTTGACTTATATTATGCAGAATCAAGCCCTTTTCAACATATTTCAGCCCCTGCATGCTGCTAGAAAGGAATCTTTAGTTATTTACACTCTGTTGCAAAAAAGCTTCAACTCAGTGAGATAAATACTTTTTGACCATATGACTATATCTTTTTAAAAGGTTGCAGGATCACAATGATTTTGACTTATATTATGCAGAATCAAGCCCTTTTCAACATATTTCAGCCCCAGCAAGCTGCTAGAAAGGAATCTTTAGTTATTTACACTCTGTTGCAAAAAAGCTTCAACTCAGTGAGATAAACACTTTTTGACCATATGGCTATATCTTTTTAAAAGGTGTCAGGATCACAATGATTTTGACTTATATTATGCAGAATCAAGCCCTTTTCAACATATTTCAGCACCAGCAAGCTGCTAGAAAGGAATCTTTAGTTATTTACACTCTGTTGCAAAAAAGCCTCAACTCAGTGAGATAAACACTTTTTGACCATATGGCTATATCTTTTTAAAATGTTGCAGGATCACAATGATTTTGGCTTATATTATGCAGAATCAAGCCCTTTTCAACATATTTCAGCCCCAGCAAGCTGCTAGAAAGGAATCTTTAGTTATTTACACTCTGTTGCAAAAAAGCTTCAACTCAGTGAGATAAACACTTTTTGACCATATGGCTATATCTTTTTAAAAGGTGTCAGGATCACAATGATTTTGACTTATATTATGCAGAATCAAGCCCTTTTCAACATATTTCAGCCCCAGCAAGCTGCTAGAAAGGAATCTTTAGTTATTTACACTCTGTTGCAAAAAAGCTTCAACTCAGTGAGATAAACACTTTTTGACCATATGGCTATATCGTTTTAAAATGTTGCAGGATCACAATGATTTTGACTTATATTATGCAGAATCAAGCCCTTTTCAACATATTTCAGCCCCAGCATGCTGCTAGAAAGGAATCTTTAGTTATTTACACTCTGTTGCAAAAAAGCTTCAACTCAGTGAGATAAACACTTTTTGACCATATGACTATATCTTTTTAAAAGGTTGCAGGATCACAATGATTTTGACTTATATTATGCAGAATCAAGCCCTTTTCAACATATTTCAGCCCCAGCATGCTGCTAGAAAGGAATCTTTAGTTATTTACACTCTGTTGCAAAAAAGCTTCAACTCAGTGAGATAAACACTTTTTGACCATATGACTATATCTTTTTAAAAGGTTGCAGGATCACAATGATTTTGACTTATATTATGCAGAATCAAGCCCTTTTCAACATATTTCAGCACCAGCAAGCTGCTAGAAAGGAATCTTTAGTTATTTACACTTTGTTGCAAAAAAGCTTCAACTCAGTGAGATAAACACTTTTTGACCATATGGCTATATCTTTTTAAAATGTTGCAGGATCACAATGATTTTGACTTATATTCTGCAGAATCAAGCCCTTTTCAACATATTTCAGCACCAGCAAGCTGCTAGAAAGGAATCTTTAGTTATTTTCACTCTGTTGCAAAAAAGCCTCAACTCAGTGAGATAAACACTTTTTGACCATATGGCTATATCTTTTTAAAATGTTGCAGGATCACAATGATTTTGTCTTATATTATGCAGAATCAAGCCCTTTTCAACATATTTCAGCCCCAGCAAGCTGCTTGAAAGGAATCTTTAGTTATTGACACTCTGTTGCAAAAAAGCTTCAACTCAGTGAGATAAACACTTTTTGACCATATGGCTATATCTTTTTAAAATGTTGCAGGATCACAATGATTTTGACTTATATTATGCAGAATCAAGCCCTTTTCAACATATTTCAGCCCCAGCAAGCTGCTAGAAAGGAATCTTTAGTTATTTACACTCTGTTGCAAAAAAGCTTCAACTCAGTGAGATAAACACTTTTTGACCATATGGCTATATCTTTTTAAAAGGTGTCAAGGATCACAATGATTTTGACTTATATTATTCAGAATAAAGCCCTTTTCAACATATTTCAGCACCAGGAAGCTGCTAGAAAGGAATCTTTAGTTATTTTCACTCTGTTGCAAAAAAGCTTCAACTCAGTGAGATAAACACTTTTTGACCATATGGCTATATCTTTTCAAAAGGTTGCAGGATCACAATGATTTTGACTTATATTATGCAGAATCAAGCCCTTTTCAACATATTTCAGCCCCAGCAAGCTGCTAGAAAGGAATCTTTAGTTATTTACACTCTGTTGCAAAAAAGCTTCAACTCAGTGAGATAAACACTTTTTGACCATATGGCTATATCTTTTTAAAAGGTTGCAGGATCACAATGATTTTGACTTATATTATGCAGAATCAAGCCCTTTTCAACATATTTCAGCCCCAGCAAGCTGCTAGAAAGGAATCTTTAGTTATTTACACTTTGTTGCAAAAAAGCTTCAACTCAGTGAGATAAACACTTTTTGACCATATGGCTATATCTTTTCAAAATGTTGCAGGATCACAATGATTTTGACTTATATTATGCAGAATCAAGCCCTTTTCAACATATTTCAGCCCCAGCATGCTGCTAGAAAGGAATCTTTAGTTATTTACACTCTGTTGCAAAAAAGCTTCAACTCAGTGAGATAAACACTTTTTGACCATATGACTATATCTTTTTAAAAGGTTGCAGGATCACAATGATTTTGACTTATATTATGCAGAATCAAGCCCTTTTCAACATATTTCAGCCCCAGCAAGCTGCTAGAAAGGAATCTTTAGTTATTTACACTCTGTTGCAAAAAAGCTTCAACTCAGTGAGATAAACACTTTTTGACCATATGACTATATCTTTTTAAAAGGTTGCAGGATCACAATGATTTTGACTTATATTATGCAGAATCAAGCCCTTTTCAACATATTTCAGCCCCAGCAAGCTGCTAGAAAGGAATCTTTAGTTATTTACACTCTGTTGCAAAAAAGCTTCAACTCAGTGAGATAAACACTTTTTGACCATATGGCTTTATCTTTTCAAAATGTTGCAGGATCACAATGATTTTGACTTATATTATGCAGAATCAAGCCCTTTTCAACATATTTCAGCCCCAGCAAGCTGCTAGAAAGGCATCTTTAGTTATTTACACTCTGTTGCAAAAAAGCTTCAACTCAGTGAGATAAACACTTTTTGACCATATGGCTATATCTTTTTAAAATGTTGCAGGATCACAATGATTTTGACTTATATTATGCAGAATCAAGCCCTTTTCAACATATTTCAGCACCAGCAAGCTGCTAGAAAGGAATCTTTAGCTATTTACACTCTGTTGCAAAAAAGCTTCAACTCAGTGAGATAAACACTTTTTGACCATATGGCTATATCTTTTTAAAATGATGCAGGATCACAATGATTTTGACTTATATTATGCAGAATCAAGCCCTTTTCAACATATTTCAGCCCCAGCAAGCTGCTAGAAAGGAATCTTTAGTTATTGACACTCTGTTGCAAAAAAGCTTCAACTCAGTGAGATAAACACTTTTTGACCATATGGCTATATCGTTTTAAAATGTTGCAGGATCACAATGATTTTGACTTATATTATGCAGAATCAAGCCCTTTTCAACATATTTCAGCCCCAGCATGCTGCTAGAAAGGAATCTTTAGTTATTTACACTCTGTTGCAAAAAAGCTTCAACTCAGTGAGATAAACACTTTTTGACCATATGACTATATCTTTTTAAAAGGTTGCAGGATCACAATGATTTTGACTTATATTATGCAGAATCAAGCCCTTTTCAACATATTTCAGCCCCAGCATGCTGCTAGAAAGGAATCTTTAGTTATTTACACTCTGTTGCAAAAAAGCTTCAACTCAGTGAGATAAACACTTTTTGACCATATGACTATATCTTTTTAAAAGGTTGCAGGATCACAATGATTTTGACTTATATTATGCAGAATCAAGCCCTTTTCAACATATTTCAGCACCAGCAAGCTGCTAGAAAGGAATCTTTAGTTATTTACACTCTGTTGCAAAAAAGCTTCAATTCAGTGAGATAAACACTTTTTGACCATATGGCTATATCTTTTTAAAATGTTGCAGGATCACAATGATTTTGACTTATATTATGCAGAATCAAGCCCTTTTCAACATATTTCAGCCCCAGCAAGCTGCTAGAAAGGAATCTTTAGTTATTGACACTCTGTTGCAAAAAAGCTTCAACTCAGTGAGATAAACACTTTTTGACCATATGGCCATATTTTTTTAAAATGTTGCAGGATCACAATGATTTTGACTTATATTATGCAGAATCAAGCCCTTTTCAACATATTTCAGCCCCAGCAAGCTGCTAGAAAGGAATCTTTAGTTATTTACACTCTGTTGCAAAAAAGCTTCAACTCAGTGAGATAAACACTTTTTGACCATATGGCTATATCTTTTTAAAAGGTGTCAGGATCACAATGATTTTGACTTATATTATGCAGAATAAAGCCCTTTTCAACATATTTCAGCACCAGCAAGCTGCTAGAAAGGAATCTTTAGTTATTTTCACTCTGTTGCAAAAAAGCTTCAACTCAGTGAGATAAACACTTTTTGACCATATGGCTATATCTTTTTAAAAGGTTGCAGGATCACAATGATTTTGACTTATATTATGCAGAATCAAGCCCTTTTCAACATATTTCAGCCCCAGCAAGCTGCTAGAAAGGAATCTTTAGTTATTTACACTCTGTTGCAAAAAAGCTTCAACTCAGTGAGATAAACACTTTTTGACCATATGGCTATATCTTTTTAAAAGGTTGCAGGATCACAATGATTTTGACTTATATTATGCAGAATCAAGCCCTTTTCAACATATTTCAGCCCCAGCAAGCTGCTAGAAAGGAATCTTTAGTTATTTACACTTTGTTGCAAAAAAGCTTCAACTCAGTGAGATAAACACTTTTTGACCATATGGCTATATCTTTTCAAAATGTTGCAGGATCACAATGATTTTGACTTATATTATGCAGAATCAAGCCCTTTTCAACATATTTCAGCCCCAGCAAGCTGCTAGAAAGGAATCTTTAGTTATTTACACTCTGTTGCAAAAAAGCTTCAACTCAGTGAGATAAACACTTTTTGACCATATGACTATATATTTTTAAAAGGTTGCAGGATCACAATGATTTTGACTTATATTATGCAGAATCAAGCCCTTTTCAACATATTTCAGCCCCAGCAAGCTGCTAGAAAGGAATCTTTAGTTATTTTCACTCTGTTGCAAAAAAGCTTCAACTCAGTGAGATAAACACTTTTTGACCATATGACTATATCTTTTTAAAAGGTTGCAGGATCACAATGATTTTGACTTATATTATGCAGAATCAAGCCCTTTTCAACATATTTCAGCACCAGCAAGCTGCTAGAAAGGAATCTTTAGTTATTTTCACTCTGTTGCAAAAAAGCTTCAACTCAGTGAGATAAACACTTTTTGACCATATGGCTATATCTTTTCAAAATGTTGCAGGATCACAATGATTTTGACTTATATTATGCAGAATCAAGCCCTTTTCAACATATTTCAGCCCCAGCAAGCTGCTAGAAAGGAATCTTTAGTTATTTTCACTCTGTTGCAAAAAAGCCTCAACTCAGTGCGATAAACACTTTTTGACCATATGGCTATATCTTTTTAAAATGTTGCAGGATCACAATGATTTTGACTTATATTATGCAGAATCAAGCCCTTTTCAACATATTTCAGCCCCAGCAAGCTGCTAGAAAGGAGTCTTTAGTTATTTACACTCTGTTGCAAAAAAGCTTCAACTCAGTGAGATAAACACTTTTTGACCATATGGCTATATCTTTTTAAAAGGTGTCAGGATCACAATGATTTTGACTTATATTATGCAGAATAAAGCCCTTTTCAACATATTTCAGCACCAGCGAGCTGCTAGAAAGGAATCTTTAGTTATTTTCACTCTGTTGCAAAAAAGCTTCAACTCAGTGAGATAAACACTTTTTGACCATATGGCTATATCTTTTTAAAATGTTGCAGGATCACAATGATTTTGACTTATATTATGCAGAATCAAGCCCTTTTCAACATATTTCAGCCCCAGCAAGCTGCTAGAAAGGAATCTTTAGTTATTTACACTCTGTTGCAAAAAAGCTTCAACTCAGTGAGATAAACACTTTTTGACCGTATGGCTACATCGTTTTAAAATGTTGCAGGATCACAATGATTTTGACTTATATTATGCAGAATCAAGCCCTTTTCAACATATTTAAGCCCCAGCAAGCTGCTAGAAAGGAATCTTTAGTTATTTACACTCTGTTGCAAAAAAGCTTCAACTCAGTGAGATAAACACTTTTTGACCATATGGCTATATCTTTTTAAAAGGTTGCAGGATCACAATGATTTTGACTTATATTATGCAGAATAAAGCCCTTTTCAACATATTTCAGCACCAGCAAGCTGCTAGAAAGGAATCTTTAGTTATTTACACTCTGTTGCAAAAAAGCTTCAACTCAGTGAGATAAACACTTTTTGACCATATGGCTATATCTTTTAAAAAGGTGTCAGGATCACAATGATTTTGACTTATATTATGCAGAATAAAGCCCTTTTCAACATATTTCAGCACCAGCAAGCTGCTAGAAAGGAATCTTTAGTTATTTACACTCTGTTGCAAAAAAGCTTCAACTCAGTGAGATAAACACTTTTTGACCATATGGCTATATCCTTTTAAAATGTTGCAGGATCACAATGATTTTGACTTATATTATGCAGAATCAAGCCCTTTTCAACATATTTCAGCACCAGCAAGCTGCTAGAAAGGAATCTTTAGTTATTTACACTCTGTTGCAAAAAAGCTTCAACTCAGTGAGATAAACACTTTTTGACCATAAGGCTATATCTTTTTAATCTTTAGTTATTTTCACTCTGTTGCAAAAAAGCCTCAACTCAGTGAGATAAACACTTTTTGACCGTATGGCTATATCTTTTTAAAATGTTGCAGGATCACAATGATTTTGACTTATATTATGCAGAATCAAGCCCTTTTCAACATATTTCAGCCCCAGCAAGCTGCTAGAAAGGAATCTTTAGTTATTTACACTCTGTTGCAAAAAAGCTTCAACTCAGTGAGATAAACACTTTTTGACCATATGGCTATATCTTTTTAAAAGGTGTCAGGATCACAATGATTTTGACTTATATTATGCAGAATAAAGCCCTTTTCAACATATTTCAGCACCAGCAAGCTGCTAGAAAGGAATCTTTAGTTATTTTCACTCTGTTGCAAAAAAGCTTCAACTCAGTGAGATAAACACTTTTTGACCATATGGCTATATCTTTTTAAAAGGTTGCAGGATCACAATGATTTTGACTTATATTATGCAGAATCAAGCCCTTTTCAACATATTTCAGCCCCAGCAAGCTGCTAGAAAGGAATCTTTAGTTATTTACACTCTGTTGCAAAAAAGCTTCAACTCAGTGAGATAAACACTTTTTGACCATATGGCTATATCTTTTTAAAAGGTTGCAGGATCACAATGATTTTGACTTATATTATGCAGAATCAAGCCCTTTTCAACATATTTCAGCCCCAGCAAGCTGCTAGAAAGGAATCTTTAGTTATTTACACTTTGTTGCAAAAAAGCTTCAACTCAGTGAGATAAACACTTTTTGACCATATGGCTATATCTTTTCAAAATGTTGCAGGATCACAATGATTTTGACTTATATTATGCAGAATCAAGCCCTTTTCAACATATTTCAGCCCCAGCATGCTGCTAGAAAGGAATCTTTAGTTATTTACACTCTGTTGCAAAAAAGCTTCAACTCAGTGAGATAAACACTTTTTGACCATATGACTATATATTTTTAAAAGGTTGCAGGATCACAATGATTTTGACTTATATTATGCAGAATCAAGCCCTTTTCAACATATTTCAGCCCCAGCAAGCTGCTAGAAAGGAATCTTTAGTTATTTTCACTCTGTTGCAAAAAAGCTTCAACTCAGTGAGATAAACACTTTTTGACCATATGACTATATCTTTTTAAAAGGTTGCAGGATCACAATGATTTTGACTTATATTATGCAGAATCAAGCCCTTTTCAACATATTTCAGCACCAGCAAGCTGCTAGAAAGGAATCTTTAGTTATTTTCACTCTGTTGCAAAAAAGCTTCAACTCAGTGAGATAAACACTTTTTGACCATATGGCTATATCTTTTCAAAATGTTGCAGGATCACAATGATTTTGACTTATATTATGCAGAATCAAGCCCTTTTCAACATATTTCAGCCCCAGCAAGCTGCTAGAAAGGAATCTTTAGTTATTTTCACTCTGTTGCAAAAAAGCCTCAACTCAGTGCGATAAACACTTTTTGACCATATGGCTATATCTTTTTAAAATGTTGCAGGATCACAATGATTTTGACTTATATTATGCAGAATCAAGCCCTTTTCAACATATTTCAGCACCAGCAAGCTGCTAGAAAGGAATCTTTAGTTATTTACACTCTGTTGCAAAAAAGCTTCAACTCAGTGAGATAAACACTTTTTGACCATAAGGCTATATCTTTTTAATCTTTAGTTATTTTCACTCTGTTGCAAAAAAGCCTCAACTCAGTGAGATAAACACTTTTTGACCGTATGGCTATATCTTTTTAAAATGTTGCAGGATCACAATGATTTTGACTTATATTATGCAGAATCAAGCCCTTTTCAACATATTTCAGCCCCAGCAAGCTGCTAGAAAGGAATCTTTAGTTATTTACACTCTGTTGCAAAAAAGCTTCAACTCAGTGAGATAAACACTTTTTGACCATATGGCTATATCTTTTTAAAAGGTTGCAGGATCACAATGATTTTGACTTATATTATGCAGAATCAAGCCCTTTTCAACATATTTCAGCCCCAGCAAGCTGCTAGAAAGGAATCTTTAGTTATTTACACTCTGTTGCAAAAAAGCTTCAACTCAGTGAGATAAACACTTTTTGACCGTATGGCTACATCGTTTTAAAATGTTGCAGGATCACAATGATTTTGACTTATATTATGCAGAATCAAGCCCTTTTCAACATATTTCAGCCCCTGCATGCTGCTAGAAAGGAATCTTTAGTTATTTACACTCTGTTGCAAAAAAGCTTCAACTCAGTGAGATAAATACTTTTTGACCATATGACTATATCTTTTTAAAAGGTTGCAGGATCACAATGATTTTGACTTATATTATGCAGAATCAAGCCCTTTTCAACATATTTCAGCCCCAGCAAGCTGCTAGAAAGGAATCTTTAGTTATTTACACTCTGTTGCAAAAAAGCTTCAACTCAGTGAGATAAACACTTTTTGACCATATGGCTATATCTTTTTAAAAGGTGTCAGGATCACAATGATTTTGACTTATATTATGCAGAATCAAGCCCTTTTCAACATATTTCAGCACCAGCAAGCTGCTAGAAAGGAATCTTTAGTTATTTACACTCTGTTGCAAAAAAGCCTCAACTCAGTGAGATAAACACTTTTTGACCATATGGCTATATCTTTTTAAAATGTTGCAGGATCACAATGATTTTGGCTTATATTATGCAGAATCAAGCCCTTTTCAACATATTTCAGCCCCAGCAAGCTGCTAGAAAGGAATCTTTAGTTATTTACACTCTGTTGCAAAAAAGCTTCAACTCAGTGAGATAAACACTTTTTGACCATATGGCTATATCTTTTTAAAAGGTGTCAGGATCACAATGATTTTGACTTATATTATGCAGAATCAAGCCCTTTTCAACATATTTCAGCACCAGCAAGCTGCTAGAAAGGAATCTTTAGTTATTTACACTTTGTTGCAAAAAAGCTTCAACTCAGTGAGATAAACACTTTTTGACCATATGGCTATATCTTTTTAAAATGTTGCAGGATCACAATGATTTTGACTTATATTCTGCAGAATCAAGCCCTTTTCAACATATTTCAGCACCAGCAAGCTGCTAGAAAGGTATTTTTAGTTATTTTCACTCTGTTGCAAAAAAGCCTCAACTCAGTGAGATAAACACTTTTTGACCATATGGCTATATCTTTTTAAAATGTTGCAGGATCACAATGATTTTGTCTTATATTATGCAGAATCAAGCCCTTTTCAACATATTTCAGCCCCAGCAAGCTGCTTGAAAGGAATCTTTAGTTATTGACACTCTGTTGCAAAAAAGCTTCAACTCAGTGAGATAAACACTTTTTGACCATATGGCTATATCTTTTTAAAATGTTGCAGGATCACAATGATTTTGACTTATATTATGCAGAATCAAGCCCTTTTCAACATATTTCAGCCCCAGCAAGCTGCTAGAAAGGAATCTTTAGTTATTTACACTCTGTTGCAAAAAAGCTTCAACTCAGTGAGATAAACACTTTTTGACCATATGGCTATATCTTTTTAAAAGGTGTCAAGGATCACAATGATTTTGACTTATATTATGCAGAATAAAGCCCTTTTCAACATATTTCAGCACCAGGAAGCTGCTAGAAAGGAATCTTTAGTTATTTTCACTCTGTTGCAAAAAAGCTTCAACTCAGTGAGATAAACACTTTTTGACCATATGGCTATATCTTTTCAAAAGGTTGCAGGATCACAATGATTTTGACTTATATTATGCAGAATCAAGCCCTTTTCAACATATTTCAGCCCCAGCAAGCTGCTAGAAAGGAATCTTTAGTTATTTACACTCTGTTGCAAAAAAGCTTCAACTCAGTGAGATAAACACTTTTTGACCATATGGCTATATCTTTTTAAAAGGTTGCAGGATCACAATGATTTTGACTTATATTATGCAGAATCAAGCCCTTTTCAACATATTTCAGCCCCAGCAAGCTGCTAGAAAGGAATCTTTAGTTATTTACACTTTGTTGCAAAAAAGCTTCAACTCAGTGAGATAAACACTTTTTGACCATATGGCTATATCTTTTCAAAATGTTGCAGGATCACAATGATTTTGACTTATATTATGCAGAATCAAGCCCTTTTCAACATATTTCAGCCCCAGCATGCTGCTAGAAAGGAATCTTTAGTTATTTACACTCTGTTGCAAAAAAGCTTCAACTCAGTGAGATAAACACTTTTTGACCATATGACTATATCTTTTTAAAAGGTTGCAGGATCACAATGATTTTGACTTATATTATGCAGAATCAAGCCCTTTTCAACATATTTCAGCCCCAGCAAGCTGCTAGAAAGGAATCTTTAGTTATTTACACTCTGTTGCAAAAAAGCTTCAACTCAGTGAGATAAACACTTTTTGACCATATGACTATATCTTTTTAAAAGGTTGCAGGATCACAATGATTTTGACTTATATTATGCAGAATCAAGCCCTTTTCAACATATTTCAGCCCCAGCAAGCTGCTAGAAAGGAATCTTTAGTTATTTACACTCTGTTGCAAAAAAGCTTCAACTCAGTGAGATAAACACTTTTTGACCATATGGCTTTATCTTTTCAAAATGTTGCAGGATCACAATGATTTTGACTTATATTATGCAGAATCAAGCCCTTTTCAACATATTTCAGCCCCAGCAAGCTGCTAGAAAGGCATCTTTAGTTATTTACACTCTGTTGCAAAAAAGCTTCAACTCAGTGAGATAAACACTTTTTGACCATATGGCTATATCTTTTTAAAATGTTGCAGGATCACAATGATTTTGACTTATATTATGCAGAATCAAGCCCTTTTCAACATATTTCAGCACCAGCAAGCTGCTAGAAAGGAATCTTTAGCTATTTACACTCTGTTGCAAAAAAGCTTCAACTCAGTGAGATAAACACTTTTTGACCATATGGCTATATCTTTTTAAAATGATGCAGGATCACAATGATTTTGACTTATATTATGCAGAATCAAGCCCTTTTCAACATATTTCAGCCCCAGCAAGCTGCTAGAAAGGAATCTTTAGTTATTGACACTCTGTTGCAAAAAAGCTTCAACTCAGTGAGATAAACACTTTTTGACCATATGGCTATATCGTTTTAAAATGTTGCAGGATCACAATGATTTTGACTTATATTATGCAGAATCAAGCCCTTTTCAACATATTTCAGCCCCAGCATGCTGCTAGAAAGGAATCTTTAGTTATTTACACTCTGTTGCAAAAAAGCTTCAACTCAGTGAGATAAACACTTTTTGACCATATGACTATATCTTTTTAAAAGGTTGCAGGATCACAATGATTTTGACTTATATTATGCAGAATCAAGCCCTTTTCAACATATTTCAGCCCCAGCATGCTGCTAGAAAGGAATCTTTAGTTATTTACACTCTGTTGCAAAAAAGCTTCAACTCAGTGAGATAAACACTTTTTGACCATATGACTATATCTTTTTAAAAGGTTGCAGGATCACAATGATTTTGACTTATATTATGCAGAATCAAGCCCTTTTCAACATATTTCAGCACCAGCAAGCTGCTAGAAAGGAATCTTTAGTTATTTACACTCTGTTGCAAAAAAGCTTCAATTCAGTGAGATAAACACTTTTTGACCATATGGCTATATCTTTTTAAAATGTTGCAGGATCACAATGATTTTGACTTATATTATGCAGAATCAAGCCCTTTTCAACATATTTCAGCCCCAGCAAGCTGCTAGAAAGGAATCTTTAGTTATTGACACTCTGTTGCAAAAAAGCTTCAACTCAGTGAGATAAACACTTTTTGACCATATGGCCATATTTTTTTAAAATGTTGCAGGATCACAATGATTTTGACTTATATTATGCAGAATCAAGCCCTTTTCAACATATTTCAGCCCCAGCAAGCTGCTAGAAAGGAATCTTTAGTTATTTACACTCTGTTGCAAAAAAGCTTCAACTCAGTGAGATAAACACTTTTTGACCATATGGCTATATCTTTTTAAAAGGTGTCAGGATCACAATGATTTTGACTTATATTATGCAGAATAAAGCCCTTTTCAACATATTTCAGCACCAGCAAGCTGCTAGAAAGGAATCTTTAGTTATTTTCACTCTGTTGCAAAAAAGCTTCAACTCAGTGAGATAAACACTTTTTGACCATATGGCTATATCTTTTTAAAAGGTTGCAGGATCACAATGATTTTGACTTATATTATGCAGAATCAAGCCCTTTTCAACATATTTCAGCCCCAGCAAGCTGCTAGAAAGGAATCTTTAGTTATTTACACTCTGTTGCAAAAAAGCTTCAACTCAGTGAGATAAACACTTTTTGACCATATGGCTATATCTTTTTAAAAGGTTGCAGGATCACAATGATTTTGACTTATATTATGCAGAATCAAGCCCTTTTCAACATATTTCAGCCCCAGCAAGCTGCTAGAAAGGAATCTTTAGTTATTTACACTTTGTTGCAAAAAAGCTTCAACTCAGTGAGATAAACACTTTTTGACCATATGGCTATATCTTTTCAAAATGTTGCAGGATCACAATGATTTTGACTTATATTATGCAGAATCAAGCCCTTTTCAACATATTTCAGCCCCAGCAAGCTGCTAGAAAGGAATCTTTAGTTATTTACACTCTGTTGCAAAAAAGCTTCAACTCAGTGAGATAAACACTTTTTGACCATATGACTATATATTTTTAAAAGGTTGCAGGATCACAATGATTTTGACTTATATTATGCAGAATCAAGCCCTTTTCAACATATTTCAGCCCCAGCAAGCTGCTAGAAAGGAATCTTTAGTTATTTTCACTCTGTTGCAAAAAAGCTTCAACTCAGTGAGATAAACACTTTTTGACCATATGACTATATCTTTTTAAAAGGTTGCAGGATCACAATGATTTTGACTTATATTATGCAGAATCAAGCCCTTTTCAACATATTTCAGCACCAGCAAGCTGCTAGAAAGGAATCTTTAGTTATTTTCACTCTGTTGCAAAAAAGCTTCAACTCAGTGAGATAAACACTTTTTGACCATATGGCTATATCTTTTCAAAATGTTGCAGGATCACAATGATTTTGACTTATATTATGCAGAATCAAGCCCTTTTCAACATATTTCAGCCCCAGCAAGCTGCTAGAAAGGAATCTTTAGTTATTTTCACTCTGTTGCAAAAAAGCCTCAACTCAGTGCGATAAACACTTTTTGACCATATGGCTATATCTTTTTAAAATGTTGCAGGATCACAATGATTTTGACTTATATTATGCAGAATCAAGCCCTTTTCAACATATTTCAGCCCCAGCAAGCTGCTAGAAAGGAGTCTTTAGTTATTTACACTCTGTTGCAAAAAAGCTTCAACTCAGTGAGATAAACACTTTTTGACCATATGGCTATATCTTTTTAAAAGGTGTCAGGATCACAATGATTTTGACTTATATTATGCAGAATAAAGCCCTTTTCAACATATTTCAGCACCAGCGAGCTGCTAGAAAGGAATCTTTAGTTATTTTCACTCTGTTGCAAAAAAGCTTCAACTCAGTGAGATAAACACTTTTTGACCATATGGCTATATCTTTTTAAAATGTTGCAGGATCACAATGATTTTGACTTATATTATGCAGAATCAAGCCCTTTTCAACATATTTCAGCCCCAGCAAGCTGCTAGAAAGGAATCTTTAGTTATTTACACTCTGTTGCAAAAAAGCTTCAACTCAGTGAGATAAACACTTTTTGACCGTATGGCTACATCGTTTTAAAATGTTGCAGGATCACAATGATTTTGACTTATATTATGCAGAATCAAGACCTTTTCAACATATTTAAGCCCCAGCAAGCTGCTAGAAAGGAATCTTTAGTTATTTACACTCTGTTGCAAAAAAGCTTCAACTCAGTGAGATAAACACTTTTTGACCATATGGCTATATCTTTTTAAAAGGTTGCAGGATCACAATGATTTTGACTTATATTATGCAGAATAAAGCCCTTTTCAACATATTTCAGCACCAGCAAGCTGCTAGAAAGGAATCTTTAGTTATTTACACTCTGTTGCAAAAAAGCTTCAACTCAGTGAGAAAAACACTTTTCTACCATATGGCTATATCTTTTAAAAAGGTGTCAGGATCACAATGATTTTGACTTATATTATGCAGAATAAAGCCCTTTTCAACATATTTCAGCACCAGCAAGCTGCTAGAAAGGAATCTTTAGTTATTTACACTCTGTTGCAAAAAAGCTTCAACTCAGTGAGATAAACACTTTTTGACCATATGGCTATATCCTTTTAAAATGTTGCAGGATCACAATGATTTTGACTTATATTATGCAGAATCAAGCCCTTTTCAACATATTTCAGCACCAGCAAGCTGCTAGAAAGGAATCTTTAGTTATTTACACTCTGTTGCAAAAAAGCTTCAACTCAGTGAGATAAACACTTTTTGACCATAAGGCTATATCTTTTTAATCTTTAGTTATTTTCACTCTGTTGCAAAAAAGCCTCAACTCAGTGAGATAAACACTTTTTGACCGTATGGCTATATCTTTTTAAAATGTTGCAGGATCACAATGATTTTGACTTATATTATGCAGAATCAAGCCCTTTTCAACATATTTCAGCCCCAGCAAGCTGCTAGAAAGGAATCTTTAGTTATTTACACTCTGTTGCAAAAAAGCTTCAACTCAGTGAGATAAACACTTTTTGACCATATGGCTATATCTTTTTAAAAGGTTGCAGGATCACAATGATTTTGACTTATATTATGCAGAATCAAGCCCTTTTCAACATATTTCAGCCCCAGCAAGCTGCTAGAAAGGAATCTTTAGTTATTTACACTCTGTTGCAAAAAAGCTTCAACTCAGTGAGATAAACACTTTTTGACCGTATGGCTACATCGTTTTAAAATGTTGCAGGATCACAATGATTTTGACTTATATTATGCAGAATCAAGCCCTTTTCAACATATTTCAGCCCCTGCATGCTGCTAGAAAGGAATCTTTAGTTATTTACACTCTGTTGCAAAAAAGCTTCAACTCAGTGAGATAAATACTTTTTGACCATATGACTATATCTTTTTAAAAGGTTGCAGGATCACAATGATTTTGACTTATATTATGCAGAATCAAGCCCTTTTCAACATATTTCAGCCCCAGCAAGCTGCTAGAAAGGAATCTTTAGTTATTTACACTCTGTTGCAAAAAAGCTTCAACTCAGTGAGATAAACACTTTTTGACCATATGGCTATATCTTTTTAAAAGGTGTCAGGATCACAATGATTTTGACTTATATTATGCAGAATCAAGCCCTTTTCAACATATTTCAGCACCAGCAAGCTGCTAGAAAGGAATCTTTAGTTATTTACACTCTGTTGCAAAAAAGCTTCAACTCAGTGAGATAAACACTTTTTGACCATATGGCTATATCTTTTAAAAAGGTGTCAGGATCACAATGATTTTGACTTATATTATGCAGAATCAAGCCCTTTTCAACATATTTCAGCACCAGCAAGCTGCTAGAAAGGAATCTTTAGTTATTTTCACTCTGTTGCAAAAAAGCCTCAACTCAGTGAGATAAACACTTTTTGACCATATGGCTATATCTTTTTAAAAGGTTGCAGGATCACAATGATTTTGACTTATATTATGCAGAATCAAGCCCTTTTCAACATATTTCAGCCCCAGCAAGCTGCTAGAAAGTACTCTTTGGTTATTTACACTCTGTTGCAAAAAAGCTTCAACTCAGTGAGATAAACACTTTTTGACCATATGGCTATATCTTTTCAAAATGTTGCAGGATCACAATGATTTTGACTTATATTATGCAGAATAAAGCCATTTTCAACATATTTCAGTCCCAGCAAGCTGCTAGAAAGGAATCTTTAGTTATTTACACTCTGTTGCAAAAAAGCTTCAACTCAGTGAGATAAACACTTTTTGACCATATGGCTATATCTTTTTAAAAGGTGTCAGGATCACAATGATTTTGACTTATATTATGCAGAATCAAGCCCTTTTCAACATATTTCAGCACCAGCAAGCTGCTAGAAAGGAATCTTTAGTTATTTTCACTCTGTTGCAAAAAAGCTTCAACTCAGTGAGATAAACACTTTTTGACCATATGGCTATATCTTTTCAAAATGTTGCAGGATCACAATGATTTTGACTTATATTATGCAGAATCAAGCCCTTTTCAACATATTTCAGCACCAGCAAGCTGCTAGAAAGGAATCTTTAGTTATTTTCACTCTGTTGCAAAAAAGCCTCAACTCAGTGAGATAAACACTTTTTGACCATATGGCTATATCTTTTTAAAATGTTGCAGGATCACAATGATTTTGACTTATATTATGCAGAATCAAGCCCTTTTCAACATATTTCAGCCCCAGCAAGCTGCTAGAAAGGAGTCTTTAGTTATTTACACTCTGTTGCAAAAAAGCTTCAACTCAGTGAGATAAACACTTTTTGACCATATGGCTATATCTTTTTAAAAGGTGTCAGGATCACAATGATTTTGACTTATATTATGCAGAATAAAGCCCTTTTCAACATATTTCAGCACCAGCGAGCTGCTAGAAAGGAATCTTTAGTTATTTTCACTCTGTTGCAAAAAAGCTTCAACTCAGTGAGATAAACACTTTTTGACCATATGGCTATATCTTTTTAAAATGTTGCAGGATCACAATGATTTTGACTTATATTATGCAGAATCAAGCCCTTTTCAACATATTTCAGCCCCAGCAAGCTGCTAGAAAGGAATCTTTAGTTATTTACACTCTGTTGCAAAAAAGCTTCAACTCAGTGAGATAAACACTTTTTGACCGTATGGCTACATCGTTTTAAAATGTTGCAGGATCACAATGATTTTGACTTATATTATGCAGAATCAAGCCCTTTTCAACATATTTAAGCCCCAGCAAGCTGCTAGAAAGGAATCTTTAGTTATTTACACTCTGTTGCAAAAAAGCTTCAACTCAGTGAGATAAACACTTTTTGACCATATGGCTATATCTTTTTAAAAGGTTGCAGGATCACAATGATTTTGACTTATATTATGCAGAATAAAGCCCTTTTCAACATATTTCAGCACCAGCAAGCTGCTAGAAAGGAATCTTTAGTTATTTACACTCTGTTGCAAAAAAGCTTCAACTCAGTGAGATAAACACTTTTTGACCATATGGCTATATCTTTTAAAAAGGTGTCAGGATCACAATGATTTTGACTTATATTATGCAGAATAAAGCCCTTTTCAACATATTTCAGCACCAGCAAGCTGCTAGAAAGGAATCTTTAGTTATTTACACTCTGTTGCAAAAAAGCTTCAACTCAGTGAGATAAACACTTTTTGACCATATGGCTATATCCTTTTAAAATGTTGCAGGATCACAATGATTTTGACTTATATTATGCAGAATCAAGCCCTTTTCAACATATTTTAGCACCAGCAAGCTGCTAGAAAGGAATCTTTAGTTATTTACACTCTGTTGCAAAAAAGCTTCAACTCAGTGAGATAAACACTTTTTGACCATAAGGCTATATCTTTTTAATCTTTAGTTATTTTCACTCTGTTGCAAAAAAGCTTCAACTCAGTGAGATAAACACTTTTTGACCGTATGGCTATATCTTTTTAAAATGTTGCAGGATCACAATGATTTTGACTTATATTATGCAGAATCAAGCCCTTTTCAACATATTTCAGCCCCAGCAAGCTGCTAGAAAGGAATCTTTAGTTATTTACACTCTGTTGCAAAAAAGCTTCAACTCAGTGAGATAAACACTTTTTGACCATATGGCTATATCTTTTTAAAAGGTTGCAGGATCACAATGATTTTGACTTATATTATGCAGAATCAAGCCCTTTTCAACATATTTCAGCCCCAGCAAGCTGCTAGAAAGGAATCTTTAGTTATTTACACTCTGTTGCAAAAAAGCTTCAACTCAGTGAGATAAACACTTTTTGACCGTATGGCTACATCGTTTTAAAATGTTGCAGGATCACAATGATTTTGACTTATATTATGCAGAATCAAGCCCTTTTCAACATATTTCAGCCCCTGCATGCTGCTAGAAAGGAATCTTTAGTTATTTACACTCTGTTGCAAAAAAGCTTCAACTCAGTGAGATAAACACTTTTTGACCATATGGCTATATCTTTTTAAAAGGTTGCAGGATCACAATGATTTTGACTTATATTATGCAGAATCAAGCCCTTTTCAACATATTTCAGCCCCAGCAAGCTGCTAGAAAGTACTCTTTAGTTATTTACACTCTGTTGCAAAAAAGCTTCAACTCAGTGAGATAAACACTTTTTGACCATATGGCTATATCTTTTCAAAATGTTGCAGGATCACAATGATTTTGACTTAAATTATGCAGAATAAAGCCATTTTCAACATATTTCAGTCCCAGCAAGCTGCTAGAAAGGAATCTTTAGTTATTTACACTCTGTTGCAAAAAAGCTTCAACTCAGTGAGATAAACACTTTTTGACCATATGGCTATATCTTTTTAAAAGGTGTCAGGATCACAATGATTTTGACTTATATTATGCAGAATCAAGCCCTTTTCAACATATTTCAGCACCAGCAAGCTGCTAGAAAGGAATCTTTAGTTATTTTCACTCTGTTGCAAAAAAGCTTCAACTCAGTGAGATAAACACTTTTTGACCATATGGCTATATCTTTTCAAAATGTTGCAGGATCACAATGATTTTGACTTATATTATGCAGAATCAAGCCCTTTTCAACATATTTCAGCACCAGCAAGCTGCTAGAAAGGAATCTTTAGTTATTTTCACTCTGTTGCAAAAAAGCCTCAACTCAGTGAGATAAACACTTTTTGACCATATGGCTATATCTTTTTAAAATGTTGCAGGATCACAATGATTTTGACTTATATTATGCAGAATCAAGCCCTTTTGGACATATTTCAGCACCAGAAAGCTGCTAGAAAGGAATCTTTAGTTATTTTCACTCTGTTGCAAAAAAGCTTCAACTCAGTGAGATAAACACTTTTTGACCATATGGCTATATCTTTTTAAAATGTTGCAGGATCACAATGATTTTGACTTATATTATGCAGAATCAAGCCCTTTTCAACATATTTCAGCCCCAGCAAGCTGCTAGAAAAGAATCTTTAGTTATTTACACTCTGTTGCAAAAAAGCTTCAACTCAGTGAGATAAACACTTTTTGACCATATGGCTATATCTTTTTAAAATGTTGCAGGATCACAATGATTTTGACTTATATTATGCAGAATAAAGCCCTTTTCAACATATTTCAGCACCAGCAAGCTGCTAGAAAGGAATCTTTAGTTATTTACACTCTGTTGCAAAAAAGCTTCAACTCAGTGAGATAAACACTTTTTGACCATATGGCTATATCTTTTTAAAATGTTGCAGGATCACAATGATTTTGACTTATATTATGCAGAATAAAGCCCTTTTCAACATATTTCAGCACCAGCAAGCTGCTAGAAAGGAATCTTTAGTTATTTACACTCTGTTGCAAAAAAGCTTCAACTCAGTGAGATAAACACTTTTTGACCATATGGCTATATGTTTTTAAAATGTTGCAGGATCACAATGATTTTGACTTATATTATGCAGAATCAAGCCCTTTTCAACATATTTCAGAGCCAGCAAGCTGCTAGAAAGGAATCTTTAGTTATTTTCACTCTGTTGCAAAAAAGCCTCAACTCAGTGAGATAAACACTTTTTGACCATATGGCTATATCTTTTTAAAATGTTGCAGGATCACAATGATTTTGACTTATATTATGCAGAATCAAGCCCTTTTCAACATATTTCAGCACCAGAAAGCTGCTAGAAAGGAATCTTTAGTTATTTACACTCTGTTGCAAAAAAGCTTCAATTCAGTGAGATAAACACTTTTTGACCATATGGCTATATCTTTTTAAAATGTTGCAGGATCACAATGATTTTGACTTATATTATGCAGAATCAAGCCCTTTTCAACATATTTCAGCACCAGCAAGCTGCTAGAAAGGAATCTTTAGTTATTTTCACTCTGTTGCAAAAAAGCCTCAACTCAGTGAGATAAACACTTTTTGACCATATGGCTATATCTTTTCAAACTGTTGCAGGATCACAATGATTTTGACTTATATTATGCAGAATCAAGCCCTTTTCAACATATTTCAGCCCCAGCAAGCTGCTAGAAAGGAATCTTTAGTTATTTACACTCTGTTGCAAAAAAGCTTCAACTCAGTGACATAAACACTTTTTGACCATATGGCTATATCTTTTTAAAATGTTGCAGGATCACAATGATTTTGACTTATATTATGCAGAATCAAGCCCTTTTCAACATATTTCAGCACCAGCAAGCTGCTAGAAAGGAATCTTTAGTTATTTTCACTCTGTTGCAAAAAAGCTTCAACTCAGTGAGATAAACACTTTTTGACCATATGGCTATGTCTTTTTAAAATGTTGCAGGATCACAATGATTTTGACTTATATTATGCAGAATCAAGCCCTTTTCAACATATTTCAGCACCAGCAAGCTGCTAGAAAGGAATCTTTAGTTATTTTCACTATGTTGCAAAAAAGCCTCAACTCAGTGAGATAAACACTTTTTGACCATATGGCTATATCTTTTCAAAATGTTGCAGGATCACAATGATTTTGACTTATATTATGCAGAATCAAGCCCTTTTCAACATATTTCAGCCCCAGCAAGCTGCTAGAAAGGAATCTTTAGTTATTTACACTCTGTTGCAAAAAAGCTTCAACTCAGTGAGATAAACACTTTTTGACCATATGGCTATATCTTTTTAAAATGTTGCAGGATCACAATGATTTTGACTTATATTATGCTGAATCAAGCCCTTTTCAACATATTTCAGCACCAGCAAGCTGCTAGAAAGGAATCTTTAGTTATTTTCACTCTGTTGCAAAAAAGCTTCAACTCAGTGAGATAAACACTTTTTGACCATATGACTATATCTTTTTAAAAGGTTGCAGGATCACAATGATTTTGACTTATATTATGCAGAATCAAGCCCTTTTCAACATATTTCAGCACCAGCAAGCTGCTAGAAAGGAATCTTTAGTTATTTACACTCTGTTGCAAAAAAGCTTCAATTCAGTGAGATAAACACTTTTTGACCATATGGCTATATCTTTTTAAAATGTTGCAGGATCACAATGATTTTGACTTATATTATGCAGAATCAAGCCCTTTTCAACATATTTCAGCCCCAGCAAGCTGCTAGAAAGGAATCTTTAGTTATTGACACTCTGTTGCAAAAAAGCTTCAACTCAGTGAGATAAACACTTTTTGACCATATGGCTATATCTTTTTAAAATGTTGCAGGATCACAATGATTTTGACTTATATTATGCAGAATCAAGCCCTTTTCAACATATTTCAGCCCCAGCAAGCTGCTAGAAAGGAATCTTTAGTTATTTACACTCTGTTGCAAAAAAGCTTCAACTCAGTGAGATAAACACTTTTTGACCATATGGCTATATCTTTTTAAAAGGTGTCAGGATCACAATGATTTTGACTTATATTATGCAGAATAAAGCCCTTTTCAACATATTTCAGCACCAGCAAGCTGCTAGAAAGGAATCTTTAGTTATTTTCACTCTGTTGCAAAAAAGCTTCAACTCAGTGAGATAAACACTTTTTGACCATATGGCTATATCTTTTTAAAAGGTTGCAGGATCACAATGATTTTGACTTATATTATGCAGAATCAAGCCCTTTTCAACATATTTCAGCCCCAGCAAGCTGCTAGAAAGGAATCTTTAGTTATTTTCACTCTGTTGCAAAAAAGCCTCAACTCAGTGCGATAAACACTTTTTGACCATATGGCTATATCTTTTTAAAATGTTGCAGGATCACAATGATTTTGACTTATATTATGCAGAATCAAGCCCTTTTCAACATATTTCAGCCCCAGCAAGCTGCTAGAAAGGAGTCTTTAGTTATTTACACTCTGTTGCAAAAAAGCTTCAACTCAGTGAGATAAACACTTTTTGACCATATGGCTATATCTTTTTAAAAGGTGTCAGGATCACAATGATTTTGACTTATATTATGCAGAATAAAGCCCTTTTCAACATATTTCAGCACCAGCGAGCTGCTAGAAAGGAATCTTTAGTTATTTTCACTCTGTTGCAAAAAAGCTTCAACTCAGTGAGATAAACACTTTTTGACCATATGGCTATATCTTTTTAAAATGTTGCAGGATCACAATGATTTTGACTTATATTATGCAGAATCAAGCCCTTTTCAACATATTTCAGCCCCAGCAAGCTGCTAGAAAGGAATCTTTAGTTATTTACACTCTGTTGCAAAAAAGCTTCAACTCAGTGAGATAAACACTTTTTGACCGTATGGCTACATCGTTTTAAAATGTTGCAGGATCACAATGATTTTGACTTATATTATGCAGAATCAAGCCCTTTTCAACATATTTAAGCCCCAGCAAGCTGCTAGAAAGGAATCTTTAGTTATTTACACTCTGTTGCAAAAAAGCTTCAACTCAGTGAGATAAACACTTTTTGACCATATGGCTATATCTTTTTAAAAGGTTGCAGGATCACAATGATTTTGACTTATATTATGCAGAATAAAGCCCTTTTCAACATATTTCAGCACCAGCAAGCTGCTAGAAAGGAATCTTTAGTTATTTACACTCTGTTGCAAAAAAGCTTCAACTCAGTGAGATAAACACTTTTTGACCATATGGCTATATCTTTTAAAAAGGTGTCAGGATCACAATGATTTTGACTTATATTATGCAGAATAAAGCCCTTTTCAACATATTTCAGCACCAGCAAGCTGCTAGAAAGGAATCTTTAGTTATTTACACTCTGTTGCAAAAAAGCTTCAACTCAGTGAGATAAACACTTTTTGACCATATGGCTATATCCTTTTAAAATGTTGCAGGATCACAATGATTTTGACTTATATTATGCAGAATCAAGCCCTTTTCAACATATTTCAGCACCAGCAAGCTGCTAGAAAGGAATCTTTAGTTATTTACACTCTGTTGCAAAAAAGCTTCAACTCAGTGAGATAAACACTTTTTGACCATAAGGCTATATCTTTTTAATCTTTAGTTATTTTCACTCTGTTGCAAAAAAGCCTCAACTCAGTGAGATAAACACTTTTTGACCGTATGGCTATATCTTTTTAAAATGTTGCAGGATCACAATGATTTTGACTTATATTATGCAGAATCAAGCCCTTTTCAACATATTTCAGCCCCAGCAAGCTGCTAGAAAGGGATCTTTAGTTATTTACACTCTGTTGCAAAAAAGCTTCAACTCAGTGAGATAAACACTTTTTGACCATATGGCTATATCTTTTTAAAAGGTTGCAGGATCACAATGATTTTGACTTATATTATGCAGAATCAAGCCCTTTTCAACATATTTCAGCCCCAGCAAGCTGCTAGAAAGGAATCTTTAGTTATTTACACTCTGTTGCAAAAAAGCTTCAACTCAGTGAGATAAACACTTTTTGACCGTATGGCTACATCGTTTTAAAATGTTGCAGGATCACAATGATTTTGACTTATATTATGCAGAATCAAGCCCTTTTCAACATATTTCATTCCCTGCATGCTGCTAGAAAGGAATCTTTAGTTATTTACACTCTGTTGCAAAAAAGCTTCAACTCAGTGAGATAAATACTTTTTGACCATATGACTATATCTTTTTAAAAGGTTGCAGGATCACAATGATTTTGACTTATATTATGCAGAATCAAGCCCTTTTCAACATATTTCAGCCCCAGCAAGCTGCTAGAAAGGAATCTTTAGTTATTTACACTCTGTTGCAAAAAAGCTTCAACTCAGTGAGATAAACACTTTTTGACCATATGGCTATATCTTTTTAAAAGGTGTCAGGATCACAATGATTTTGACTTATATTATGCAGAATCAAGCCCTTTTCAACATATTTCAGCACCAGCAAGCTGCTAGAAAGGAATCTTTAGTTATTTACACTCTGTTGCAAAAAAGCTTCAACTCAGTGAGATAAACACTTTTTGACCATATGGCTATATCTTTTAAAAAGGTGTCAGGATCACAATGATTTTGACTTATATTATGCAGAATCAAGCCCTTTTCAACATATTTCAGCACCAGCAAGCTGCTAGAAAGGAATCTTTAGTTATTTTCACTCTGTTGCAAAAAAGCCTCAACTCAGTGAGATAAACACTTTTTGACCATATGGCTATATCTTTTTAAAAGGTTGCAGGATCACAATGATTTTGACTTATATTATGCAGAATCAAGCCCTTTTCAACATATTTCAGCCCCAGCAAGCTGCTAGAAAGTACTCTTTAGTTATTTACACTCTGTTGCAAAAAAGCTTCAACTCAGTGCGATAAACACTTTTTGACCATATGGCTATATCTTTTTAAAATGTTGCAGGATCACAATGATTTTTGACTTATATTATGCAGAATCAAGCCCTTTTCAACATATTTCAGCCCCAGCAAGCTGCTAGAAAGGAGTCTTTAGTTATTTACACTCTGTTGCAAAAAAGCTTCAACTCAGTGAGATAAACACTTTTTGACCATATGGCTATATCTTTTTAAAAGGTGTCAGGATCACAATGATTTTGACTTATATTATGCAGAATAAAGCCCTTTTCAACATATTTCAGCACCAGCGAGCTGCTAGAAAGGAATCTTTAGTTATTTTCACTCTGTTGCAAAAAAGCTTCAACTCAGTGAGATAAACACTTTTTGACCATATGGCTATATCTTTTTAAAATGTTGCAGGATCACAATGATTTTGACTTATATTATGCAGAATCAAGCCCTTTTCAACATATTTCAGCCCCAGCAAGCTGCTAGAAAGGAATCTTTAGTTATTTACACTCTGTTGCAAAAAAGCTTCAACTCAGTGAGATAAACACTTTTTGACCGTATGGCTACATCGTTTTAAAATGTTGCAGGATCACAATGATTTTGACTTATATTATGCAGAATCAAGCCCTTTTCAACATATTTAAGCCCCAGCAAGCTGCTAGAAAGGAATCTTTAGTTATTTACACTCTGTTGCAAAAAAGCTTCAACTCAGTGAGATAAACACTTTTTGACCATATGGCTATATCTTTTTAAAAGGTTGCAGGATCACAATGATTTTGACTTATATTATGCAGAATAAAGCCCTTTTCAACATATTTCAGCACCAGCAAGCTGCTAGAAAGGAATCTTTAGTTATTTACACTCTGTTGCAAAAAAGCTTCAACTCAGTGAGATAAACACTTTTTGACCATATGGCTATATCTTTTAAAAAGGTGTCAGGATCACAATGATTTTGACTTATATTATGCAGAATAAAGCCCTTTTCAACATATTTCAGCACCAGCAAGCTGCTAGAAAGGAATCTTTAGTTATTTACACTCTGTTGCAAAAAAGCTTCAACTCAGTGAGATAAACACTTTTTGACCATATGGCTATATCCTTTTAAAATGTTGCAGGATCACAATGATTTTGACTTATATTATGCAGAATCAAGCCCTTTTCAACATATTTCAGCACCAGCAAGCTGCTAGAAAGGAATCTTTAGTTATTTACACTCTGTTGCAAAAAAGCTTCAACTCAGTGAGATAAACACTTTTTGACCATAAGGCTATATCTTTTTAATCTTTAGTTATTTTCACTCTGTTGCAAAAAAGCCTCAACTCAGTGAGATAAACACTTTTTGACCGTATGGCTATATCTTTTTAAAATGTTGCAGGATCACAATGATTTTGACTTATATTATGCAGAATCAAGCCCTTTTCAACATATTTCAGCCCCAGCAAGCTGCTAGAAAGGAATCTTTAGTTATTTACACTCTGTTGCAAAAAAGCTTCAACTCAGTGAGATAAACACTTTTTGACCATATGGCTATATCTTTTTAAAAGGTTGCAGGATCACAATGATTTTGACTTATATTATGCAGAATCAAGCCCTTTTCAACATATTTCAGCCCCAGCAAGCTGCTAGAAAGGAATCTTTAGTTATTTACACTCTGTTGCAAAAAAGCTTCAACTCAGTGAGATAAACACTTTTTGACCGTATGGCTACATCGTTTTAAAATGTTGCAGGATCACAATGATTTTGACTTATATTATGCAGAATCAAGCCCTTTTCAACATATTTCAGCCCCTGCATGCTGCTAGAAAGGAATCTTTAGTTATTTACACTCTGTTGCAAAAAAGCTTCAACTCAGTGAGATAAATACTTTTTGACCATATGACTATATCTTTTTAAAAGGTTGCAGGATCACAATGATTTTGACTTATATTATGCAGAATCAAGCCCTTTTCAACATATTTCAGCCCCAGCAAGCTGCTAGAAAGGAATCTTTAGTTATTTACACTCTGTTGCAAAAAAGCTTCAACTCAGTGAGATAAACAGTTTTTGACCATATGGCTATATCTTTTTAAAAGGTGTCAGGATCACAATGATTTTGACTTATATTATGCAGAATCAAGCCCTTTTCAACATATTTCAGCACCAGCAAGCTGCTAGAAAGGAATCTTTAGTTATTTACACTCTGTTGCAAAAAAGCTTCAACTCAGTGAGATAAACACTTTTTGACCATATGGCTATATCTTTTAAAAAGGTGTCAGGATCACAATGATTTTGACTTATATTATGCAGAATCAAGCCCTTTTCAACATATTTCAGCACCAGCAAGCTGCTAGAAAGGAATCTTTAGTTATTTTCACTCTGTTGCAAAAAAGCCTCAACTCAGTGAGATAAACAGTTTTTGACCATATGGCTATATCTTTTTAAAAGGTTGCAGGATCACAATGATTTTGACTTATATTATGCAGAATCAAGCCCTTTTCAACATATTTCAGCCCCAGCAAGCTGCTAGAAAGTACTCTTTAGTTATTTACACTCTGTTGCAAAAAAGCTTCAACTCAGTGAGATAAACACTTTTTGACCATATGGCTATATCTTTTCAAAATGTTGCAGGATCACAATGATTTTGACTTATATTATGCAGAATAAAGCCATTTTCAACATATTTCAGTCCCAGCAAGCTGCTAGAAAGGAATCTTTAGTTATTTACACTCTGTTGCAAAAAAGCTTCAACTCAGTGAGATAAACACTTTTTGACCATATGGCTATATCTTTTTAAAAGGTGTCAGGATCACAATGATTTTGACTTATATTATGCAGAATCAAGCCCTTTTCAACATATTTCAGCACCAGCAAGCTGCTAGAAAGGAATCTTTAGTTATTTTCACTCTGTTGCAAAAAAGCTTCAACTCAGTGAGATAAACACTTTTTGACCATATGGCTATATCTTTTCAAAATGTTGCAGGATCACAATGATTTTGACTAATATTATGCAGAATCAAGCCCTTTTCAACATATTTCAGCACCAGCAAGCTGCTAGAAAGGAATCTTTAGTTATTTTCACTCTGTTGCAAAAAAGCCTCAACTCAGTGAGATAAACACTTTTTGACCATATGGCTATATCTTTTTAAAATGTTGCAGGATCACAATGATTTTGACTTATATTATGCAGAATCAAGCCCTTTTCAACATATTTCAGCCCCAGCAAGCTGCTAGAAAGGAGTCTTTAGTTATTTACACTCTGTTGCAAAAAAGCTTCAACTCAGTGAGATAAACACTTTTTGACCATATGGCTATATCTTTTTAAAAGGTGTCAGGATCACAATGATTTTGACTTATATTATGCAGAATAAAGCCCTTTTCAACATATTTCAGCACCAGCGAGCTGCTAGAAAGGAATCTTTAGTTATTTTCACTCTGTTGCAAAAAAGCTTCAACTCAGTGAGATAAACACTTTTTGACCATATGGCTATATCTTTTTAAAATGTTGCAGGATCACAATGATTTTGACTTATATTATGCAGAATCAAGCCCTTTTCAACATATTTCAGCCCCAGCAAGCTGCTAGAAAGGAATCTTTAGTTATTTACACTCTGTTGCAAAAAAGCTTCAACTCAGTGAGATAAACACTTTTTGACCGTATGGCTACATCGTTTTAAAATGTTGCAGGATCACAATGATTTTGACTTATATTATGCAGAATCAAGCCCTTTTCAACATATTTAAGCCCCAGCAAGCTGCTAGAAAGGAATCTTTAGTTATTTACACTCTGTTGCAAAAAAGCTTCAACTCAGTGAGATAAACACTTTTTGACCATATGGCTATATCTTTTTAAAAGGTTGCAGGATCACAATGATTTTGACTTATATTATGCAGAATAAAGCCCTTTTCAACATATTTCAGCACCAGCAAGCTGCTAGAAAGGATCTTTAGTTATTTACACTCTGTTGCAAAAAAGCTTCAACTCAGTGAGATAAACACTTTTTGACCATATGGCTATATCTTTTAAAAAGGTGTCAGGATCACAATGATTTTGACTTATATTATGCAGAATCAAGCCCTTTTCAACATATTTCAGCCCCAGCAAGCTGCTAGAAAGGAATCTTTAGTTATTTACACTCTGTTGCAAAAAAGCTTCAACTCAGTGAGATAAACACTTTTTGACCGTATGGCTACATCGTTTTAAAATGTTGCAGGATCACAATGATTTTGACTTATATTATGCAGAATCAAGCCCTTTTCAACATATTTCAGCCCCTGCATGCTGCTAGAAAGGAATCTTTAGTTATTTACACTCTGTTGCAAAAAAGCTTCAACTCAGTGAGATAAATACTTTTTGACCATATGACTATATCTTTTTAAAAGGTTGCAGGATCACAATGATTTTGACTTATATTATGCAGAATCAAGCCCTTTTCAACATATTTCAGCCCCAGCAAGCTGCTAGAAAGGAATCTTTAGTTATTTACACTCTGTTGCAAAAAAGCTTCAACTCAGTGAGATAAACACTTTTTGACCATATGGCTATATCTTTTTAAAAGGTGTCAGGATCACAATGATTTTGACTTATATTATGCAGAATCAAGCCCTTTTCAACATATTTCAGCACCAGCAAGCTGCTAGAAAGGAATCTTTAGTTATTTTCACTCTGTTGCAAAAAAGCTTCAACTCAGTGAGATAAACACTTTTTGACCATATGGCTATATCTTTTCAAAATGTTGCAGGATCACAATGATTTTGACTTATATTATGCAGAATCAAGCCCTTTTCAACATATTTCAGCACCAGCAAGCTGCTAGAAAGGAATCTTTAGTTATTTTCACTCTGTTGCAAAAAAGCCTCAACTCAGTGAGATAAAACACTTTTTGACCATATGGCTATATCTTTTTAAAAGGTTGCAGGATCACAATGATTTTGACTTATATTATGCAGAATAAAGCCCTTTTCAACATATTTCAGCACCAGCAAGCTGCTAGAAAGGAGTCTTTAGTTATTTACACTCTGTTGCAAAAAAGCTTCAACTCAGTGAGATAAACACTTTTTGACCATATGGCTATATCTTTTTAAAAGGTGTCAGGATCACAATGATTTTGACTTATATTATGCAGAATAAAGCCCTTTTCAACATATTTCAGCACCAGCGAGCTGCTAGAAAGGAATCTTTAGTTATTTTCACTCTGTTGCAAAAAAGCTTCAACTCAGTGAGATAAACACTTTTTGACCATATGGCTATATCTTTTTAAAATGTTGCAGGATCACAATGATTTTGACTTATATTATGCAGAATCAAGCCCTTTTCAACATATTTCAGCCCCAGCAAGCTGCTAGAAAGGAATCTTTAGTTATTTACACTCTGTTGCAAAAAAGCTTCAACTCAGTGAGATAAACACTTTTTGACCGTATGGCTACATCGTTTTAAAATGTTGCAGGATCACAATGATTTTGACTTATATTATGCAGAATCAAGCCCTTTTCAACATATTTAAGCCCCAGCAAGCTGCTAGAAAGGAATCTTTAGTTATTTACACTCTGTTGCAAAAAAGCTTCAACTCAGTGAGATAAACACTTTTTGACCATATGGCTATATCTTTTTAAAAGGTTGCAGGATCACAATGATTTTGACTTATATTATGCAGAATAAAGCCCTTTTCAACATATTTCAGCACCAGCAAGCTGCTAGAAAGGAATCTTTAGTTATTTACACTCTGTTGCAAAAAAGCTTCAACTCAGTGAGATAAACACTTTTTGACCATATGGCTATATCTTTTAAAAAGGTGTCAGGATCACAATGATTTTGCCTTATATTATGCAGAATAAAGCCCTTTTCAACATATTTCAGCACCAGCAAGCTGCTAGAAAGGAATCTTTAGTTATTTACACTCTGTTGCAAAAAAGCTTCAACTCAGTGAGATAAACACTTTTTGACCATATGGCTATATCCTTTTAAAATGTTGCAGGATCACAATGATTTTGACTTATATTATGCAGAATCAAGCCCTTTTCAACATATTTCAGCACCAGCAAGCTGCTAGAAAGGAATCTTTAGTTATTTACACTCTGTTGCAAAAAAGCTTCAACTCAGTGAGATAAACACTTTTTGACCATAAGGCTATATCTTTTTAATCTTTAGTTATTTTCACTCTGTTGCAAAAAAGCCTCAACTCAGTGAGATAAACACTTTTTGACCGTATGGCTATATCTTTTTAAAATGTTGCAGGATCACAATGATTTTGACTTATATTATGCAGAATCAAGCCCTTTTCAACATATTTCAGCCCCAGCAAGCTGCTAGAAAGGAATCTTTAGTTATTTACACTCTGTTGCAAAAAAGCTTCAACTCAGTGAGATAAACACTTTTTGACCATATGGCTATATCTTTTTAAAAGGTTGCAGGATCACAATGATTTTGACTTATATTATGCAGAATCAAGCCCTTTTCAACATATTTCAGCCCCAGCAAGCTGCTAGAAAGGAATCTTTAGTTATTTACACTCTGTTGCAAAAAAGCTTCAACTCAGTGAGATAAACACTTTTTGACCGTATGGCTACATCGTTTTAAAATGTTGCAGGATCACAATGATTTTGACTTATATTATGCAGAATCAAGCCCTTTTCAACATATTTCAGCCCCTGCATGCTGCTAGAAAGGAATCTTTAGTTATTTACACTCTGTTGCAAAAAAGCTTCAACTCAGTGAGATAAATACTTTTTGACCATATGACTATATCTTTTTAAAAGGTTGCAGGATCACAATGATTTTGACTTATATTATGCAGAATCAAGCCCTTTTCAACATATTTCAGCCCCAGCAAGCTGCTAGAAAGGAATCTTTAGTTATTTACACTCTGTTGCAAAAAAGCTTCAACTCAGTGAGATAAACACTTTTTGACCATATGGCTATATCTTTTTAAAAGGTGTCAGGATCACAATGATTTTGACTTATATTATGCAGAATCAAGCCCTTTTCAACATATTTCAGCACCAGCAAGCTGCTAGAAAGGAATCTTTAGTTATTTACACTCTGTTGCAAAAAAGCTTCAACTCAGTGAGATAAACACTTTTTGACCATATGGCTATATCTTTTAAAAAGGTGTCAGGATCACAATGATTTTGACTTATATTATGCAGAATCAAGCCCTTTTCAACATATTTCAGCACCAGCAAGCTGCTAGAAAGGAATCTTTAGTTATTTTCACTCTGTTGCAAAAAAGCCTCAACTCAGTGAGATAAACACTTTTTGACCATATGGCTATATCTTTTTAAAAGGTTGCAGGATCACAATGATTTTGACTTATATTATGCAGAATCAAGCCCTTTTCAACATATTTCAGCCCCAGCAAGCTGCTAGAAAGTACTCTTTAGTTATTTACACTCTGTTGCAAAAAAGCTTCAACTCAGTGAGATAAACACTTTTTGACCATATGGCTATATCTTTTCAAAATGTTGCAGGATCACAATGATTTTGACTTATATTATGCAGAATAAAGCCATTTTCAACATATTTCAGTCCCAGCAAGCTGCTAGAAAGGAATCTTTAGTTATTTACACTCTGTTGCAAAAAAGCTTCAACTCAGTGAGATAAACACTTTTTGACCATATGGCTATATCTTTTTAAAAGGTGTCAGGATCACAATGATTTTGACTTATATTATGCAGAATCAAGCCCTTTTCAACATATTTCAGCACCAGCAAGCTGCTAGAAAGGAATCTTTAGTTATTTTCACTCTGTTGCAAAAAAGCTTCAACTCAGTGAGATAAACACTTTTTGACCATATGGCTATATCTTTTCAAAATGTTGCAGGATCACAATGATTTTGACTTATATTATGCAGAATCAAGCCCTTTTCAACATATTTCAGCACCAGCAAGCTGCTAGAAAGGAATCTTTAGTTATTTTCACTCTGTTGCAAAAAAGCCTCAACTCAGTGAGATAAACACTTTTTGACCATATGGCTATATCTTTTTAAAATGTTGCAGGATCACAATGATTTTGACTTATATTATGCAGAATCAAGCCCTTTTGGACATATTTCAGCACCAGAAAGCTGCTAGAAAGGAATCTTTAGTTATTTTCACTCTGTTGCAAAAAAGCTTCAACTCAGTGAGATAAACACTTTTTGACCATATGGCTATATCTTTTTAAAATGTTGCAGGATCACAATGATTTTGACTTATATTATGCAGAATCAAGCCCTTTTCAACATATTTCAGCCCCAGCAAGCTGCTAGAAAAGAATCTTTAGTTATTTACACTCTGTTGCAAAAAAGCTTCAACTCAGTGAGATAAACACTTTTTGACCATATGGCTATGTCTTTTTAAAATGTTGCAGGATCACAATGATTTTGACTTATATTATGCAGAATCAAGCCCTTTTCAACATATTTCAGCACCAGCAAGCTGCTAGAAAGGAATCTTTAGTTATTTTCACTATGTTGCAAAAAAGCCTCAACTCAGTGAGATAAACACTTTTTGACCATATGGCTATATCTTTTCAAAATGTTGCAGGATCACAATGATTTTGACTTATATTATGCAGAATCAAGCCCTTTTCAACATATTTCAGCCCCAGCAAGCTGCTAGAAAGGAATCTTTAGTTATTTACACTCTGTTGCAAAAAAGCTTCAACTCAGTGAGATAAACACTTTTTGACCATATGGCTATATCTTTTTAAAATGTTGCAGGATCACAATGATTTTGACTTATATTATGCTGAATCAAGCCCTTTTCAACATATTTCAGCACCAGCAAGCTGCTAGAAAGGAATCTTTAGTTATTTTCACTCTGTTGCAAAAAAGCTTCAACTCAGTGAGATAAACACTTTTTGACCATATGGCTATATCTTTTCAAAAGGTGTCAGGATCAAAATGATTTTGACTTATATTATGCAGAATCAAGCCCTTTTCAACATATTTCAGCACCAGCAAGCTGCTAGAAAGGAATCTTTAGTTATTTACACTCTGTTGCAAAAAAGCTTCAACTCAGTGAGATAAACACTTTTTGACCATATGGCTATATCTTTTTAAAATGTTGCAGGATCACAATGATTTTGACTTATATTATGCAGAATAAAGCCCTTTTCAACATATTTCAGCACCAGCAAGCTGCTAGAAAGGAATCTTTAGTTATTTACACTCTGTTGCAAAAAAGCTTCAACTCAGTGAGATAAACACTTTTTGACCATATGGCTATATCTTTTTAAAATGTTGCAGGATCACAATGATTTTGACTTATATTATGCAGAATCAAGCCCTTTTCAACATATTTCAAAGCCAGCAAGCTGCTAGAAAGGAATCTTTAGTTATTTTCACTATGTTGCAAAAAAGCCTCAACTCAGTGAGATAAACACTTTTTGACCATATGGCTATATCTTTTTTAAATGTTGCAGGATCACAATGATTTTGACTTATATTATGCAGAATCAAGCCCTTTTCAACATATTTCAGCCCCAGCAAGCTGCTAGAAAGTACTCTTTAGTTATTTACACTCTGTTGCAAAAAAGCTTCAACTCAGTGAGATAAACACTTTTTGACCATATGGCTATATCTTTTCAAAATGTTGCAGGATCACAATGATTTTGACTTATATTATGCAGAATCAAGCCCTTTTCAACATATTTCAGCACCAGCAAGCTGCTAGAAAGGAATCTTTAGTTATTTTCACTCTGTTGCAAAAAAGCCTCAACTCAGTGAGATAAACACTTTTTGACCATATGGCTATATCTTTTCAAAATGTTGCAGGATCACAATGATTTTGACTTATATTATGCAGAATCAAGCCCTTTTCAACATATTTCAGCACCAGCAAGCTGCTAGAAAGGAATCTTTAGTTATTTTCACTCTGTTGCAAAAAAGCTTCAACTCAGTGAGATAAACACTTTTTGACCATATGGCTATATCTTTTCAAAATGTTGCAGGATCACAATGATTTTGACTTATATTATGCAGAATCAAGCCCTTTTCAACATATTTCAGCACCAGAAAGCTGCTAGAAAGGAATCTTTAGTTATTTACACTCTGTTGCAAAAAAGCTTCAATTCAGTGAGATAAACACTTTTTGACCATATGGCTATATCTTTTTAAAATGTTGCAGGATCACAATGATTTTGACTTATATTATGCAGAATCAAGCCCTTTTCAACATATTTCAGCACCAGAAAGCTGCTAGAAAGGAATCTTTAGTTATTTACACTCTGTTGCAAAAAAGCTTCAACTCAGTGAGATAAACACTTTTTGACCGTATGGCTACATCGTTTTAAAATGTTGCAGGATCACAATGATTTTGACTTATATTATGCAGAATCAAGCCCTTTTCAACATATTTCAGCCCCTGCATGCTGCTAGAAAGGAATCTTTAGTTATTTACACTCTGTTGCAAAAAAGCTTCAACTCAGTGAGATAAATACTTTTTGACCATATGACTATATCTTTTTAAAAGGTTGCAGGATCACAATGATTTTGACTTATATTATGCAGAATCAAGCCCTTTTCAACATATTTCAGCACCAGCAAGCTGCTAGAAAGGAATCTTTAGTTATTTACACTCTGTTGCAAAAAAGCTTCAACTCAGTGAGATAAACACTTTTTGACCATATGGCTATATCTTTTAAAAAGGTGTCAGGATCACAATGATTTTGACTTATATTATGCAGAATCAAGCCCTTTTCAACATATTTCAGCACCAGCAAGCTGCTAGAAAGGAATCTTTAGTTATTTTCACTCTGTTGCAAAAAAGCCTCAACTCAGTGAGATAAACACTTTTTGACCATATGGCTATATCTTTTCAAAATGTTGCAGGATCACAATGATTTTGACTTATATTATGCAGAATCAAGCCCTTTTCAACATATTTCAGCCCCAGCAAGCTGCTAGAAAGTACTCTTTAGTTATTTACACTCTGTTGCAAAAAAGCTTCAACTCAGTGAGATAAACACTTTTTGACCATATGGCTATATCTTTTCAAAATGTTGCAGGATCACAATGATTTTGACTTATATCATGCAGAATAAAGCCCTTTTCAACATATTTCAGTCCCAGCAAGCTGCTAGAAATGAATCTTTAGTTATTTACACTCTGTTGCAAAAAAGCTTCAACTCAGTGAGATAAACACTTTTTGACCATATGGCTATATCTTTTCAAAATGTTGCAGGATCACAATGATTTTGACTTATATTATGCAGAATCAAGCCCTTTTCAACATATTTCAGCACCAGCAAGCTGCTAGAAAGGAATCTTTAGTTATTTTCACTCTGTTGCAAAAAAGCTTCAACTCAGTGAGACAAACACTTTTTGACCATATGGCTATATCTTTTCAAAATGTTGCAGGATCACAATGATTTTGACTTATATTATGCAGAATCAAGCCCTTTTCAACATATTTCAGCACCAGAAAGCTGCTAGAAAGGAATCTTTAGTTATTTACACTCTGTTGCAAAAAAGCTTCAATTCAGTGAGATAAACACTTTTTGACCATATGGCTATATCTTTTTAAAATGTTGCAGGATCACAATGATTTTGACTTATATTATGCAGAATCAAGCCCTTTTCAACATATTTCAGCACCAGAAAGCTGCTAGAAAGGAATCTTTAGTTATTTACACTCTGTTGCAAAAAAGCTTCAACTCAGTGAGATAAACACTTTTTGACCGTATGGCTACATCGTTTTAAAATGTTGCAGGATCACAATGATTTTGACTTATATTATGCAGAATCAAGCCCTTTTCAACATATTTCAGCACCAGCAAGCTGCTAGAAAGGAATCTTTAGTTATTTTCACTCTGTTGCAAAAAAGCTTCAACTCAGTGAGATAAACACTTTTTGACCATATGGCTATATCTTTTTAAAAGGTGTCAGGATCACAATGATTTTGACTTATATTATGCAGAATCAAGCCCTTTTCAACATATTTCAGCACCAGCAAGCTGCTAGAAAGGAATCTTTAGTTATTTACACTCTGTTGCAAAAAAGCTTCAACTCAGTGAGATAAACACTTTTTGACCATATGGCTATATCTTTTAAAAAGGTGTCAGGATCACAATGATTTTGACTTATATTATGCAGAATCAAGCCCTTTTCAACATATTTCAGCACCAGCAAGCTGCTAGAAAGGAATCTTTAGTTATTTTCACTCTGTTGCAAAAAAGCCTCAACTCAGTGAGATAAACACTTTTTGACCATATGGCTATATCTTTTCAAAATGTTGCAGGATCACAATGATTTTGACTTATATTATGCAGAATCAAGCCCTTTTCAACATATTTCAGCCCCAGCAAGCTGCTAGAAAGTACTCTTTAGTTATTTACACTCTGTTGCAAAAAAGCTTCAACTCAGTGAGATAAACACTTTTTGACCATATGGCTATATCTTTTCAAAATGTTGCAGGATCACAATGATTTTGACTTATATTATGCAGAATAAAGCCCTTTTAGACATATTTCAGTCCCAGCAAGCTGCTAGAAAGGAATCTTTAGTTATTTACACTCTGTTGCAAAAAAGCTTCAACTCAGTGAGATAAACACTTTTTGACCATATGGCTATATCTTTTTAAAAGGTGTCAGGATCACAATGATTTTGACTTATATTATGCAGAATCAAGCCCTTTTCAACATATTTCAGCACCAGCAAGCTGCTAGAAAGGAATCTTTAGTTATTTTCACTCTGTTGCAAAAAAGCTTCAACTCAGTGAGATAAACACTTTTTGACCATATGGCTATATCTTTTCAAAATGTTGCAGGATCACAATGATTTTGACTTATATTATGCAGAATCAAGCCCTTTTCAACATATTTCAGCACCAGCAAGCTGCTAGAAAGGAATCTTTAGTTATTTTCACTCTGTTGCAAAAAAGCCTCAACTCAGTGAGATAAACACTTTTTGACCATATGGCTATATCTTTTTAAAATGTTGCAGGATCACAATGATTTTGACTTATATTATGCAGAATCAAGCCCTTTTGGACATATTTCAGAGCCAGAAAGCTGCTAGAAAGGAATCTTTAGTTATTTTCACTCTGTTGCAAAAAAGCTTCAACTCAGTGAGATAAACACTTTTTGACCATATGGCTATATCTTTTTAAAATGTTGCAGGATCACAATGATTTTGACTTATATTATGCAGAATCAAGCCCTTTTCAACATATTTCAGCCCCAGCAAGCTGCTAGAAAAGAATCTTTAGTTATTTACACTCTGTTGCAAAAAAGCTTCAACTCAGTGAGATAAACACTTTTTGACCATATGGCTATATCTTTTTAAAATGTTGCAGGATCACAATGATTTTGACTTATATTATGCAGAATAAAGCCCTTTTCAACATATTTCAGCCCCAGCAAGCTGCTAGAAAGGAATCTTTAGTTATTTACACTCTGTTGCAAAAAAGCTTCAACTCAGTGAGATAAACACTTTTTGACCATATGGCTATATCTTTTTAAAATGTTGCAGGATCACAATGATTTTGACTTATATTATGCAGAATCAAGCCCTTTTCAACATATTTCAGCCCCAGCAAGCTGCTAGAAAGGAATCTTTAGTTATTTTCACTCTGTTGCAAAAAAGCCTCAACTCAGTGAGATAAACACTTTTTGACCATATGGCTATATCTTTTTAAAATGTTGCAGGATCACAATGATTTTGACTTATATTATGCAGAATCAAGCCCTTTTCAACATATTTCAGCCCCAGCAAGCTGCTAGAAAGTACTCTTTAGTTATTTACACTCTGTTGCAAAAAAGCTTCAACTCAGTGAGATAAACACTTTTTGACCATATGGCTATATCTTTTCAAAATGTTGCAGGATCACAATGATTTTGACTTATATTATGCAGAATCAAGCCCTTTTCAACATATTTCAGCACCAGAAAGCTGCTAGAAAGGAATCTTTAGTTATTTACACTCTGTTGCAAAAAAGCTTCAATTCAGTGAGATAAACACTTTTTGACCATATGGCTATATCTTTTTAAAATGTTGCAGGATCACAATGATTTTGACTTATATTATGCAGAATCAAGCCCTTTTCAACATATTTCAGCACCAGAAAGCTGCTAGAAAGGAATCTTTAGTTATTTACACTCTGTTGCAAAAAAGCTTCAATTCAGTGAGATAAACACTTTTTGACCATATGGCTATATCTTTTTAAAATGTTGCAGGATCACAATGATTTTGACTTATATTATGCAGAATCAAGCCCTTTTCAACATATTTCAGCACCAGCAAGCTGCTAGAAAGGAATCTTTAGTTATTTTCACTCTGTTGCAAAAAAGCCTCAACTCAGTGAGATAAACACTTTTTGACCATATGGCTATATCTTTTCAAACTGTTGCAGGATCACAATGATTTTGACTTATATTATGCAGAATCAAGCCCTTTTCAACATATTTCAGCCCCAGCAAGCTGCTAGAAAGGAATCTTTAGTTATTTACACTCTGTTGCAAAAAAGCTTCAACTCAGTGAGATAAACACTTTTTGACCATATGGCTATATCTTTTTAAAATGTTGCAGGATCACAATGATTTTGACTTATATTATGCAGAATCAAGCCCTTTTCAACATATTTCAGCACCAGCAAGCTGCTAGAAAGGAATCTTTAGTTATTTTCACTCTGTTGCAAAAAAGCTTCAACTCAGTGAGATAAACACTTTTTGACCATATGGCTATGTCTTTTTAAAATGTTGCAGGATCACAATGATTTTGACTTATATTATGCAGAATCAAGCCCTTTTCAACATATTTCAGCACCAGCAAGCTGCTAGAAAGGAATCTTTAGTTATTTTCACTCTGTTGCAAAAAAGCCTCAACTCAGTGAGATAAACACTTTTTGACCATATGGCTATATCTTTTCAAAATGTTGCAGGATCACAATGATTTTGACTTATATTATGCAGAATCAAGCCCTTTTCAACATATTTTCAGCCCCAGCAAGCTGCTAGAAAGGAATCTTTAGTTATTTTCACTCTGTTGCAAAAAAGCTTCAACTCAGTGAGATAAACACTTTTTGACCATATGGCTATATCTTTTTAAAATGTTGCAGGATCACAATGATTTTTACTTATATTATGCTGAATCAAGCCCTTTTCAACATATTTCAGCACCAGCAAGCTGCTAGAAAGGAATCTTTAGTTATTTTCACTCTGTTGCAAAAAAGCTTCAACTCAGTGAGATAAACACTTTTTGACCATATGGCTATATCTTTTCAAAAGGTGTCAGGATCACAATGATTTTGACTTATATTATGCAGAATCAAGCCCTTTTTCAACATATTTCAGCACCAGCAAGCTGCTAGAAAGGAATCTTTAGTTATTTTCACTCTGTTGCAAAAAAGCTTCAACTCAGTGAGATAAACACTTTTTGACCATATGGCTATATCTTTTCAAAATGTTGCAGGATCACAATGATTTTGACTTATATTATGCAGAATCAAGCCCTTTTCAACATATTTCAGCACCAGCAAGCTGCTAGAAAGGAATCTTTAGTTATTTTCACTCTGTTGCAAAAAAGCCTCAACTCAGTGAGATAAACACTTTTTGACCATATGGCTATATCTTTTTAAAATGTTGCAGGATCACAATGATTTTGACTTATATTATGCAGAATAAAGCCCTTTTCAACATATTTCAGCACCAGAAAGCTGCTAGAAAGGAATCTTTAGTTATTTTCACTCTGTTGCAAAAAAGCTTCAACTCAGTGAGATAAACACTTTTTGACCATATGGCTATATCTTTTCAAAATGTTGCAGGATCACAATGATTTTGACTTATATTATGCAGAATCAAGCCCTTTTCAACATATTTCAGCACCAGCAAGCTGCTAGAAAGGAATCTTTAGTTATTTTCACTCTGTTGCAAAAAAGCCTCAACTCAGTGAGATAAACACTTTTTGACCATATGGCTATATCTTTTTAAAATGTTGCAGGATCACAATGATTTTGACTTATATTATGCAGAATAAAGCCCTTTTCAACATATTTCAGCACCAGCAAGCTGCTAGAATGGAATCTTTAGTTATTTACACTCTGTTGCAAAAAAGCTTCAACTCAGTGAGATAAACACTTTTTGACCATATGGCTATATCTTTTTAAAATGTTGCAGGATCACAATGATTTTGACTTATATTATGCAGAATCAAGCCCGTTTCAACATATTTCAGCACCAGCAAGCTGCTAGAAAGGAATCTTTAGTTATTTTCACTCTGTTGCAAAAAAGCCTCAACTCAGTGAGATAAACACTTTTTGACCATATGGCTATATCTTTTTAAAATGTTGCAGGATCACAATGATTTTGACTTATATTATGCAGAATCAAGCCCTTTTGGACATATTTCAGCACCAGAAAGCTGCTAGAAAGGAATCTTTAGTTATTTTCACTCTGTTGCAAAAAAGCTTCAACTCAGTGAGATAAACACTTTTTGACCATATGGCTATATCTTTTTAAAATGTTGCAGGATCACAATGATTTTGACTTATATTATGCAGAATCAAGCCCTTTTCAACATATTGCAGCCCCAGCAAGCTGCTAGAAAAGAATCTTTAGTTATTTACACTCTGTTGCAAAAAAGCTTCAACTCAGTGAGATAAACACTTTTTGACCATATGGCTATATCTTTTTAAAATGTTGCAGGATCACAATGATTTTGACTTATATTATGCAGAATAAAGCCCTTTTCAACATATTTCAGCACCAGCAAGCTGCTAGAATGGAATCTTTAGTTATTTACACTCTGTTGCAAAAAAGCTTCAACTCAGTGAGATAAACACTTTTTGACCATATGGCTATATCTTTTTAAAATGTTGCAGGATCACAATGATTTTGACTTATATTATGCAGAATCAAGCCCTTTTCAACATATTTCAGAGCCAGCAAGCTGCTAGAAAGGAATCTTTAGTTATTTTCACTCTGTTGCAAAAAAGCCTCAACTCAGTGAGATAAACACTTTTTGACCATATGGCTATATCTTTTTAAAATGTTGCAGGATCACAATGATTTTGACTTATATTATGCAGAATCAAGCCCTTTTCAACATATTTCAGCCCCAGCAAGCTGCTAGAAAGTACTCTTTAGTTATTTACACTCTGTTGCAAAAAAGCTTCAACTCAGTGAGATAAACACTTTTTGACCATATGGCTATATCTTTTCAAAATGTTGCAGGATCACAATGATTTTGACTTATATTATGCAGAATCAAGCCCTTTTCAACATATTTCAGCCCCAGCAAGCTGCTAGAAAGGAATCTTTAGTTATTTACACTCTGTTGCAAAAAAGCTTCAACTCAGTGAGATAAACACTTTTTGACCATATGGCTATATCTTTTTAAAATGTTGCAGGATCACAATGATTTTGACTTATATTATGCAGAATCAAGCCCTTTTCAACATATTTCAGCACCAGCAAGCTGCTAGAAAGGAATCTTTAGTTATTTTCACTCTGTTGCAAAAAAGCTTCAACTCAGTGAGATAAACACTTTTTGACCATATGGCTATATCTTTTCAAAATGTTGCAGGATCACAATGATTTTGACTTATATTATGCAGAATAAAGCCCTTTTCAACATATTTCAGTCCCAGCAAGCTGCTAGAAAGGAATCTTTAGTTATTTACACTCTGTTGCAAAAAAGCTTCAACTCAGTGAGATAAACACTTTTTGACCATATGGCTATATCTTTTTAAAAGGTGTCAGGATCACAATGATTTTGACTTATATTATGCAGAATAAAGCCCTTTTCAACATATTTCAGCACCAGCAAGCTGCTAGAAAGGAATCTTTAGTTATTTTCACTCTGTTGCAAAAAAGCTTCAACTCAGTGAGATAAACACTTTTTGACCATATGGCTATATCTTTTCAAAAGGTGTCAGGATCACAATGATTTTGACTTATATTATGCAGAATCAAGCCCTTTTCAACATATTTCAGCACCAGCAAGCTGCTAGAAAGGAATCTTTAGTTATTTTCACTCTGTTGCAAAAAAGCTTCAACTCAGTGAGATAAACACTTTTTGACCATATGGCTATATCTTTTCAAAATGTTGCAGGATCACAATGATTTTGACTTATATTATGCAGAATCAAGCCCTTTTCAACATATTTCAGCACCAGCAAGCTGCTAGAAAGGAATCTTTAGTTATTTTCACTCTGTTGCAAAAAAGCCTCAACTCAGTGAGATAAACACTTTTTGACCATATGGCTATATCTTTTTAAAATGTTGCAGGATCACAATGATTTTGACTTATATTATGCAGAATCAAGCCCTTTTGGACATATTTCAGCACCAGAAAGCTGCTAGAAAGGAATCTTTAGTTATTTTCACTCTGTTGCAAAAAAGCTTCAACTCAGTGAGATAAACACTTTTTGACCATATGGCTATATCTTTTTAAAATGTTGCAGGATCACAATGATTTTGACTTATATTATGCAGAATCAAGCCCTTTTCAACATATTTCAGCCCCAGCAAGCTGCTAGAAAAGAATCTTTAGTTATTTACACTCTGTTGCAAAAAAGCTTCAACTCAGTGAGATAAACACTTTTTGACCATATGGCTATATCTTTTTAAAATGTTGCAGGATCACAATGATTTTGACTTATATTATGCAGAATAAAGCCCTTTTCAACATATTTCAGCACCAGCAAGCTGCTAGAATGGAATCTTTAGTTATTTACACTCTGTTGCAAAAAAGCTTCAACTCAGTGAGATAAACACTTTTTGACCATATGGCTATATCTTTTTAAAATGTTGCAGGATCACAATGATTTTGACTTATATTATGCAGAATCAAGCCCGTTTCAACATATTTCAGCACCAGCAAGCTGCTAGAAAGGAATCTTTAGTTATTTTCACTCTGTTGCAAAAAAGCCTCAACTCAGTGAGATAAACACTTTTTGACCATATGGCTATATCTTTTTAAAATGTTGCAGGATCACAATGATTTTGACTTATATTATGCAGAATCAAGCCCTTTTGGACATATTTCAGCACCAGAAAGCTGCTAGAAAGGAATCTTTAGTTATTTTCACTCTGTTGCAAAAAAGCTTCAACTCAGTGAGATAAACACTTTTTGACCATATGGCTATATCTTTTTAAAATGTTGCAGGATCACAATGATTTTGACTTATATTATGCAGAATCAAGCCCTTTTCAACATATTTCAGCCCCAGCAAGCTGCTAGAAAAGAATCTTTAGTTATTTACACTCTGTTGCAAAAAAGCTTCAACTCAGTGAGATAAACACTTTTTGACCATATGGCTATATCTTTTCAAAATGTTGCAGGATCACAATGATTTTGACTTATATTATGCAGAATAAAGCCCTTTTCAACATATTTCAGTCCCAGCAAGCTGCTAGAAAGGAATCTTTAGTTATTTACACTCTGTTGCAAAAAAGCTTCAACTCAGTGAGATAAACACTTTTTGACCATATGGCTATATCTTTTTAAAAGGTGTCAGGATCACAATGATTTTGACTTATATTATGCAGAATCAAGCCCTTTTCAACATATTTCAGCACCAGCAAGCTGCTAGAAAGGAATCTTTAGTTATTTTCACTCTGTTGCAAAAAAGCTTCAACTCAGTGAGATAAACACTTTTTGACCATATGGCTATATCTTTTCAAAATGTTGCAGGATCACAATGATTTTGACTTATATTATGCAGAATCAAGCCCTTTTGGACATATTTCAGCACCAGAAAGCTGCTAGAAAGGAATCTTTAGTTATTTTCACTCTGTTGCAAAAAAGCTTCAACTCAGTGAGATAAACACTTTTTGACCATATGGCTATATCTTTTTAAAATGTTGCAGGATCACAATGATTTTGACTTATATTATGCAGAATCAAGCCCTTTTCAACATATTTCAGCACCAGCAAGCTGCTAGAAAAGAATCTTTAGTTATTTACACTCTGTTGCAAAAAAGCTTCAACTCAGTGAGATAAACACTTTTTGACCATATGGCTATATCTTTTTAAAATGTTGCAGGATCACAATGATTTTGACTTATATTATGCAGAATAAAGCCCTTTTCAACATATTTCAGCACCAGCAAGCTGCTAGAAAGGAATCTTTAGTTATTTACACTCTGTTGCAAAAAAGCTTCAACTCAGTGAGATAAACACTTTTTGACCATATGGCTATATCTTTTTAAAATGTTGCAGGATCACAATGATTTTGACTTATATTATGCAGAATCAAGCCCTTTTCAACATATTTCAGAGCCAGCAAGCTGCTAGAAAGGAATCTTTAGTTATTTTCACTCTGTTGCAAAAAAGCTTCAACTCAGTGAGATAAACACTTTTTGACCATATGGCTATATCTTTTCAAAATGTTGCAGGATCACAATGATTTTGACTTATATTATGCAGAATCAAGCCCTTTTCAACATATTTCAGCACCAGCAAGCTGCTAGAAAGGAATCTTTAGTTATTTTCACTCTGTTGCAAAAAAGCTTCAACTCAGTGAGATAAACACTTTTTGACCATATGGCTATGTCTTTTTAAAATGTTGCAGGATCACAATGATTTTGACTTATATTATGCAGAATCAAGCCCTTTTCAACATATTTCAGCACCAGCAAGCTGCTAGAAAGGAATCTTTAGTTATTTTCACTCTGTTGCAAAAAAGCCTCAACTCAGTGAGATAAACACTTTTTGACCATATGGCTATATCTTTTCAAAATGTTGCAGGATCACAATGATTTTGACTTATATTATGCAGAATCAAGCCCTTTTCAACATATTTCAGCACCAGCAAGCTGCTAGAAAGGAATCTTTAGTTATTTACACTCTGTTGCAAAAAAGCTTCAACTCAGTGAGATAAACACTTTTTGACCATATGGCTATATCTTTTTAAAATGTTGCAGGATCACAATGATTTTGACTTATATTATGCAGAATAAAGCCCTTTTCAACATATTTCAGCACCAGCAAGCTGCTAGAATGGAATCTTTAGTTATTTACACTCTGTTGCAAAAAAGCTTCAACTCAGTGAGATAAACACTTTTTGACCATATGGCTATATCTTTTTAAAATGTTGCAGGATCACAATGATTTTGACTTATATTATGCAGAATCAAGCCCTTTTCAACATATTTCAGAGCCAGCAAGCTGCTAGAAAGGAATCTTTAGTTATTTTCACTCTGTTGCAAAAAAGCCTCAACTCAGTGAGATAAACACTTTTTGACCATATGGCTATATCTTTTTAAAATGTTGCAGGATCACAATGATTTTGACTTATATTATGCAGAATCAAGCCCTTTTCAACATATTTCAGCCCCAGCAAGCTGCTAGAAAGGAATCTTTAGTTATTTACACTCTGTTGCAAAAAAGCTTCAACTCAGTGAGATAAACACTTTTTGACCATATGGCTATATCTTTTTAAAATGTTGAAGGATCACAATGATTTTGACTTATATTATGCAGAATCAAGCCCTTTTCAACATATTTCAGCACCAGCAAGCTGCTAGAAAGGAATCTTTAGTTATTTTCACTCTGTTGCAAAAAAGCTTCAACTCAGTGAGATAAACACTTTTTGACCATATGGCTATATCTTTTCAAAATGTTGCAGGATCACAATGATTTTGACTTATATTATGCAGAATAAAGCCCTTTTCAACATATTTCAGTCCCAGCAAGCTGCTAGAAAGGAATCTTTAGTTATTTACACTCTGTTGCAAAAAAGCTTCAACTCAGTGAGATAAACACTTTTTGACCATATGGCTATATCTTTTTAAAAGGTGTCAGGATCACAATGATTTTGACTTATATTATGCAGAATCAAGCCCTTTTCAACATATTTCAGCACCAGCAAGCTGCTAGAAAGGAATCTTTAGTTATTTTCACTCTGTTGCAAAAAAGCTTCAACTCAGTGAGATAAACACTTTTTGACCATATGGCTATATCTTTTCAAAATGTTGCAGGATCACAATGATTTTGACTTATATTATGCAGAATCAAGCCCTTTTGGACATATTTCAGCACCAGAAAGCTGCTAGAAAGGAATCTTTAGTTATTTTCACTCTGTTGCAAAAAAGCTTCAACTCAGTGAGATAAACACTTTTTGACCATATGGCTATATCTTTTTAAAATGTTGCAGGATCACAATGATTTTGACTTATATTATGCAGAATCAAGCCCTTTTCAACATATTTCAGCACCAGCAAGCTGCTAGAAAAGAATCTTTAGTTATTTACACTCTGTTGCAAAAAAGCTTCAACTCAGTGAGATAAACACTTTTTGACCATATGGCTATATCTTTTTAAAATGTTGCAGGATCACAATGATTTTGACTTATATTATGCAGAATAAAGCCCTTTTCAACATATTTCAGCACCAGCAAGCTGCTAGAAAGGAATCTTTAGTTATTTTCACTCTGTTGCAAAAAAGCTTCAACTCAGTGAGATAAACACTTTTTGACCATATGGCTATATCTTTTCAAAATGTTGCAGGATCACAATGATTTTGACTTATATTATGCAGAATCAAGCCCTTTTGGACATATTTCAGCACCAGAAAGCTGCTAGAAAGGAATCTTTAGTTATTTTCACTCTGTTGCAAAAAAGCTTCAACTCAGTGAGATAAACACTTTTTGACCATATGGCTATATCTTTTTAAAATGTTGCAGGATCACAATGATTTTGACTTATATTATGCAGAATCAAGCCCTTTTCAACATATTTCAGCACCAGCAAGCTGCTAGAAAAGAATCTTTAGTTATTTACACTCTGTTGCAAAAAAGCTTCAACTCAGTGAGATAAACACTTTTTGACCATATGGCTATATCTTTTTAAAATGTTGCAGGATCACAATGATTTTGACTTATATTATGCAGAATAAAGCCCTTTTCAACATATTTCAGCACCAGCAAGCTGCTAGAAAGGAATCTTTAGTTATTTACACTCTGTTGCAAAAAAGCTTCAACTCAGTGAGATAAACACTTTTTGACCATATGGCTATATCTTTTTAAAATGTTGCAGGATCACAATGATTTTGACTTATATTATGCAGAATCAAGCCCTTTTCAACATATTTCAGAGCCAGCAAGCTGCTAGAAAGGAATCTTTAGTTATTTTCACTCTGTTGCAAAAAAGCTTCAACTCAGTGAGATAAACACTTTTTGACCATATGGCTATATCTTTTCAAAATGTTGCAGGATCACAATGATTTTGACTTATATTATGCAGAATCAAGCCCTTTTCAACATATTTCAGCACCAGCAAGCTGCTAGAAAGGAATCTTTAGTTATTTTCACTCTGTTGCAAAAAAGCTTCAACTCAGTGAGATAAACACTTTTTGACCATATGGCTATGTCTTTTTAAAATGTTGCAGGATCACAATGATTTTGACTTATATTATGCAGAATCAAGCCCTTTTCAACATATTTCAGCACCAGCAAGCTGCTAGAAAGGAATCTTTAGTTATTTTCACTCTGTTGCAAAAAAGCCTCAACTCAGTGAGATAAACACTTTTTGACCATATGGCTATATCTTTTCAAAATGTTGCAGGATCACAATGATTTTGACTTATATTATGCAGAATCAAGCCCTTTTCAACATATTTCAGCCCCAGCAAGCTGCTAGAAAGGAATCTTTAGTTATTTACACTCTGTTGCAAAAAAGCTTCAACTCAGTGAGATAAACACTTTTTGACCATATGGCTATATCTTTTTAAAATGTTGCAGGATCACAATGATTTTGACTTATATTATGCAGAATCAAGCCCTTTTCAACATATTTCAGCACCAGCAAGCTGCTAGAATGGAATCTTTAGTTATTTACACTCTGTTGCAAAAAAGCTTCAACTCAGTGAGATAAACACTTTTTGACCATATGGCTATATCTTTTTAAAATGTTGCAGGATCACAATGATTTTGACTTATATTATGCAGAATCAAGCCCTTTTCAACATATTTCAGAGCCAGCAAGCTGCTAGAAAGGAATCTTTAGTTATTTTCACTCTGTTGCAAAAAAGCCTCAACTCAGTGAGATAAACACTTTTTGACCATATGGCTATATCTTTTTAAAATGTTGCAGGATCACAATGATTTTGACTTATATTATGCAGAATCAAGCCCTTTTCAACATATTTCAGCCCCAGCAAGCTGCTAGAAAGTACTCTTTAGTTATTTACACTCTGTTGCAAAAAAGCTTCAACTCAGTGAGATAAACACTTTTTGACCATATGGCTATATCTTTTCAAAATGTTGCAGGATCACAATGATTTTGACTTATATTATGCAGAATCAAGCCCTTTTCAACATATTTCAGCCCCAGCAAGCTGCTAGAAAGGAATCTTTAGTTATTTACACTCTGTTGCAAAAAAGCTTCAACTCAGTGAGATAAACACTTTTTGACCATATGGCTATATCTTTTTAAAATGTTGAAGGATCACAATGATTTTGACTTATATTATGCAGAATCAAGCCCTTTTCAACATATTTCAGCACCAGCAAGCTGCTAGAAAGGAATCTTTAGTTATTTTCACTCTGTTGCAAAAAAGCTTCAACTCAGTGAGATAAACACTTTTTGACCATATGGCTATATCTTTTCAAAATGTTGCAGGATCACAATGATTTTGACTTATATTATGCAGAATAAAGCCCTTTTCAACATATTTCAGTCCCAGCAAGCTGCTAGAAAGGAATCTTTAGTTATTTACACTCTGTTGCAAAAAAGCTTCAACTCAGTGAGATAAACACTTTTTGACCATATGGCTATATCTTTTTAAAAGGTGTCAGGATCACAATGATTTTGACTTATATTATGCAGAATCAAGCCCTTTTCAACATATTTCAGCACCAGCAAGCTGCTAGAAAGGAATCTTTAGTTATTTTCACTCTGTTGCAAAAAAGCTTCAACTCAGTGAGATAAACACTTTTTGACCATATGGCTATATCTTTTCAAAATGTTGCAGGATCACAATGATTTTGACTTATATTATGCAGAATCAAGCCCTTTTGGACATATTTCAGCACCAGAAAGCTGCTAGAAAGGAATCTTTAGTTATTTTCACTCTGTTGCAAAAAAGCTTCAACTCAGTGAGATAAACACTTTTTGACCATATGGCTATATCTTTTTAAAATGTTGCAGGATCACAATGATTTTGACTTATATTATGCAGAATCAAGCCCTTTTCAACATATTTCAGCACCAGCAAGCTGCTAGAAAAGAATCTTTAGTTATTTACACTCTGTTGCAAAAAAGCTTCAACTCAGTGAGATAAACACTTTTTGACCATATGGCTATATCTTTTTAAAATGTTGCAGGATCACAATGATTTTGACTTATATTATGCAGAATAAAGCCCTTTTCAACATATTTCAGCACCAGCAAGCTGCTAGAAAGGAATCTTTAGTTATTTACACTCTGTTGCAAAAAAGCTTCAACTCAGTGAGATAAACACTTTTTGACCATATGGCTATATCTTTTTAAAATGTTGCAGGATCACAATGATTTTGACTTATATTATGCAGAATCAAGCCCTTTTCAACATATTTCAGAGCCAGCAAGCTGCTAGAAAGGAATCTTTAGTTATTTTCACTCTGTTGCAAAAAAGCTTCAACTCAGTGAGATAAACACTTTTTGACCATATGGCTATATCTTTTCAAAATGTTGCAGGATCACAATGATTTTGACTTATATTATGCAGAATCAAGCCCTTTTCAACATATTTCAGCACCAGCAAGCTGCTAGAAAGGAATCTTTAGTTATTTTCACTCTGTTGCAAAAAAGCTTCAACTCAGTGAGATAAACACTTTTTGACCATATGGCTATGTCTTTTTAAAATGTTGCAGGATCACAATGATTTTGACTTATATTATGCAGAATCAAGCCCTTTTCAACATATTTCAGCACCAGCAAGCTGCTAGAAAGGAATCTTTAGTTATTTTCACTCTGTTGCAAAAAAGCCTCAACTCAGTGAGATAAACACTTTTTGACCATATGGCTATATCTTTTCAAAATGTTGCAGGATCACAATGATTTTGACTTATATTATGCAGAATCAAGCCCTTTTCAACATATTTCAGCCCCAGCAAGCTGCTAGAAAGGAATCTTTAGTTATTTACACTCTGTTGCAAAAAAGCTTCAACTCAGTGAGATAAACACTTTTTGACCATATGGCTATATCTTTTCAAAATGTTGCAGGATCACAATGATTTTGACTTATATTATGCAGAATCAAGCCCTTTTCAACATATTTCAGCCCCAGCAAGCTGCTAGAAAGGAATCTTTAGTTATTTACACTCTGTTGCAAAAAAGCCTCAACTCAGTGAGATAAACACTTTTTGACCATATGGCTATATCTTTTTAAAATGTTGCAGGATCACAATGATTTTGACTTATATTATGCAGAATCAAGCCCTTTTCAACATATTTCAGCCCCAGCAAGCTGCTAGAAAGTACTCTTTAGTTATTTACACTCTGTTGCAAAAAAGCTTCAACTCAGTGAGATAAACACTTTTTGACCATATGGCTATATCTTTTTAAAATGTTGCAGGATCACAATGATTTTGACTTATATTATGCAGAATCAAGCCCTTTTCAACATATTTCAGCCCCAGCAAGCTGCTAGAAAGGAATCTTTAGTTATTTACACTCTGTTGCAAAAAAGCTTCAACTCAGTGAGATAAACACTTTTTGACCATATGGCTATATCTTTTTAAAATGTTGCAGGATCACAATGATTTTGACTTATATTATGCAGAATCAAGCCCTTTTCAACATATTTCAGCCCCAGCAAGCTGCTAGAAAGGAATCTTTAGTTATTTACACTCTGTTGCAAAAAAGCCTCAACTCAGTGAGATAAACACTTTTTGACCATATGGCTATATCTTTTTAAAATGTTGCAGGATCACAATGATTTTGACTTATATTATGCAGAATCAAGCCCTTTTCAACATATTTCAGCCCCAGAAAGCTGCTAGAAAAGAATCTTTAGTTATTTACACTCTGTTGCAAAAAAGCTTCAACTCAGTGAGATAAACACTTTTTGACCATATGGCTATATCTTTTTAAAATGTTGCAGGATCACAATGATTTTGACTTATATTATGCAGAATCAAGCCCTTTTCAACATATTTCAGCACCAGCAAGCTGCTAGAAAGGAATCTTTAGTTATTTTCACTCTGTTGCAAAAAAGCCTCAACTCAGTGAGATAAACACTTTTTGACCATATGGCTATATCTTTTCAAAATGTTGCAGGATCACAATGATTTTGACTTATATTATGCAGAATCAAGCCCTTTTCAACATATTTCAGCCCCAGCAAGCTGCTAGAAATGAATCTTTAGTTATTTACACTCTGTTGCAAAAAAGCTTCAACTCAGTGAGATAAACACTTTTTGACCATATGGCTATATCTTTTTAAAATGTTGCAGGATCACAATGATTTTGACTTATATTATGCAGAATCAAGCCCTTTTCAACATATTTCAGCCCCAGCAAGCTGCTAGAAAGGAATCTTTAGTTATTTACACTCTGTTGCAAAAAAGCTTCAACTCAGTGAGATAAACACTTTTTGACCATATGGCTATATCTTTTTAAAATGTTGCAGGATCACAATGATTTTGACTTATATTATGCAGAATCAAGCCCTTTTCAACATATTTCAGCACCAGCAAGCTGCTAAAAAGGAATCTTTAGTTATTTACACTCTGTTGCAAAAAAGCTTCAACTCAGTGAGATAAACACTTTTTGACCATATGGCTATATCTTTTCAAAATGTTGCAGGATCACAATGATTTTGACTTATATTATGCAGAATCAAGCCCTTTTCAACATATTTCAGCCCCAGCAAGCTGCTAGAAAGGAATCTTTAGTTATTTACACTCTGTTGCAAAAAAGCCTCAACTCAGTGAGATAAACACTTTTTGACCATATGGCTATATCTTTTTAAAATGTTGCAGGATCACAATGATTTTGACTTATATTATGCAGAATCAAGCCCTTTTCAACATATTTCAGCCCCAGCAAGCTGCTAGAAATGAATCTTTAGTTATTTACACTCTGTTGCAAAAAAGCTTCAACTCAGTGAGATAAACACTTTTTGACCATATGGCTATATCTTTTTAAAATGTTGCAGGATCACAATGATTTTGACTTATATTATGCAGAATCAAGCCCTTTTCAACATATTTCAGCCCCAGCAAGCTGCTAGAAAGGAATCTTTAGTTATTTACACTCTGTTGCAAAAAAGCTTCAACTCAGTGAGATAAACACTTTTTGACCATATGGCTATATCTTTTTAAAATGTTGCAGGATCACAATGATTTTGACTTATATTATGCAGAATCAAGCCCTTTTCAACATATTTCAGCACCAGCAAGCTGCTAAAAAGGAATCTTTAGTTATTTACACTCTGTTGCAAAAAAGCTTCAACTCAGTGAGATAAACACTTTTTGACCATATGGCTATATCTTTTCAAAATGTTGCAGGATCACAATGATTTTGACTTATATTATGCAGAATCAAGCCCTTTTCAACATATTTCAGCCCCAGCAAGCTGCTAGAAAGGAATCTTTAGTTATTTACACTCTGTTGCAAAAAAGCCTCAACTCAGTGAGATAAACACTTTTTGACCATATGGCTATATCTTTTTAAAATGTTGCAGGATCACAATGATTTTGACTTATATTATGCAGAATCAAGCCCTTTTCAACATATTTCAGCCCCAGCAAGCTGCTAGAAATGAATCTTTAGTTATTTACACTCTGTTGCAAAAAAGCTTCAACTCAGTGAGATAAACACTTTTTGACCATATGGCTATATCTTTTTAAAATGTTGCAGGATCACAATGATTTTGACTTATATTATGCAGAATCAAGCCCTTTTCAACATATTTCAGCCCCAGCAAGCTGCTAGAAAGGAATCTTTAGTTATTTACACTCTGTTGCAAAAAAGCTTCAACTCAGTGAGATAAACACTTTTTGACCATATGGCTATATCTTTTTAAAATGTTGCAGGATCACAATGATTTTGACTTATATTATGCAGAATCAAGCCCTTTTCAACATATTTCAGCCCCAGCAAGCTGCTAGAAAGGAATCTTTAGTTATTTACACTCTGTTGCAAAAAAGCCTCAACTCAGTGAGATAAACACTTTTTGACCATATGGCTATATCTTTTTAAAATGTTGCAGGATCACAATGATTTTGACTTATATTATGCAGAATCAAGCCCTTTTCAATATATTTCAGCCCCAGAAAGCTGCTAGAAAAGAATCTTTAGTTATTTACACTCTGTTGCAAAAAAGCTTCAACTCAGTGAGATAAACACTTTTTGACCATATGGCTATATCTTTTTAAAATGTTGCAGGATCACAATGATTTTGACTTATATTATGCAGAATCAAGCCCTTTTCAACATATTTCAGCACCAGCAAGCTGCTAGAAAGGAATCTTTAGTTATTTACACTCTGTTGCAAAAAAGCTTCAACTCAGTGAGATAAACACTTTTTTACCATATGGCTATATCTTTTTAAAATGTTGCAGGATCACAATGATTTTGACTTATATTATGCAGAATCAAGCCATTTTCAACATATTTCAGCACCAGCAAGCTGCTAGAAAGGAATCTTTAGTTATTTTCACTCTGTTGCAAAAAAGCCTCAACTCAGTGAGATAAACACTTTTTGACCATATGGCTATATCTTTTTAAAATGTTGCAGGATCACAATGATTTTTACTTATATTATGCAGAATCAAGCCCTTTTCAACATATTTCAGCCCCAGCAAGCTGCTAGAAAGGAATCTTTAGTTATTTAAACTCTGTTGCAAAAAAGCTTCAACTCAGTGAGATAAACACTTTTTGACCATATGGCTATATCTTTTTAAAATGTTGCAGGATCACAATGATTTTGACTTATATTATGCAGAATCAAGCCCTTTTCAACATATTTCAGCACCAGCAAGCTGCTAAAAAGGAATCTTTAGTTATTTACACTCTGTTGCAAAAAAGCTTCAACTCAGTGAGATAAACACTTTTTGACCATATGGCTATATCTTTTCAAAATGTTGCAGGATCACAATGATTTTGACTTATATTATGCAGAATCAAGCCCTTTTCAACATATTTCAGCACCAGCAAGCTGCTAGAAAGGAATCTTTAGTTATTTTCACTCTGTTGCAAAAAAGCCTCAACTCAGTGAGATAAACACTTTTTGACCATATGGCTATATCTTTTTAAAATGTTGCAGGATCACAATGATTTTGACTTATATTATGCAGAATCAAGCCCTTTTCAACATATTTCAGCCCCAGCAAGCTGCTAGAAAGTACTCTTTAGTTATTTACACTCTGTTGCAAAAAAGCTTCAACTCAGTGAGATAAACACTTTTTGACCATATGGCTATATCTTTTCAAAATGTTGCAGGATCACAATGATTTTGACTTATATTATGCAGAATCAAGCCCTTTTCAACATATTTCAGCCCCAGCAAGCTGCTAGAAAGGAATCTTTAGTTATTTACACTCTGTTGCAAAAAAGCCTCAACTCAGTGAGATAAACACTTTTTGACCATATGGCTATATCTTTTTAAAATGTTGCAGGATCACAATGATTTTGACTTATATTATGCAGAATCAAGCCCTTTTCAACATATTTCAGCCCCAGAAAGCTGCTAGAAAAGAATCTTTAGTTATTTACACTCTGTTGCAAAAAAGCTTCAACTCAGTGAGATAAACACTTTTTGACCATATGGCTATATCTTTTTAAAATGTTGCAGGATCACAATGATTTTGACTTATATTATGCAGAATCAAGCCCTTTTCAACATATTTCAGCACCAGCAAGCTGCTAAAAAGGAATCTTTAGTTATTTACACTCTGTTGCAAAAAAGCCTCAACTCAGTGAGATAAACACTTTTTGACCATATGGCTATATCTTTTCAAATTGTTGCAGGATCACAATGATTTTGACTTATATTATGCAGAATCAAGCCCTTTTCAACATATTTCAGCACCAGCAAGCTGCTAGAAAGGAATCTTTAGTTATTTTCACTCTGTTGCAAAAAAGCCTCAACTCAGTGAGATAAACACTTTTTGACCATATGGCTATATCTTTTCAAAATGTTGCAGGATCACAATGATTTTGACTTATATTATGCAGAATCAAGCCCTTTTCAACATATTTCAGCACCAGCAAGCTGCTAGAAAGGACTCTTTAGTTATTTACACTCTGTTGCAAAAAAGCTTCAACTCAGTGAGATAAACACTTTTTGACCATATGGCTATATCTTTTCAAAATGTTGCAGGATCACAATGATTTTGACTTATATTATGCAGAATCAAGCCCTTTTCAACATATTTCAGCCCCAGCAAGCTGCTAGAAAGGAATCTTTAGTTATTTAAACTCTGTTGCAAAAAAGCCTCAACTCAGTGAGATAAACACTTTTTGACCATATGGCTATATCTTTTTAAAATGTTGCAGGATCACAATGATTTTGACTTATATTATGCAGAATCAAGCCCTTTTCAACATATTTCAGCAACAGCAAGCTGCTAGAAAGGAATCTTTAGTTATTTTCACTCTGTTGCAAAAAAGCCTCAACTCAGTGAGATAAACACTTTTTGACCATATGGCTATATCTTTTCAAAATGTTGCAGGATCACAATGATTTTGACTTATATTATGCAGAATCAAGCCCTTTTCAACATATTTCAGCCCCAGCAAGCTGCTAGAAAGGAATCTTTAGTTATTTACACTCTGTTGCAAAAAAGCCTCAACTCAGTGAGATAAACACTTTTTGACCATATGGCTTTATCTTTTTAAAATGTTGCAGGATCACAATGATTTTGACTTATATTATGCAGAATCAAGCCCTTTTCAACATATTTCAGCACCAGCAAGCTGCTAGAAAGGAATCTTTAGTTATTTTCACTCTGTTGCAAAAAAGCCTCAACTCAGTGAGATAAACACTTTTTGACCATATGGCTATATCTTTTCAAAATGTTGCAGGATCACAATGATTTTGACTTATATTATGCAGAATCAAGCCCTTTTCAACATATTTCAGCCCCAGCAAGCTGCTAGAAAGGAATCTTTAGTTATTTACACTCTGTTGCAAAAAAGCCTCAACTCAGTGAGATAAACACTTTTTGACCATATGGCTATATCTTTTTAAAATGTTGCAGGATCACAATGATTTTGACTTATATTATGCAGAATCAAGCCCTTTTCAACATATTTCAGCCCCAGCAAGCTGCTAGAAAGGAATCTTTAGTTATTTACACTCTGTTGCAAAAAAGCTTCAACTCAGTGAGATAAACACTTTTTGACCATATGGCTATATCTTTTTAAAATGTTGCAGGATCACAATGATTTTGACTTATATTATGCAGAATCAAGCCCTTTTCAACATATTTCAGCACCAGCAAGCTGCTAGAAAGGAATCTTTAGTTATTTTCACTCTGTTGCAAAAAAGCCTCAACTCAGTGAGATAAACACTTTTTGACCATATGGCTATATCTTTTCAAAATGTGTCAGGATCACAATGATTTTGACTTATATTATGCAGAATCAAGCCCTTTTCAACATATTTCAGCACCAGCAAGCTGCTAGAAAGGAATCTTTAGTTATTTACACTCTGTTGCAAAAAAGCTTCAACTCAGTGAGATAAACACTTTTTGACCATATGGCTATATCTTTTTAAAATGTTGCAGGATCACAATGATTTTGACTTATATTATGCAGAATCAAGCCCTTTTCAACATATTTCAGAGCCAGCAAGCTGCTAGAAAGGAATCTTTAGTTATTTTCACTCTGTTGCAAAAAAGCCTCAACTCAGTGAGATAAACACTTTTTGACCATATGGCTATATCTTTTTAAAATGTTGCAGGATCACAATGATTTTGACTTATATTATGCAGAATCAAGCCCTATTTATCATATTTCAGCCCCAGCAAGCTGCTAGAAAGTACTCTTTAGTTATTTACACTCTGTTGCAAAAAAGCTTCAACTCAGTGAGATAAACACTTTTTGACCATATGGCTATATCTTTTCAAAATGTTGCAGGATCACAATGATTTTGACTTATATTATGCAGAATCAAGCCCTTTTCAACATATTTCAGCCCCAGCAAGCTGCTAGAAAGGAATCTTTAGTTATTTAAACTCTGTTGCAAAAAAGCTTCAACTTAGTGAGATAAACACTTTTTGACCATATGGCTATATCTTTTTAAAATGTTGCAGGATCACAATGATTTTGACTTATATTATGCAGAATCAAGCCCTTTTCAACATATTTCAGCACCAGCAAGCTGCTAAAAAGGAATCTTTAGTTATTTACACTCTGTTGCAAAAAAGCTTCAACTCAGTGAGATAAACACTTTTTGACCATATGGCTATATCTTTTCAAAATGTTGCAGGATCACAATGATTTTGACTTATATTATGCAGAATCAAGCCCTTTTCAACATATTTCAGCACCAGCAAGCTGCTAGAAAGGAATCTTTAGTTATTTTCACTCTGTTGCAAAAAAGCCTCAACTCAGTGAGATAAACACTTTTTGACCATATGGCTATATCTTTTTAAAATGTTGCAGGATCACAATGATTTTGACTTATATTATGCAGAATCAAGCCCTATTTATCATATTTCAGCCCCAGCAAGCTGCTAGAAAGTACTCTTTAGTTATTTACACTCTGTTGCAAAAAAGCTTCAACTCAGTGAGATAAACACTTTTTGACCATATGGCTATATCTTTTCAAAATGTTGCAGGATCACAATGATTTTGACTTATATTATGCAGAATCAAGCCCTTTTCAACATATTTCAGCCCCAGCAAGCTGCTAGAAAGGAATCTTTAGTTATTTAAACTCTGTTGCAAAAAAGCTTCAACTTAGTGAGATAAACACTTTTTGACCATATGGCTATATCTTTTTAAAATGTTGCAGGATCACAATGATTTTGACTTATATTATGCAGAATCAAGCCCTTTTCAACATATTTCAGCACCAGCAAGCTGCTAAAAAGGAATCTTTAGTTATTTACACTCTGTTGCAAAAAAGCTTCAACTCAGTGAGATAAACACTTTTTGACCATATGGCTATATCTTTTCAAAATGTTGCAGGATCACAATGATTTTGACTTATATTATGCAGAATCAAGCCCTTTTCAACATATTTCAGCACCAGCAAGCTGCTAGAAAGGAATCTTTAGTTATTTTCACTCTGTTGCAAAAAAGCCTCAACTCAGTGAGATAAACACTTTTTGACCATATGGCTATATCTTTTTAAAATGTTGCAGGATCACAATGATTTTGACTTATATTATGCAGAATCAAGCCCTTTTCAACATATTTCAGCCCCAGCAAGCTGCTAGAAAATACTCTTTAGTTATTTACACTCTGTTGCAAAAAAGCTTCAACTCAGTGAGATAAACACTTTTTGACCATATGGCTATATCTTTTCAAAATGTTGCAGGATCACAATGATTTTGACTTATATTATGCAGAATCAAGCCCTTTTCAACATATTTCAGCCCCAGCAAGCTGCTAGAAAGGAATCTTTAGTTATTTACACTCTGTTGCAAAAAAGCCTCAACTCAGTGAGATAAACACTTTTTGACCATATGGCTATATCTTTTTAAAATGTTGCAGGATCACAATGATTTTGACTTATATTATGCAGAATCAAGCCCTTTTCAACATATTTCAGCCCCAGCAAGCTGCTAGAAAGGAATCTTTAGTTATTTAAACTCTGTTGCAAAAAAGCTTCAACTTAGTGAGATAAACACTTTTTGACCATATGGCTATATCTTTTTAAAATGTTGCAGGATCACAATGATTTTGACTTATATTATGCAGAATCAAGCCCTTTTCAACATATTTCAGCACCAGCAAGCTGCTAAAAAGGAATCTTTAGTTATTTACACTCTGTTGCAAAAAAGCTTCAACTCAGTGAGATAAACACTTTTTGACCATATGGCTATATCTTTTCAAAATGTTGCAGGATCACAATGATTTTGACTTATATTATGCAGAATCAAGCCCTTTTCAACATATTTCAGCACCAGCAAGCTGCTAGAAAGGAATCTTTAGTTATTTTCACTCTGTTGCAAAAAAGCCTCAACTCAGTGAGATAAACACTTTTTGACCATATGGCTATATCTTTTTAAAATGTTGCAGGATCACAATGATTTTGACTTATATTATGCAGAATCAAGCCCTTTTCAACATATTTCAGCCCCAGCAAGCTGCTAGAAAATACTCTTTAGTTATTTACACTCTGTTGCAAAAAAGCTTCAACTCAGTGAGATAAACACTTTTTGACCATATGGCTATATCTTTTCAAAATGTTGCAGGATCACAATGATTTTGACTTATATTATGCAGAATCAAGCCCTTTTCAACATATTTCAGCCCCAGCAAGCTGCTAGAAAGGAATCTTTAGTTATTTACACTCTGTTGCAAAAAAGCCTCAACTCAGTGAGATAAACACTTTTTGACCATATGGCTATATCTTTTTAAAATGTTGCAGGATCACAATGATTTTGACTTATATTATGCAGAATCAAGCCCTTTTCAACATATTTCAGCCCCAGAAAGCTGCTAGAAAAGAATCTTTAGTTATTTACACTCTGTTGCAAAAAAGCTTCAACTCAGTGAGATAAACACTTTTTGACCATATGGCTATATCTTTTTAAAATGTTGCAGGATCACAATGATTTTGACTTATATTATGCAGAATCAAGCCCTTTTCAACATATTTCAGCACCAGCAAGCTGCTAAAAAGGAATCTTTAGTTATTTACACTCTGTTGCAAAAAAGCTTCAACTCAGTGAGATAAACACTTTTTGACCATATGGCTATATCTTTTCAAATTGTTGCAGGATCACAATGATTTTGACTTATATTATGCAGAATCAAGCCCTTTTCAACATATTTCAGCACCAGCAAGCTGCTAGAAAGGAATCTTTAGTTATTTTCACTCTGTTGCAAAAAAGCCTCAACTCAGTGAGATAAACACTTTTTGACCATATGGCTATATCTTTTTTAAAATGTTGCAGGATCACAATGATTTTGACTTATATTATGCAGAATCAAGCCCTTTTCAACATATTTCAGCCCCAGCAAGCTGCTAGAAAGGAATCTTTAGTTATTTACACTCTGTTGCAAAAAAGCTTCAACTCAGTGAGATAAACACTTTTTGACCATATGGCTATATCTTTTTAAAATGTTGCAGGATCACAATGATTTTGACTTATATTATGCAGAATCAAGCCCTTTTCAACATATTTCAGCACCAGCAAGCTGCTAGAAAGGAATCTTTAGTTATTTTCACTCTGTTGCAAAAAAGCCTCAACTCAGTGAGATAAACACTTTTTGACCATATGGCTATATCTTTTCAAAATGTGTCAGGATCACAATGATTTTGACTTATATTATGCAGAATCAAGCCCTTTTCAACATATTTCAGCCCCAGCAAGCTGCTAGAAAGGAATCTTTAGTTATTTAAACTCTGTTGCAAAAAAGCTTCAACTTAGTGAGATAAACACTTTTTGACCATATGGCTATATCTTTTTAAAATGTTGCAGGATCACAATGATTTTGACTTATATTATGCAGAATCAAGCCCTTTTCAACATATTTCAGCACCAGCAAGCTGCTAAAAAGGAATCTTTAGTTATTTACACTCTGTTGCAAAAAAGCTTCAACTCAGTGAGATAAACACTTTTTGACCATATGGCTATATCTTTTCAAAATGTTGCAGGATCACAATGATTTTGACTTATATTATGCAGAATCAAGCCCTTTTCAACATATTTCAGCACCAGCAAGCTGCTAGAAAGGAATCTTTAGTTATTTTCACTCTGTTGCAAAAAGGCCTCAACTCAGTGAGATAAACACTTTTTGACCATATGGCTATATCTTTTTAAAATGTTGCAGGATCACAATGATTTTGACTTATACTATGCAGAATCAAGCCCTTTTCAACATATTTCAGCCCCAGCAAGCTGCTAGAAAATACTCTTTAGTTATTTACACTCTGTTGCAAAAAAGCTTCAACTCAGTGAGATAAACACTTTTTGACCATATGGCTATATCTTTTCAAAATGTTGCAGGATCACAATGATTTTGACTTATATTATGCAGAATCAAGCCCTTTTCAACATATTTCAGCCCCAGCAAGCTGCTAGAAAGGAATCTTTAGTTATTTACACTCTGTTGCAAAAAAGCCTCAACTCAGTGAGATAAACACTTTTTGACCATATGGCTATATCTTTTTAAAATGTTGCAGGATCACAATGATTTTGACTTATATTATGCAGAATCAAGCCCTTTTCAACATATTTCAGCCCCAGAAAGCTGCTAGAAAAGAATCTTTAGTTATTTACACTCTGTTGCAAAAAAGCTTCAACTCAGTGAGATAAACACTTTTTGACCATATGGCTATATCTTTTTAAAATGTTGCAGGATCACAATGATTTTGACTTATATTATGCAGAATCAAGCCCTTTTCAACATATTTCAGCACCAGCAAGCTGCTAAAAAGGAATCTTTAGTTATTTACACTCTGTTGCAAAAAAGCTTCAACTCAGTGAGATAAACATTTTTTGACCATATGGCTATATCTTTTCAAAATGTTGCAGGATCACAATGATTTTGACTTATATTATGCAGAATCAAGCCCTTTTCAACATATTTCAGCACCAGCAAGCTGCTAGAAAGGAATCTTTAGTTATTTTCACTCTGTTGCAAAAAAGCCTCAACTCAGTGAGATAAACACTTTTTGACCATATGGCTATATCTTTTTAAAATGTTGCAGGATCACAATGATTTTGACTTATATTATGCAGAATCAAGCCCTTTTCAACATATTTCAGCCCCAGCAAGCTGCTAGAAAGGAATCTTTAGTTATTTACACTCTGTTGCAAAAAAGCTTCAACTCAGTGAGATAAACACTTTTTGACCATATGGCTATATCTTTTTAAAATGTTGCAGGATCACAATGATTTTGACTTATATTATGCAGAATCAAGCCCTTTTCAACATATTTCAGCACCAGCAAGCTGCTAGAAAGGAATCTTTAGTTATTTTCACTCTGTTGCAAAAAAGCCTCAACTCAGTGAGATAAACACTTTTTGACCATATGGCTATATCTTTTCAAAATGTGTCAGGATCACAATGATTTTGACTTATATTATGCAGAATCAAGCCCTTTTCAACATATTTCAGCCCCAGCAAGCTGCTAGAAAGGAATCTTTAGTTATTTACACTCTGTTGCAAAAAAGCCTAACTCAGTGAGATAAACACTTTTTGACCATATGGCTATATCTTTTTAAAATGTTGCAGGATCACAATGATTTTGACTTATATTATGCAGAATCAAGCCCTTTTCAACATATTTCAGCCCCAGCAAGCTGCTAGAAAGGAATCTTTAGTTATTTACACTCTGTTGCAAAAAAGCTTCAACTCAGTGAGATAAACACTTTTTGACCATATGGCTATATCTTTTTAAAATGTTGCAGGATCACAATGATTTTGACTTATATTATGCAGAATCAAGCCATTTTCAACATATTTCAGCACCAGCAAGCTGCTAGAAAGGAATCTTTAGTTATTTTCACTCTGTTGCAAAAAAGCCTCAACTCAGTGAGATAAACACTTTTTGACCATATGGCTATATCTTTTTAAAAATGTTGCAGGATCACAATGATTTTTACTTATATTATGCAGAATCAAGCCCTTTTCAACATATTTCAGCACCAGCAAGCTGCTAGAAAGGAATCTTTAGTTATTTACACTCTGTTGCAAAAAAGCTTCAACTCAGTGAGATAAACACTTTTTGAGACCATATTGGCTATATCTTTTCAAAATGTTGCAGGATCACAATGATTTTGACTTATATTATGCAGAATCAAGCCCTTTTCAACATATTTCAGCCCCAGCAAGCTGCTAGAAATGAATCTTTAGTTATTTACACCTCTGTTGCAAAAAAGCTTCAACTCAGTGAGATAAACACTTTTTGACCATATGGCTATATCTTTTTAAAATGTTGCAGGATCACAATGATTTTGACTTATATTATGCAGAATCAAGCCCTTTTCAACATATTTCAGCACCAGCAAGCTGCTAGAAAGGAATCTTTAGTTATTTACACTCTGTTGCAAAAAAGCTTCAACTCAGTGAGATAAAACATTTTTGACCATATGGCTATATCTTTTTAAAATGTTGCAGGATCACAATGATTTTGACTTATATTATGCAGAATCAAGCCATTTTCAACATATTTCAGCACCAGCAAGCTGCTAGAAAGGAATCTTTAGTTATTTTCACTCTGTTGCAAAAAAGCCTCAACTCAGTGAGATAAACACTTTTTGACCATATGGCTATATCTTTTTAAAATGTTGCAGGATCACAAATGATTTTTACTTATATTATGCAGAATCAAGCCCTTTTTCAACATATTTCAGCCCCAGCAAGCTGCTAGAAAGGAATCTTTAGTTATTTAAACTCTGTTGCAAAAAAGCTTCAACTCAGTGAGATAAACACTTTTTGACCATATGGCTATATCTTTTTAAAATGTTGCAGGATCACAATGATTTTGACTTATATTATGCAGAATCAAGCCCTTTTCAACATATTTCAGCACCAGCAAGCTGCTAAAAAGGAATCTTTAGTTATTTACACTCTGTTGCAAAAAAGCTTCAACTCAGTGAGATAAACACTTTTTGACCATATGGCTATATCTTTTCAAAATGTTGCAGGATCACAATGATTTTGACTTATATTATGCAGAATCAAGCCCTTTTCAACATATTTCAGCACCAGCAAAGCTGCTAGAAAGGAATCTTTAGTTATTTTCACTCTGTTGCAAAAAAGCCTCAACTCAGTGAGATAAACACTTTTTGACCATATGGCTATATCTTTTTAAAATGTTGCAGGATCACAATGATTTTGACTTATATTATGCAGAATCAAGCCCTTTTCAACATATTTCAGCCCCAGCAAGCTGCTAGAAAGTACTCTTTAGTTATTTACACTCTGTTGCAAAAAAGCTTCAACTCAGGTGAGATAAACACTTTTTGACCATATGGCTATATCTTTTCAAATTGTTGCAGGATCACAATGATTTTGACTTATATTATGCAAAATCAAGCCCTTTTCAACATATTTCAGCACCAGCAAGCTGCTAGAAAGGAATCTTTAGTTATTTTCACTCTGTTGCAAAAAAGCCTCAACTCAGTGAGATAAACACTTTTTTGACCATATGGCTATATCTTTTCAAAATGTTGCAGGATCACAATGATTTTGACTTATATTATGCAGAATCAAGCCCTTTTCAACATATTTCAGCACCAGCAAGCTGCTAGAAAGGACTCTTTAGTTATTTACACTCTGTTGCAAAAAAGCTTCAACTCAGTGAGATAAACACTTTTTGACCATATGGCTATATCTTTTCAAAATGTTGCAGGATCACAATGATTTTGACTTATATTATGCAGAATCAAGCCCTTTTCAACATATTTCAGCCCCAGCAAGCTGCTAGAAAGGAATCTTTAGTTATTTACACTCTGTTGCAAAAAAGCCTCAACTCAGTGAGATAAACACTTTTTGACCATATGGCTATATCTTTTTAAAATGTTGCAGGATCACAATGATTTTGACTTATATTATGCAGAATCAAGCCCTTTTCAACATATTTCAGCCCCAGAAAGCTGCTAGAAAAGAATCTTTACTTATTTACACTCTGTTGCAAAAAAGCTTCAACTCAGTGAGATAAACACTTTTTGACCATATGGCTATATCTTTTTAAAATGTTGCAGGATCACAATGATTTTGACTTATATTAATGCAGAATCAAGCCCTTTTCAACATATTTCAGCACCAGCAAGCTGCTAAAAAGGAATCTTTAGTTATTTACACTCTGTTGCAAAAAAGCTTCAACTCAGTGAGATAAACACTTTTTGACCATATGGCTATATCTTTTCAAATTGTTGCAGGATCACAATGATTTTGACTTATATTATGCAGAATCAAGCCCTTTTCAACATATTTCAGCACCAGCAAGCTGCTAGAAAGGAATCTTTAGTTATTTTCACTCTGTTGCAAAAAAGCCCTCAACTCAGTGAGATAAACACTTTTTGACCATATGGCTATATCTTTTCAAAATGTTGCAGGATCACAATGATTTTGACTTATATTATGCAGAATCAAGCCCTTTTCAACATATTTCAGCACCAGCAAGCTGCTAGAAAGGACTCTTTAGTTATTTACACTCTGTTGCAAAAAAGCTTCAACTCAGTGAGATAAAAACTTTTTTGACCATATGGCTATATCTTTTCAAAATGTTGCAGGATCACAATGATTTTGACTTATATTATGCAGAATCAAGCCCTTTTCAACATATTTCAGCCCCAGCAAGCTGCTAGAAAGGAATCTTTAGTTATTTACACTCTGTTGCAAAAAAGCCTCAACTCAGTGAGATAAACACTTTTTTGACCATATGGCTATATCTTTTTAAAATGTTGCAGGATCACAATGATTTTGACTTATATTATGCAGAATCAAGCCCTTTTCAACATATTTCAGCCCCAGAAAGCTGCTAGAAAAGAATCTTTAGTTATTTACACTCTGTTGCAAAAAAGCTTCAACTCAGTGAGATAAACACTTTTTGACCATATGGCTATATCTTTTTAAAATGTTGCAGGATCACAATGATTTTGACTTATATTATGCAGAATCAAGCCCTTTTCAACATATTTCAGCACCAGCAAGCTGCTAGAAAGGACTCTTTAGTTATTTTCACTCTGTTGCAAAAAAAGCCTCAACTCAGTGAGATAAACACTTTTTGACCATATGGCTATATCTTTTCAAAATGTTGCAGGATCACAATGATTTTGACTTATATTATGCAGAATCAAGCCCTTTTCAACATATTTCAGCCCCAGCAAGCTGCTAGAAAGGAATCTTTAGTTATTTACACTCTGTTGCAAAAAAGCCTCACTCAGTGAGATAAACACTTTTTGACCATATGGCTATATCTTTTCAAAATGTTTGCAGGATCACAATGATTTTGACTTATATTATGCAGAATCAAGCACTTTTCAAACATATTTCAGCACCAGCAAGCTGCTAGAAAGGACTCTTTAGTTATTTACACTCTGTTGCAAAAAAGCTTCAACTCAGTGAGATAAACACTTTTTGACCATATGGCTATATCTTTTCAAAATGTTGCAGGATCACAATGATTTTGACTTATATTATGCAGAATCAAGCCTTTTCAACATATTTCAGCCCCAGCAAGCTGCTAGAAAGGAATCTTTAGTTATTTACACTCTGTTGCAAAAAAAGCCTCAACTCAGTGAGATAAAACACTTTTTGACCATATGGCTATATCTTTTTAAAATGTTGCAGGATCACAATGATTTTGACTTATATTAATGCAGAATCAAGCCCTTTTCAACATATTTCAGCCCCAGAAAGCTGCTAGAAAAGATTCTTTAGTTATTTACACTCTGTTGCAAAAAAGCTTCAACTCAGTGAGATAAACACTTTTTGGACCATATGGCTATATCTTTTCAAAATGTTGCAGGATCACAATGATTTTGACTTATATTATGCAGAATCAAGCCTTTTCAACATATTTCAGCCCCAGCAAGCAGTGCTAGAAAAGGAATCTTTAGTTATTTACACTCTGTTGCAAAAAAGCTTCAACTCAGTGAGATAAACACTTTTTGACCATATGGCTATATCTTTTTAAAATGTTGCAGGATCACAATGATTTTGACTTATATTATGCAGAATCAAGCCCCTTTTCAACATATTTCAGCACCAGCAAGCTGCTAGAAAAGGAATCTTTAGTTATTTACACTCTGTTGCAAAAAAGCCTTCAACTCAGTGAGATAAACACTTTTTGACCATATGGCTATATCTTTTCAAAATGTTGCAGGATCACAATGATTTTGACTTATATTATGCAGAATCAAGCCCTTTTCAACATATTTCAGCCCCAGCAAGCTGCTAGAAAGGAATCTTTAGTTATTTACACTCTGTTGCAAAAAAGCTTCAACTCAGTGAGATAAACACTTTTTGGACCATATGGCTATATCTTTTTAAAATGTTGCAGGATCACAATGATTTTGACTTATATTATGCAGAATCAAGCCCCTTTTCAACATATTTCAGCCCCAGCAAGCTGCTAGAAAGGAATCTTTAGTTATTTACACTCTGTTGCAAAAAAGCTTCAACTCATGTTGAGAGATAACACTTTTTGACCATATGGCTAATATCTTTTTAAAATGTTGCAGGATCACAATGATTTTGACTTATATTATGCAGAATCAAGCCCTTTTCAACATATTTCAGCCCCAGCAAGCTGCTAGAAAGGAATCTTTAGTTATTTACACTCTGTTGCAAAAAAAGCTTCAACTCAGTGAGATAAACACTTTTTGACCATATGGCTATATCTTTTTAAAAATGTTTGCAGGATCACAATGATTTTGACTTATATTATGCAGAATCAAGCCCTTTCAACATATTTCAGCCCCAGCAAGCTGCTAGAAAGGAATCTTTAGTTATTTACACTCTGTTGCAAAAAAGCTTCAACTCAGTGAGATAAACACTTTTTTGACCATATGGCTATATCTTTTTAAAATGTTGCAGGATCACAATGATTTTGACTTATATTATGCAGAATCAAGCCCTTTTCAACATATTTCAGCACCAGCAAGCTGCTAGAAAGGAATCTTTTAGTTATTTTACACTCTGTTGCAAAAAAGCCTCAACTCAGTGAGATAAACACTTTTTGACCATATGGCTATATCTTTTTAAAATGTTGCAGGATCACAATGATTTTGACTTATATTATGCAGAATCAAGCCCTTTTCAACATATTTCAGCCCCAGCAAGCTGCTAGAAAGGAATCTTTAGTTATTTACACTCTGTTGCAAAAAAGCTTCAACTCAGTGAGATAAACACTTTTTGACCATATGGCTATATCTTTTTAAAATGTTGCAGGATCACAATGATTTTGACTTATATTATGCAGAATCAAGCCCTTTTCAACATATTTCAGCACCAGCAAGCTGCTAGAAAGGAATCTTTAGTTATTTACACTCTGTTGCAAAAAAGCTTCAACTCAGTGAGATAAACACTTTTTGACCATATGGCTATATCTTTTTCAAAATGTTGCAGGATCACAATGATTTTGACTTATATTATGCAGAATCAAGCCCTTTTCAACAATATTTCAGCCACCCAGCCAAGCTGCTAGAAATGAATCTTTAGTTATTTTACACTCTGTTGCAAAAAAGCTTCAACTCAGTGAGGATAAACACTTTTTGACCATATGGCTATATCTTTTTAAAAATGTTGCAGGATCACAATGATTTTGACTTATATTTATGCAGAATCAAGCCCTTTTCAACATATTTCAGCACCAGCAAGCTGCTAGAAAGGAATCTTTAGTTATTTACACTCTGTTGCAAAAAAGCTTCAACTCAGTGAGATAAACACTTTTTTGACCATATGGCTATATCTTTTTAAAATGTTGCAGGATCACAATTGATTTTTGACTTATATTATGCAGAATCAAGCCCTTTTCAACATATTTCAGCACCAGCAAGGCTGCTAGAAAGGGAGAGTCTTTAGTTATTTAAACTCTGGTTGCAAAAAAAGCTTCAACTCAGTGAGATAAACACTTTTTTGACCAGTATGGCTATATCTTTTTAAAATGTTGCAGGATCACATGATTTTGACTTATATTAATGCAGAAATCAAGCCCCTTTTCA
>NC_141287.1:4328362-4331203 GCF_037954325.1 Fistularia commersonii | reverse complement strand
CTAACCCTAACCCTAACCCTAACCCTAACCCTAACCCTAACCCTAACCCTAACCCTAACCCTAACCCTAACCCTAACCCTAACCCTAACCCTAACCCTAACCCTAACCCTAACCCTAACCCTAACCCTAACCCTAACCCTAACCCTAACCCTAACCCTAACCCTAACCCTAACCCTAACCCTAACCCTAACCCTAACCCTAACCCTAACCCTAACCCTAACCCTAACCCTAACCCTAACCCTAACCCTAACCCTAACCCTAACCCTAACCCTAACCCTAACCCTAACCCTAACCCTAACCCTAACCCTAACCCTAACCCTAACCCTAACCCTAACCCTAACCCTAACCCTAACCCTAACCCTAACCCTAACCCTAACCCTAACCCTAACCCTAACCCTAACCCTAACCCTAACCCTAACCCTAACCCTAACCCTAACCCTAACCCTAACCCTAACCCTAACCCTAACCCTAACCCTAACCCTAACCCTAACCCTAACCCTAACCCTAACCCTAACCCTAACCCTAACCCTAACCCTAACCCTAACCCTAACCCTAACCCTAACCCTAACCCTAACCCTAACCCTAACCCTAACCCTAACCCTAACCCTAACCCTAACCCTAACCCTAACCCTAACCCTAACCCTAACCCTAACCCTAACCCTAACCCTAACCCTAACCCTAACCCTAACCCTAACCCTAACCCTAACCCTAACCCTAACCCTAACCCTAACCCTAACCCTAACCCTAACCCTAACCCTAACCCTAACCCTAACCCTAACCCTAACCCTAACCCTAACCCTAACCCTAACCCTAACCCTAACCCTAACCCTAACCCTAACCCTAACCCTAACCCTAACCCTAACCCTAACCCTAACCCTAACCCTAACCCTAACCCTAACCCTAACCCTAACCCTAACCCTAACCCTAACCCTAACCCTAACCCTAACCCTAACCCTAACCCTAACCCTAACCCTAACCCTAACCCTAACCCTAACCCTAACCCTAACCCTAACCCTAACCCTAACCCTAACCCTAACCCTAACCCTAACCCTAACCCTAACCCTAACCCTAACCCTAACCCTAACCCTAACCCTAACCCTAACCCTAACCCTAACCCTAACCCTAACCCTAACCCTAACCCTAACCCTAACCCTAACCCTAACCCTAACCCTAACCCTAACCCTAACCCTAACCCTAACCCTAACCCTAACCCTAACCCTAACCCTAACCCTAACCCTAACCCTAACCCTAACCCTAACCCTAACCCTAACCCTAACCCTAACCCTAACCCTAACCCTAACCCTAACCCTAACCCTAACCCTAACCCTAACCCTAACCCTAACCCTAACCCTAACCCTAACCCTAACCCTAACCCTAACCCTAACCCTAACCCTAACCCTAACCCTAACCCTAACCCTAACCCTAACCCTAACCCTAACCCTAACCCTAACCCTAACCCTAACCCTAACCCTAACCCTAACCCTAACCCTAACCCTAACCCTAACCCTAACCCTAACCCTAACCCTAACCCTAACCCTAACCCTAACCCTAACCCTAACCCTAACCCTAACCCTAACCCTAACCCTAACCCTAACCCTAACCCTAACCCTAACCCTAACCCTAACCCTAACCCTAACCCTAACCCTAACCCTAACCCTAACCCTAACCCTAACCCTAACCCTAACCCTAACCCTAACCCTAACCCTAACCCTAACCCTAACCCTAACCCTAACCCTAACCCTAACCCTAACCCTAACCCTAACCCTAACCCTAACCCTAACCCTAACCCTAACCCTAACCCTAACCCTAACCCTAACCCTAACCCTAACCCTAACCCTAACCCTAACCCTAACCCTAACCCTAACCCTAACCCTAACCCTAACCCTAACCCTAACCCTAACCCTAACCCTAACCCTAACCCTAACCCTAACCCTAACCCTAACCCTAACCCTAACCCTAACCCTAACCCTAACCCTAACCCTAACCCTAACCCTAACCCTAACCCTAACCCTAACCCTAACCCTAACCCTAACCCTAACCCTAACCCTAACCCTAACCCTAACCCTAACCCTAACCCTAACCCTAACCCTAACCCTAACCCTAACCCTAACCCTAACCCTAACCCTAACCCTAACCCTAACCCTAACCCTAACCCTAACCCTAACCCTAACCCTAACCCTAACCCTAACCCTAACCCTAACCCTAACCCTAACCCTAACCCTAACCCTAACCCTAACCCTAACCCTAACCCTAACCCTAACCCTAACCCTAACCCTAACCCTAACCCTAACCCTAACCCTAACCCTAACCCTAACCCTAACCCTAACCCTAACCCTAACCCTAACCCTAACCCTAACCCTAACCCTAACCCTAACCCTAACCCTAACCCTAACCCTAACCCTAACCCTAACCCTAACCCTAACCCTAACCCTAACCCTAACCCTAACCCTAACCCTAACCCTAACCCTAACCCTAACCCTAACCCTAACCCTAACCCTAACCCTAACCCTAACCCTAACCCTAACCCTAACCCTAACCCTAACCCTAACCCTAACCCTAACCCTAACCCTAACCCTAACCCTAACCCTAACCCTAACCCTAACCCTAACCCTAACCCTAACCCTAACCCTAACCCTAACCCTAACCCTAACCCTAACCCTAACCCTAACCCTAACCCTAACCCTAACCCTAACCCTAACCCTAACCCTAACCCTAACCCTAACCCTAACCCTAACCCTAACCCTAACCCTAACCCTAACCCTAACCCTAACCCTAACCCTAACCCTAACCCTAACCCTAACCCTAACCCTAACCCTAACCCTAACCCTAACCCTAACCCTA